>NW_021703772.1:17790180-18060265 GCF_005190385.1 Monodon monoceros
CACACACACACACACACACACACACACACACACACACACACACACACTGGAATACTACTCAGCCATAAAAAAAGAATGGAATAATGCCACTTACAGCAACACGGATGGACTTAGAGATTATCATACTAAGTGAAGTAAGCCAGAAAGAGAAAGACAAATACCATATGATATACCTTATATGTGGAATCTAAAATATGACACAAATGAACTTTGTCTATGAAACAGAAACAGACTCACAGACATAGAGAACAGACTGTGGTTGCCGATGGATTGGGAGTTTGGGATTAGCAGATGCAAACTATTATATAGAGAATGGATAAACAACAAGGTCCTACTGTATAGCACGGGAACTATATTCAAGATCCTGTAATAAGCCATAGTGGAAAAGAGTATGAAAAAGAATATATATATGTATAACCGAACCACTTTTCTGTACAACAGAAATTAACACAAAATTGTAAATCAACTATACTTCAATAAGATAAATTTTTTAAGTGCATCAAGCTGCTAATCACACATAAACAAAGTAAAACTGGTGCACAGGGAGTGAAAAGTTAGTAAGTAAACTAGCGCCTGTACAGGCATACTTCGTTTGTTTTGGTTCTGACAGTTATCTATTTTATTATAATATTTATAATATTATTTATAGTATTCCCAGATAGTGTGTTTTTTTACAAATTGCAGGTTTGTGGCAACCCTGCTCCCAGCAAGTCTATCAACGTCATTTTCCCAACATATTTGTTCACTTTATGTAACTGTGTCACATTTGGTAATTCTCGCAATATTTCAAACTTTCTCATTATTAGTATATTTGTTATTGTGATCTGTGATCCGTGATTTTTGATGTGACTAGTGCAAAAAAATTACAACTCACTGATGACTCAGAAGATGGTTAGCATTTTTTTTGGCAATCAGTATTTTTTAAGTAAGGTATGTACACTGTTTTTTAGACATAATGCTATTACATACCTAATAGACTACAGTATAGTGTAAACGTAACTTTTATATGCAATGGGAAACCAAAAACTTCATGTGACTCACTTTATTATGATGTTCACTTTATTGCAGTGATCTGGAACCAAACCTTCAGTGTCTCTAAGGTATGCCTGTACTCCTTAGAGCCTATAGAGCCTGATTAAGTAAAATTAGCATGTGTCAAGGTGGAGAAGGTGAGCCACTGGGGTTGTAAATTTCCCTAAGGTATCGAAAGGACAGCAACTCCTGAGTGAGATATGGTATCTTCCTATCTGTTAGGGATATCCATTACTTTCCAAATGGCCTTAGTCCTCTCTAGGCTAGGTAACAGCAATATTGAATTGGGTGATAACTTCCGCCCAATTGTTTCCACGTTCCCTATAGAGTTTAAACAACTTGTTACACTTTCTCCTTCAGAATTCTCAAGGTCTATGTGAGGTTATATCAAGAAAGAGAATGGAAGGTACAAATAAATTGTATCATACTAGAAGATGCATCTGTAGATATTTAGACTCTCCATGCAATTCTATGAATTTTTGACCTTCGTAGTCAAGAATGACCAGCCTGTACAGCAGAAACGAACACAACGTTGTAAAGCAACGATACCCCCAATTTAAAAAAAAGATGATCAGCCTGTGTTGGGAAAACAAACAAACCCTTGAGTCTCGGTGGCTGAATACAGCAAAAGTTTATTTCTTGCTTATGCAACTGGTTGGAGCAACTCTTCAGAGAGGGCAGCTGTCCTGATTTCTTCTTGCGTCTCTGCCATCTCAACGTGAAGCCTCCAGAATCAACAGAGCAGAAAAGAAAAAGACAAGACCTTTTCAAGGCCTGGGTCACTTTTGTTCATTTCATCGGCAAGACCCAGTCACATGACCCTGCCTACCTGTAAGGGGCAGGGAAGTCTCATCGTAAGCTACCCAAGGAGGAAGAGGAGCCAGAAGGAGCACTGCCGTATCATCCCATATGCAAAGGCACTATGCTGGGTGCTGGGATTCAAGGATAAACTAGACCCAGTCCCTGGGCTCACAACCTTATAGAGGAGACAGGAATGACAGTTTACCATAAAGCAAAGCACACGGTGATTCCTGCTCTAATCCAGCAATAAATACAAGGCTTTGAGAGTGCAGATAATGGAGCAATTAATTACAACAGGGGTTTTAAGAGAAGATTTAACGGAAGTAGTAGTATTTGATTGAAAATGAAGCTGATTTTCACATGTTACTCAACAAAAGTATATTAGGGTGACATCTGAAAGAAGAAAGGCCGAATGGGATGCTGTAGAGCTCCCCAAACTCTTTCCCAGAATGGTCACCAGCAGCAGAGAGAATCAGCAGGCACTGGAAGAAAATCCTGAAGCTGCCTGCCTCCATCTCACCCTTGCAGTGAATCCCATGTTTATAGCAAAAATGTGTGCATATAGCATAGCTCTTTGTTTTACTACAAATAATCCCCCTTCCTTCCATAATCTCCAAGTAAAATTAACACTAAGTTATCATCATATTGTCATAATTTATTGTAGTCCTAGCATAACCTGGTGTGCTCTCTGCAGGCCCATGGATTCTCACGTGCAAAGCAATGAATTGGAGACAACCTAGAGCAAAGAATCTGGCATTATTGCCCTGACTCTGCCAGAAATGAGCTATGTGGCTTTCAGAAGAGTCACTTTACTTCTCTGCACCTCAGTTTGTCCACCTGTCAAATGAGATGGTTACATATACCCTTGTCAAAGTCTCTTTCTGTAATATATGTCTCTGTAATGATAGTGTACCTGAAAATTTATGCAGCAGATGGCAGAAGCCCATCAACAGTTGAGGTGGATGCTATGAATTTGTTCCCTAGACCTCTATGCACCACCCTAGCAGTGAGAGAGGATGAAAACTGAAAACCATGTTCCCAGACTCTCCTGCAGTGAGGGATCTGCAAGAAGCACAGATGCATTCTTATAAGGTCTCGAAGGCAGGCGGGAGGTGGTGACCACCTGCCTGCTCCTTTTCGCTGCTCTCCTCCTTGCAAGCATGGTCCAGGGTACGTGAGGCTTTCCTGCAACAGAGGCGTCCAGAGTCCACCTTCCAGCTTCCTGGGCATCATCAGGAGGCAGTTGCAAAGTGGCAGGAGTGACGGCAGCTTCTTGATTCCAGCTTCCCGATTCCTGGATCATAAATTGGGGATGTGCTCTTGAATACACCAAGAGTGGTAGCTACAAAAGTGAGGCTTCTCTGCTGGGTCAATTCCATATTTTTCTGGGAGTCAACCCTGAGAATCCAGCCTAGTAGTACCTGCTCAGGGGACTTTATAAGCACATTATTCCCTCTATTAAATGCCCTCCTGTTTAAAATACCTGCAGTGGTCTCTGTTTAACCCACTAATTAAACAGTCCTCACTCTTCCTGACTTTTCTTTCATCAAGAGACATACACAAGGAAGGGCCTTATGAAGGGTTATTGAAGGAGAGAGGAGAAGGAGGTGACGAGAAGAAACCCCCAAGGCATAGTTCCAGGCAAACTACCCACTCAAAATTAAAGGTAACAGTCTACATGTAAACAGTCTGAGACTGTAAACAGGAGACCCTGAGTCCTAGACTTCTCATCCCAGTCTGTTCATGGGGGGAATTGTTAGGAGGTACCTCTCTCATGTTCTGGACCTTCAGCTGGGTAGTAACACATCCTGGAATGAGAAAACCCCCAAAGAAGCAGGAGGACTTTTTGTTTCTGGGGACAATAGCTAACTTTAATTTTTTCTTCAAGAAAAAAGCTAATAAAGGAAATGGCAGAAGTGCTAGCCAATGGCCAGTGAAAAATGTTATCTCTAAGAATGAGCATGTGTTGAGGAGGGAGCAACTCAGACTCAATAACTAAGGTGGAGGCACTCAGGTAGAATGCTGGTAAAGGGCCAAGCTGTGGTCCTGAGGCCATAGACCACTGTCCTCAGTGAAACTGAGATGATTGGTAGCAAGTATCTGTTCCTCTGCAGAGCCCGACAGGAGAGGGGGAAGGAGAACGCAGCACGTAAGATGCTGCAGGAGACTAAGACAGACCCCTGCCCCCATGCTAGTGACAGTGAGTGACCTAGGGTGATATCCAAAAGATTACAATTCTAGTCTCCCTATGTAATCTTCCAAGGAAATATTATGATGGTTTCCATAAAGTAACTTCTTTCTCTAGCTCTGATTTCCCAGGACCTTTTAAATGAGACGGGTAAGGTGTGTTCTTCCTTGCTCAACTAAAATCATGGTTCTGGCTGCAAAGCAACCTCTCAAACAAAAGAGAACACTGGCCAGGCCAGGCTGAGGAGGAATCGTGGCTCTTTGTCTGGCTGGCAGCCACAGTGTTGCTGCCTGTGGTCACTGAGCAGCTCCAGAAGCTTTGTGCATGTTGGGGACCCTGAAGATGAAGGCTCAAAAGCTCTCCGTCCACCCTCTGCCTGGAAGTTTGAATACCGTGGGAGTTCAAGACAGCTGCAGCTGCTCCAGGTTCCTCCAGGCTTAATTTCAAGCCTTTGATTAGGCTCCTTTCCAAGTCTTCCATCTCTGCGTGGAATATTCCTCCAGATTGCTAGTAAAGTTATATGACTTCTAGGAACCATCCCACTCCCACAGGCACAGAACTAGCCCCCCAGCTCTGTGGTCCCTCTGGGCTATCTACAACTCCCCTCTGCAGCCACCTGCCTGTGGACACAACCAGTGACCTCAACACCTGCCTTGCAGCTAGACCTTAACTCTTTGGGTTTATGTAGAAGTTGGCTCAACTCATTTTCCCAAATCCCTTAGGAACCTGTTGTTCACAGTATGTCCTCTCAGAGAACACTAAGGGGTTCAAAATGGGCAACCCATTTGAGACCCATGCTGAACACCACGACAGAGCAGAGATGGAGTACGGGGGGCGTGGTGGGTGAGCATCGCAAAGTGCCGAGTCTTAGGCACCTGAACATCACTGTGGAACAGACAATGGTATCGCCGAGGAAACACTTGGCAGAGAGTCAAGGGACCTGTGCAAAGACTGGGCTTGGGCAGGTCACTTAGCCCTTTGTAGGTAGGCAGGGCCATGTGACTAGGTCTTGCCAATAAAATGAACAAAAGTGACAGGGGTCACTTATAGGCTGAGACAATGAAAAGGTCTTGTCTTTTTCTTCTCTGCTCTGTTGACTGTGGAGGTTTCATGTTGAGATGGCAAAACCACAAAAAGAAAACAGGACAGCTTCTCTGGAGAGTTGCTCCAACCAGTTTTATAAGGAGGAAATAAACTTTTGCTGTATTCAGCCACCAAGACCTTAGGGTTTGTTTGTTTCCCCAACACAGGTTAATCATTCTTGACTAAGACAGATGGTCCACAATTAATGGAATTGCATGGAGGGTCTAGACATCTACGTATGTGTCTTCTTCTAGTATGACACATCTCCACTGTGCTTTAGAGCAAGAAGATCTTCATGATAAAAGTTGTATTTCTGCATCGACTCTAGATTTCTACTGGGCTCAGACCTGTAATCTGGAGCTCTGGTTTTTCTTGCTCACAGAACAAGTTTCAAAGTGATTCATCCCAGACAGACTCTGCCCTTCAGAGTCTCCCCATCTTCAACATCAGAAAAGGGGGATTCTCCCTAAGCAGAAGCATCCTGATGGGTGCAAGGCAGCTATGGAAGGGAAGTCTACGCATTCCCACCTGAGACCTGGGCTTCTCTTAGAATCTTAAGAGGGAGATGGATACTCTGGGAGGAAACATGCTAAGCCCATTGGGACATCAAATTCCCAACAATCCAAGCCCCCAAAGAGAGGGTTTTGCATTTTATCTGGGGTGAAACACAGGTTCCCTGGGGATCCCCTGTGCGGCCCCATCCTCCTCAGTTAGGCTCCTGCAGCTTCCAGCACTCCCTCTCCCATCTTCTCAGTATTCCCTTCACCTTTTCCCCTTTTCTTCTTTCTTCCTCTCCTTCTACTGCATTTTCTCTAGGTCTTCTTCCTGTTGCTTCTTCCTCCTTCCCTTTTCTCCTCCAAGCCAGTGTTTTGAGCCTAGATGACATTAAATGCTCAGAAAACAAAATCATTTGCAACAGGAACATTGGCCTTCCATGGAATTCTCTTGTTTATTGCTTCTTAACCAGATTCAGCTAGTGGATGGGACGTTCGTTTTGCTGGTTTCCTTTCTTGGAGAAGTTCTTAAAGGATCACCTGATGCTGTGCACATTTAACTATTTGTTATTGTCTGCCCTGTATTCATCTGCTTATTTCTGCCAAATAATTCCACAGAATTCTCAGGAATTGGTTAGTTAAAATTCTTCTGCATTAGTAAACATCCAGGCCTTCCTGTATTGACAGAAGTACTGTTTACACATGTGAAAAGACTGGTGAACTCTGTTTCTAAAATGTCTTCTGACTGCCCCTTATAATCTGCTCTCAGATAGTTCTTAGTTTTTGGCTTACCTGGAAAGGAAACTGAGTAAAAAGGACATTATTTTTGCTTCCAGAATTCTTCCTGCATGAATTTTTTTTTTTTTTAACTAACTGTTCTGGGCTGATTTTCAAAATCATCCATGAAGAAAAGCAGAGAATAGTAGTATATCACACTGGTCATTTCATCACGTGTCCATGACATCTGAGCAGTTCTGTGATAGGTCCGTAGGACTGTGAGAGACAGCACGCCTTTGTCACGTGAGGTTTTGAACCTAAACATTACAATACTTTCCTCACCTCATCATCCCTGGGGGTTTGGATACGTCTACTTACAACGCCCTCGACAGGCAACATCATCTGACCTAATGGCCAAGGGCAGTGGCAATTTTCACAGTCCAGGAAATGTCCATCTCCAGGGTATGCAGATTCTGAGATGATTCATGATCACCCTAATTCATATCACAGAAACTTCAATACTCCAGTCCTCTGTCAAGTGTGTGGATGTGTGTGTGTGTGTGCATGTGTGGATGTGTGCACTTATGTGTCGTATAAAGGTCCACATGTTGTGAAGAAGAAAACTGATATCCCAATTTCTCCCTAGAGAAAACTTATCAGTGGCCACACTGACCAACAGAACTGCAAGTGTCTACATGTCAACACTGAGTTTTCTGAGATTATGTAACCTGACTCAACAATTCAGAATGAACAAAACTAGTGGATACATATCGATAAATTTTAAGTAAAGAGATTACTTCTTACAGTGACTTTTAGGAACTATAAGTTCCTAAAGTTAGCTCAATCTACAGTTTTCACCTGTCCCGCTTGTATAGATGTAGTTTTTCATTTTAAAACTATGCAAAGGTGTTGAAGGCAGCATTCCCTACCTCCTAGTTTCCTAGTAAAATGTTTTTTCGAAATAAACGTCTTCCACCGAGCAGATTTGATTTTGGTTTTGTGTCGCACTCCTAGAAGGTGCTGTTTCTAAAGTACGGCACCTTAATAAGAACAGGGCCTTGTGTTTGAGCCACTCGCTTCCATCCACAGACTACTTTCATATTTATTACCTCATCTTTATTTCAATTCACACAATGAGCCCACGAAGCAGGCACTGCCATCTCCTTCATTACAAAAAAAGCTTAATCCACAAGTTTAAGGAAAACGTAAGGAACATGCCCAGGGCCTCAGAGTTAATTAGAGCAAAGCTGGTGCTCCATCCCAGTCTCTCTGACTTGGAGTCCAGCTCTCCTTCCACGCCCCCACTCCCCTCCTAAGTAAATGTTATGATGAAACTGTGCTTCTGGCAACAAGGGTGATAAGAAGGAGAACTCAGGTTTCAAATCACCTTGAAGGGCTCTCTCCTCTGCATTCCTCCTCGCTAGCTATCAAAATGGCTCCATAACCAAGAAATGAGCCAGCACACAACACGGCAGGACCTTGAACCATCTGAAAGATGATGATAGAGTTTGAGGAGGTGAACAGAAGGGACACTACCCACCTCCTCACCTCTTGAGTCCTCCCAGCCATGATTCACATTTCCAAGGCCACATCACAAGCCTAAGGTCAGACCTGGAGCCTTCTGCAGAGAAGGCAGCTAATCTTTCCAAAGCACAGTCATAAATCTGTAGAAGTCAGAGATCAGGGGCAAAAACAAATATTCTGATCACTAAATTATCAAATGATCATGGCTGAGTAGCTTCCCCCATTCCTAGAGAGTCAGGGGAAATATATTTTTCCCTGCTCTTTACCCAATATCACAAAAGTAATAGTCTCCATGGCTTGATAATAATTACCATTCGTGCATATATCTCTCAAAATATAGGACACAGAAATGAGACATGACAAGAAAATAAAAAGCAACTATTGACAGTTGTATATGAAAAAACAGAAATAAAAAGGAATTGAGGGAAAGAAAAGTCATGTCCTAAAAGATTGAGGGGATAACAGAAATATCAGGGTGTCAGCTGAGATGAGGAGTTACTTGTATCTAAGGCTGAGGTGTAAATGCAACTTCCTGCCACCTCCTCTTCACTGTCTGCTTCAGAGCTGCCTGGAATTCTTCACAGGCGGGCTAAACCCCAGAGTCATTCTATTTTCTCTGAGTCCTGGCTCTCCTAAGAATCCAGGACTTTATGGCAATCCATAGGAAAATAAAGCAGTGATTGGTGCTTAATATAGGATGTTATGTGTTAGTCTGAACCTTTCTGGCTAAAAGGGACAGAAAACTAACTTAAAGCCAGATGAAACATGATGGGCACACATAACAACGGGAGTCCAGAAGAGAAGCTGGCTTCAAGGCATGATGGAATATGGACACTTACACATTTTCATGAGCTCACTTTCACGTTTGCACTCTCTGTCTCTTTCATTGTTTCTCTCTCCCTCCCTCTCTGTCTCTCTCTCCCATCCCACCTCTTCTTCTCATCATGTGTTGCCATCATTCCCTCCTTAACAGTACATTTTCTCTATGAGTGAGGATGGGCCAACGGAGTGCTGGGGAAGGCAGTTAGACAACTCCAGGCTTATACCGTCTCAACTAGCAACCTAAGAGGATATAAAGAGTGTGTCCATGTAGAAAACTCCACGCAAAGATTCTCATTGACTTGGTTGAGTCTCAAACCCATCCCTGGGCTAATCACCATAACCTTAACCCTAATCCTAACCCTAACCAAGGGGATAGGGTACTATGATTAATCAGATCTAGGTCACATGACCACCTCTATGCCACCTCTATGCCCTTGTGGTTAGTGCAGTGGTCTCCCCAACAAGAATCAAATAAAATGGCGTAAGGGAAACTCCCCCTGCCCTCCCATTAAATTAGGGTTGGATGAAGGAATTCAGAGGAAAACAAGTATCCTCTCCAAAACACAGCTAAAACGTGGGTCTCCCGGATTTTCCAATTCACACTTGCCAATGGAAAATCAAGGATCAAAAAATTCCTGTGGTTTGAGCTTGCACTGCATTTTGTACGAATCCATTTTCTTCACCACCCATTAAAGAAAATCCAAGATATTGTCCAATTAGGCTTCTGTTGAGAACTAAGAGTTACCAAATTTTGATAAATCCATATCAATAAGATTATTCTTTAGTCTACCACTCTACTTAGGGAAAGCAAAACTCTGAATCTACCATTTATCAGGCGTCTTTTTGTTTAGAAAATGTAAGTGAGCCCTTATGATTAAGGAAGCGCTCTCATTCCCCAATGCAGTACAAATGAACCAAGCCGGAAGTAAAGCCCGGGTGTGGGAAGACAGGAAGGGTGAAAGCAGTTGCTTTCCTTGATCACATTCTTCACAAGCTGCTCTTTGAAACCATTTTAAAGGGAATGAATGAGTTGTAAGACTATAATAAAAATAACGTCAAAGAGTTAAAGCGAGACCCTAAGACACAGGAAATAATCAAACGACATCATCGACTTGATATACTGGTTCTCCAGGGAACTCACAGCTCAGATCCCCTGTCCCAGGCCTGGCCTCAGGCCTCACTCCCTGTCTTTCTAAGAAGCTGTTTATTTCCTCTGAACCGAGTCTAATTTGGTGCCAGAAAAGTGAAATGGGGCATTAAGACCATTATCTGGATACGGGGGGAAGAGTACACACAAAAAAGAAAATCTAGGAAA
This sequence comes from Monodon monoceros, assembly GCF_005190385.1. Taxonomy (NCBI): domain Eukaryota; kingdom Metazoa; phylum Chordata; class Mammalia; order Artiodactyla; family Monodontidae; genus Monodon; species Monodon monoceros. Next base: position 17,800,157 of record NW_021703772.1, read on the forward strand.
AGTTCTCTTCATGTGAATTAATTGAGATAAGCATTTATTTTTTGTTTAAATTGACCTTGTAATTGTTTCTACTATTTTCCCCATGAGCTATGTAGAGACATAACCTCCAGGGCTCGTCCATTTACAGCAAGAAAGGACTCAGCGCGGCTCAGACGCCCTGTATCATTCACCCATGCAGGTCATACAATTGATTCTCTTGCAGACAAGGCCATATGGATTGATTTAGCAGCATTTCACTGGCTGCCTAGAGACAGGGCTTGAGTCATCCTGTATAAATTACTTAACTCTCCACCACAAAAAGGAAAAAGAAAATGTTTTCTTACATAGCAGTAGCAATTAATGTTCAACATGTTTATGGAGTTTAATAATATACAGCCCAGCACCAACCTCCGTATGCAATACCGTTATCCTGAGAGAGGGACTTAGGTGGTGCCATCAGCATACAAGACACAGATGACTGACCCATAAATAACTGAGCCTGGCCTTATTACAGCAAACAAATGAGACAACGTGGGATACACTGCCGTATAGACAGGACTTCCTTTTCTTCAAATACATGTCATAATTGATAGTGGTGACCTTTCAGCAACCCTGAGAAACAGCTTGCAATTAACAGGCTCCCTCTTCTTGGAGTGCCTGCACACACAAGTGGTTGTTCAAGGTTAGGACCAGTGGAGTGGAGCAAGGTCTAGACAACACTTTCCTAGGATAGCGTTTGCCAATAAGGTCAATCTCTTCACCTTTCTCATATTTCATTCATGCAAAAGGAATGTGGTGATGCAAAAAGGAATGTGGTGAGTCACCAACACGTATCTATTGAGCCACTTCTGTGTGCCAGGCACTGTTCCAGACACTGAGTACAGAGCAAAGAATGAGACAAAAGGACCCCCCACCTCCTCACTGCTGGGGGTGGAGAATGACAACAATGACAACAAACATGTAAGCAAATAAATAAATCCTTTTATAAGTTCTGATGTGTAGCATGCTGAAGATAAAATAGAGCGCTCTTGAATCTATGTATTTTTAAGAGGCAAACAGAGATTTTAACAATGGGAGATATTTTATGTATTCAGCATCCATGTGATTAAAGAATCACCAACATAAGCAAGATTCTGTGTACTTTTTTTTTTTAACACCTTTATTGGAGTATAATTGCTTTACAATGGTGTGTTAGTTTCTGCTGTATAACAAAGTGAATCAGCTATACGTATACATATATCCCCATATACCCCCCCTCTTGCATCTCCCTCCCACCCTCCCTATCCCACTCCTCTAGGTGGTCACAAAGCGCTGAGCTGATCTCCCTGTGCTATGCGGCTGCTTCCCACTAGCTATCTGTTTTACATTTGGTAGTGTATGTATGTCCATGCCACTCTCTCACTTCGTCCCAGCTTACCCTTCCCCCTCCCCGTGTCCTCAAGTCCATTCTCTACTTCTGCGTTTTTATCCCTGCCCAGCCCCTAGGTTCTTCAGAACCATTTTTTCTTTTTTAGATTCCATATATGTGTTAGCATATGGTATTTGTTTTTCTCTTTCTGACTTACTTCACTCTGTACTTATATATTTTTATTATTTCATTTCCCCTAATTTTAAAAATACAGTACCAATTCTGAAGAGGGATGGGTTTTGTTCATAATTTGATCATTTAAGAGATTTAACTCCTTTAAAATAATGATTGTGGCATTCCACAATAGCCCAGAGTAACCAAAAAAAAAAAGAAAAACAGATTTACTGATGCTAAAAAGAAAAGGAAAAAAAAAAAACAGGGATCATTCTATATATACATACATATTTTTTTAAATTTATTTTTGGCTGCTTTGGGTCTTCGGTGCTGCGCGCGGGCTTTCTCTAGTTGCGGTGAGCAGGGGCTACTCTTCGTTGCAGTGCACGGGCTTCTCATTGCGGTGGCTTCTCGTTGCAGCGCGTGGGCTTTAGGCGCGCGGGCTTCAGTAGTTGTGGCACACAGGCTCAGTAGTTGTGGCTCGTGGGCTCTAGAGTGCAGGCTCAGTAGTTGTGGCACACAGGCTTAGTTGCTCCACGGCATGTGGGATCTTCCGGGACCAGGGATCGAACCTGTGTCCCCTGCATTGGCAGGTGGATTCTTAACCACTGCGCCACCAGGGAAGCCCCATTCTATATATTTTTAAAAACTAGTTTAGTTGTAATGTGAAAAAAAATAGTGCGAGGACACATCAGAATTACAGGAATAACACACTATATCCATGTAGGTTGAACCATTCATGGAACATAAGGTGTGCACACATTTTGTTCTCTTGAAATGTTTTATCTCTGTAATACAATATAGATGATGTCTATACAGATACGTTGAAGTTCATATTTAAGGTAATTGGCCATAAAAAATAATCCTTTAAGCAGAAACACATAAATAGGTGAGGCAAAAGTCCTTCTCACATGAATTCTCTGGAATCCTCCTTCTATTTTCCACTCTAATTTTAGACATCAGCTTGCTTCGTTTATACAGCAAGTAAGAATGTTCTAACAATGGCTTGTGGTTCTCAGTCCCTTTGTGGAGGGAAACTGGGACAACTGGGTTAGTTATGAAATGCATCTCTGTCATAGGTAATTTACCTGCAGAGATTTACTCTTTTCTGCCTCCCATAACAATGCCACTCTCACTCCTGTGATACTAGTGTCCTTGAGTCATAGGAGAAGGACAGAAGGAGGAGAAGAGGTACACAGAAGAGGTATGCACTGGCAATGGGCACATCCATGACATTCATGGGGACGTGACCAGCAAGTCACCATCATCTTATGTGTGTGACACAGCTGAGAAACAGTCACGAGCAACTGCACTAAGTAAATCCTGATCAAAGGAATGAAGGATTACATACATGGTACTTCAGGTAGTTTTTCCTTCTACCTCTCACTTCTTTCCAGAGTGAGCTGGTCCCATAGGCTTGTTCGCCCTCAGGTTCTTTCGTCACCCTTCCCTGCTCTGCTCTGTATCACACTGAGGCTGCCCACCAAGGATCACACCACTAGGCCGACTGCCATCTGGATGCAGCCAATGAGAGCAAGTGGCAGGAGAGCAATAGGGCAGAGGGTGGGGAGAAACCATGGCGTTTCTCTCCCCATCCCTGCTTTGGGTGTCATCTTTGGCAGCAAAGGTTCCAGCTCTCTCTAGGTGACCCTCCTTGGCTCCAGCTTCTACCTAGAGGCCCCAACCCTGTGGTCCTGGCAACCCCACCTCTCCCTAGGAGGGTAGCGACTCCTGCTGTTGCTACTCTCTGATTTGCCTCATCGTTCCCTGTTCAGCTTGTCAGCCCTGCCATCCTCTCTGCAAAGAATCTGCTATATTAGAATGCCTGTTTTTCAATAACGAGAGTACTGTCTGCTGCTTTTGGCTGAACACTAATTGATTCAGAGAGTTTGCAAGGAGAATTCAGTTTAGTTTATATTGAGCACCTCCTGTCCCAAGCATTGTGCTACACACCAGGGAGACTATGATGCCGAAGACATCATGTCTGCCTCTGAGGAGGTCTGATTATAGCGAACAGATCATTTCAAGATTACATGGCAAGCATTATAACAGGGCTGAGGCCCTGGGGCTCTGGGAACACTGGGTCTGGTTCCTTACTTAGCTGGATCTGGGGCTTGGGGAAGGCTTCCTAGAGGAGACGATGGCTGAGCTGAACATTGAGGGATGAGAGTTAGCTGGGTGAAAGATGCTGGAAAGAGCTTTCAGACACAGGGAACAGCACGAGTAACCGCACCAAAGCATTAAATCAAATGCCCTGTGTTTCTGGGGTTGGTATCAGGGTGGGGAAAGAGGGGCAGGAATGGACTGGAAGAGGGTATCACTAGACCTTAGGTGTGAGGCCAAAGGATAGGAAAGGCAGTCAGAGACAGAAGGCAGCTAAGGGGTTGAATTCCCTTCGATGTACAGTTAGGAGTAACTCTGATGATTTTTAAAGAATGGAACAGCATGGTCACATTTACAATTTACAATTCAGATGGATCACTTAGGCCACACTGTTGTAGTAAGTGGTAGTTCTACAAAAGACAAGATAGAGGAAAGAAACAGAAAACACTACTTGAGCCAGATCATTCTAGTAATTCAATTCAACCTAGCAGCATCAAGTCTCTGGCTGGCAACCACCTAAGAGGGATGCAAAACTGTGAGGGCACATTATTAACGATCCCTTACATTTGTGTGGCCCTTCAAAGTTTACTAAGTAATTTACTAAGTAACACATCTCATGATTCTCATAAAAATTCCATGAGTTAGCTATTAGAATTCCCACTTTTCAGATGAGGAAACTGAGACTTAGAAGGCAATAGACTATGCTTCCTGACTGCTGAACTTAATGATTTTCTGCTCCCCATTATGTGATAGGATAAATTGATTTATCAGAAACTTGAGTTTTCACTAGCTAGAGAAACAATGTGGGCACTCCCATATACACATACATTGGACTATTTCATAATTAATGCATAACTTATACCAGACATGGGCTTGTTGTTGGTTGTTTTTCTGTTTTTTTTTTAATTACTCATCACACAGCAGATTCTATTTCCTTAGGGAATTGAGAATAATCATAGGTCGTTGACTCAACCTCTCTGGATTGGGACTGGCAGAAGACAATAGGATGTAGCCAGTAGCATTTCAAGTAAGACTTGAATTCACCTTTCTATCCTTCCCCCAACATAACAGGGGTGAGAAGATAGGGAATATTATCCTAAAGAAAGTAATCCTACAGGTAGTTGATGAAGAATACACACAGCATCTAGAGGATGACAGAAAATAATGACTTTTTCTATTGAATGATCTTTCAGTCCCTCTACCAGAGGGCTATTTATTGGTCAGGATCATGGAAACTCAGTCCAGGCTCCATCCTGGGAGGGTGATGATGGATTCGTCATCACTGGTAGTAACTCTGCCCTTCCGAGGAGAAGACTGAGGTCTTCCTGGTTTTCCCAATTGTTAAACTTCCCGCTCGCTAATAATACTGATCCCCTCTCATGACAAATACCAATAATGCATCGTGACACTAGCTCTCCATTCCCAGTAGGGGTTAAACAAAAAAGAAACAATGGGACTGAAAGGAAAGAAAACCCCCAACTGCCACAACTATGATTCCCTTTGGAAAACCTGCCTCTCAACTCACTCCTTCCCTTTCCTCAGATAGCCACTCCCAAACCAGGAACAAAGACCTTCACACACTCAGCACCTCCTGGGGTTGGAGCCAGTGATTTACAGACTTATTTCCACCCCTAATGACTCCCATCAGTAACAGTGATTCATTCAAGCAGCCAGGATTCTGCCCACTTTTGAGAATCACTTTTTGACTTTTATGTGCATGCATCCAGCCTCCACATCCTTGTCATAAATAAACTCCCTATCATCACAGAAGAAGTGGTAGCTGGGCAGTTCTGAAAAGTATCTCTTTCCTCTGGACCATATATGCCATGAGGATGTCTGTGCAAATAATAAAGCAATCATCTATAAGCTCTGTTAAGTATAAGGATCTTTTCTATCCTGTCTACTACTGCATCCCCAGAATCTAGTACGTTTGCTGGCACATAAGAGGCACCCAATAGATGATAATAGCTAATATTTATTAAACATGTACTGTGTGCCAAGGCACGGTTCTAAGCATTTCCCAGGCACAAACTCATTTAATCCTCAAAGCAACACTATGAGTTAGGTAGTACTGTCTGCATTATAAGATACATAATCTATAGCACAGGACAGTTATGTAATTTGCCTACTGACATGCAGATCACAAACAAAGGATTTGACATTTAAATCCAGGCAGTCTGGTCAAAGAGCTAGTACTCATGACCATGACCCTACACTGCCTTCCATTGATTAAGCGACTGGGCATCCAGGTCTATAAGGGGAGACTGTGCTTTCTTTCTCCCTTCTAGCCTAAGTCACATGAGTCAAATACTGCATTCCATCCAGGTAACAGTCCATCTACAAAGGAATTTTACTCTCATGCTTTGCCAGTGGTTCTCTATCTTGGGAGTAAAAAGGTCCCAGTAGCCCAGGCAGCTTCACTTTCTAGTGCATGAACCTGCAGTTCGTTCCATCTCCAGGTCCCCTGACTGTACACAGTGCTCATAAGTTTTCAGAAATAAAACAAGGATGCTGGGTGGCCATCTGTCACTTCTTCTTTCAGGGTGGCCATGCATTTCATAAGTCTCTTGGTGATAATGTTCAAGTTGGATTCTGATGGAAAAAAACACTCTGGATATGAAATCCACCCCCCCCCCCTTCAAGTACCTGTTCTTATTTCTCATGAGGAAAAACAGCAGGGGAGGGAAATAAATGTTCTCAGCTTAGGCTGAATTTACACTGAAACTTTCATATCTCAGTAGCGCTGTGGACTTTAAATTCGCGTGTCTCTTTTATAATGGTTACCCGGGTGATTTTAGTCTCTCCAGAACATTCACCTTCTGATCCAGTTTTAAAAGAGATGATACCACTAAAAAGCTGCTTTAAACTTGAAAGCAGACCCTCAACACTCAGAGGAAATGCTTATGAGGAAGAAAGATGATTTTGACCTATATAGGAACATTTTGGGCTAAAATGGTTATTACTCTTCAAGAGCCCTGCAAATAACCAGCTTTTCCAGAACTGAAGAGGAAATTCAGAGACATTCTCACTGAATCCTGGACACTTCCTTCTGTTTTCTAGCAAATAAATACTACGTCATCAATCATCAGGCATATAACTGTAGTTTGGTCTCATAAGTTCCCCATGAGCCAGCCAGCAAGACCCCAAATAACCCAGTTGGATATGCTCATAGACCACTCAGCTGTAGAATGATAGATGTATAGAACAGGACAGGACCATGCAAGGACAGCCACAGCTGCTCCACCTCTAAGATTTCTCTTTCTCCTACTATCCCTGTCCACTCCACCAGCAAGTCTTAACAGTTCTACTACCAAGACACAGAGGTCCCAAATCTATTTACTTCTCTCCATCTCCATAACTGCCCTCCAATCCAAGCCATTGCCACCTCTCTCCTGGACTATTATAGAAACTTCTAACTACGGTTTCTCTGGTTCTATGCTTTCTCTTTTTAACAGCTTTATCGAGATTTAGTTTACATTCCATAAAATTCACCCATTTAAAGTGTAAAACTCAGTAGTATTTAGTATATTCACAGAGTTCTGCAACCATCACCACAGTCTAATTTTAGAAAATTTTCATCGCCTTAAAGGAAACCCTATACCCATTAGCAGTCACTTCCCCGTTTTAATCCCACCTTCCCAGCCCCAGGTAACCCCTAGTCTATGCTCTGCCTTTGCCTGCTTGTGGAATCATACAATATGTGCTATTTCATGACTGGATTCTTAAACACAGCATAATGTTTTTGAGGTTCATTCAAGTTGTAGTTTGCATCAGTACTTCATTCCCTTTTACTGTCCAGTGGCATTCAGTTATATGGATGTGCCACATTTTCTTTTTCAGTTCAGAAGGTGATGGACATTTGGGTTGTTTCCACTTTGGGGCTGTTATGAATAATGCTGCTATGAACAGCTGAATACAAGTTTTTGTGTAGACATATGCTTTCATGTATCTTAATTAGATACCTGGAAGTCGAATTGCTAGGTCTTACAGCAACTCTGCGTTTAACATTTTGAGAAACTGCCGCACTTTTCCCAAAGTGGCCACACCATTTTGCATTCCCAATCAGCACTGTACGGGGGATTCCCATTTCTCCACATTCTCACTGACACGTGTTACTCTCTGTCATTTTGATTACAGCCATCCTAGTGTGTGATGTGGTATCTTACTGTGATTTTGATGTGCATTTTCCTTATGGCTAATGAGGTCAAGCATCTTTTCATGTGCTTATTGGTCATCTGTACACCTTCTTTGGAGAAATAGCTATTCAAATCCTTTGCCTATTGTTTAATTGCATTGTTTGTTTTTTTTGATATTGAGTTGTAAGAGTTCTTTCTATATTTGGATGCTCACCCCTTATCAGATATATGATTTGCAAATATCTTCTTCCATTCTGTAGGTTGCCTTTCACTTTCTTGATGGCATCATTTGTAGCATAAAAGTTTTAAATTTTGATGAAATCTAAGTTATCTATTATTTTCTTTTGTCACGTGCTTTTGGTATCATATTTAAGAAATCATTGCCTAATTAAAAGTCACTACACTTCCTTCTAATAGTTTTTATAGTTTTAGCTCTTCTGTCTAGGTCTGTGATCCATCTCCAGTTAATTTTTGTGTATGGTATAAGGAAGGGATCCACCCTCTTTTTTTTTTTTTTCTTTAACATATGGATATGCCATTGTCTCCACATCATTTGTTAAAATGGATGTTCTTTCCGCATTAACTTATTTTGGCACCCTTGTTGAAAAACAGTTGACAAAAACATAAGAGTTTATTTCTGGACTGTAGATTCTATTCACTAATCTATATGTCCACCCTTGTTCCAGAACCACACTGTCTTCACTACGGTAGCCTTGTGGTAACTTTTGAAGTTAGAAAGTGTGAATCTTCTAACTTTCTTCTCCTACTTTCTGTTTCTATTCTTGCTACACCATTGTAATTGTTACATCTACCCCGGATCTTGTTATTTAATGTGTTAATAAAACACATGTATTTTGTATAACAGTTTTAAGATATATTCTGATAACTGTATTCTAATATTTTTATCTTTTGCAATTCCACTGATGCCTAAAATTTTGTGGGATTTTTTTTTCACTTAAAAACACCTTTCCTCAAAAAAACCTTTGTACTCCACAACCTAGTCATATCATTCCATTCTGAAACCCTCCAACTGCTTTTCAATAACACAGAGTAAAATCCACACTCCTGCCCTGACCCAGTTTACTTCACCAACCCCATCTACTTCCACTTTTCCCATACCCCCTGCTTCTAACCTCCCTGGCTTCTTTCTGATCTTAAAATCCCTGGGTCTTTTCCCACCCAAGGGCTTTTGCTCCAGCTGAACCCTCAGCCTAGAATCTTCTTCCTCCTGATCATTGAAGGCTGGATCTGCTTATCAGCCAGGTCTCAGCTCCAGTCCAGCCTTGGGCACTTTGTTTGTGACATCGAACCCTTTGGCAGTCTATGGACACCTTCTCAGAAGAATGTTTTTAAATACCTAAAATGAAATACATAAAATGACAAAGAAAACCAATATCAGGATACAGTTATAAAAATAGTAAAGAGGGCTTCCCTGGTGGCTCAGTGGTTGAGAGTCTGCCTGCCGATGCAGGGGACACGGGTTCGTGCCCCGGTCCGGGAGGATCCCACATGCCGCGGAGCAGCTGGGCCCGTGAGCCATGGCCGCTGAGCCTGCGCGTCCGGAGCCTGTGCTCCGCAACGGGAGAGGCCACAACAGTGAGAGGCCCGCGTACAGCAAAAAAAAAAAAAAAAAAAAATAGTAAAGAAACAAACAGGTGATACAATAATACATAAACTTCTTTATTACTGTAGTGAGTAATAATACCTCGTTTTTGGTCTCATAACTATCATGATTTTGAAGGAGGAAGGGGCATAAAAGACATTTTAAGATATCCACCAACACTGGAATGTCATATGAAAATATCTGTGATTTCCACTGGTGACAAATCACAGGCATCACTTACACTATTGTGGTTTGTTTCCTATCATAATTAAAATAAAATGCTATCCTTCTTTCTTTTCTATCTTTCTATTACAGAAAATAAAGATTTTTTTTAAACATCAAGTTAAAAGGTACCCTGAATTCTTTCCCAGCTTAAAACTTCGGAAAGTATGGGGGGGCCTGGGAATCTGCTTTTACAATAAGCTCCCAACCGATTCTACCCTTTAGTACTATGGTCAACACTGAGAGAAAGAGTGACTTATGGATGTTGTATGAGGCATATTAAGAAGTCATTTTCCTTGTGCTAAGTTCCTCCTCGTCCCATCCATGGGCCTACAATGCTACCACAGACTTGGGTCCAAGGACTTTTCAAGAGAGCTGTATTAAAAAGCAGCTCTCTCTGGGCATCTTTTACTAAAACCTGGGAAGAGAAGCTGAGCCATAGAAAGTCAGAGGGAGGCATCCACCATCCGGCCAGAAATCCTACAGACCCCAGAGACACCATGAGCCTGTTTAGCGAGGATGTGCCATCCTCATAAGTCAACAAAGGCACATGCTTCGGGCCTAAGAGAATGTCAAGAATAAATTAAAGAGTTGGGGTGCTGAAGAAAATAAACACATTGGTCCAAGCCACAAAAAGAAAGCTACGAAATCTAAAATTAATGCATAGTTCAATTAAAAGTCTACAAATGTAAAATGCAACTGTAAGTTAAAATAAATGAATTAGATTGAATGTAATGATACCTCCAAAATGAACGTGCTCAAGGATAAGAAGGTCTTAAAATGTCTCTGGTAGACAGAACCAACCCCCATGCCAGCGCTATCCCACTGCAAGCCTGGGAGCAGTGTGCAAGCAAGGTCCAGGGCTGTCTTTGAATGAAACCTCCAAACTCAAAACCTCAACAAGATCTGGAAAGCCACACTCTTCCTCCCACTTCAGTGCCAGCGGACTCTGCCTCCCTCATCCATTGGGACACTGTCCAGGCTCCTCTAATCTCTCTAAAATGCCAATTTGTGCCTAGCCAGAGGTCACAACCTCAAATTCCTATGGGCATCTGCAGGACCCTTTGACTCATGAAGCAATTCAGGCAGTGTCTCAGGCTGATGCACTTTTAAAGGGCCTATGATAGTGTCTGAAAACTTGGGGGGGGGTATATTATTATATATTTAATTGTATTATTTGTATTATATATTTACTAAATATACATATTACACATATATGTACCTAATATATGTATACATACATATGTATATTATATATCTTATAGCTATATCTAAATACAGATACATACTCCAAAATATGAAAATGGAAAAATTGAAATTATTTTCAAAAGAAAAACTATAAAATCCTTACCAAACCCTTTTTGCCTCCGCCCCCCAAAATCTCTATTTAATGTAGCACGTGGATTAGATATATTTAATATGATGTGAAATGGGACCTCTAAAAGTAAGAATGCTTAGAGCCCATGAACTTAAAATCCTTAGAACCAGCTAGGAAAGAAAATGAACGGAGACAGGTATAGAATTATGATCAGAAACTGACACCTGGTCCCCACATTGGCTATGGAGCTGTAGCAAGCACATGCCCTTTCCGAAAGGGGAACTCGTGACTTAGCCCCAGCTAATCGGTGTCTCTCGGAAAAGGGGGTTCAGCTTTGCCAGATTGTCCAAACTCTAGGAAAAGTCAGGAATGCTGATTCTTACGTAAAATCTCCAATTTCCAAATGTTGACAACTAATTGAAGGTTTTAATAAATACTCTTTGGCCCAGAAGCAAAAACTGGCCACACTGGGTTTGGAAACATGAATTGAGAAAGCTACTTCAAAACAAGACCACCTTTTTTCAAAACCGAAAACATTTCCCTCCCAGGAGGTTGGGGCATGCGCAGTCTCCAACACGGCGGGGTGGGGGAGGGGCGCGGGAACGAGGAGGGCAGCACACTGTAAATGACTTCAGCCTGTATTTATAAGTTCAGAATGAGGTTCAGCATGAATATTATAAAATTATTTGAAGAATAATTAGTTCGATAATGAGTGTGCAGGTGAGAAGCAGCTGTTTTGCTCCTGGGCTTGGGGTCACAGTCTCTGCTGTGTGAAGAGTCAGCAGTAATTAGAAGAACGCGCGGTGCCAAACTAAATTAAAATTTTTTCAAACCGTTACTCACTGTATGATATAATTTTGTTTCATGTTCCCAGGATGAGGAAACTCGAATTAAGTCTCTATTCATGACAAAAATAGGCTAACTAATTTAAGGCTAAGAACTATCTCTTTGTCGATGGTATTGAATGGTTTCTATCCACTGTAACAGATCATTCTGCACTAAAATAAATGGTAGTTGATTGTATGCCAATGGTTTATTTAACAGCACTCAATTGTACTGAACTCCGAAAAATGTAATGGGTCTCCGTGGACCCTCCTGCCTGCTATTTTTCTGAAAATAAAATATTGATGTAATTGCATTTCCCACCCACACTGATCCTCAAACACACAGATGGGATCAGTTTAAGCAAAAATTGGGAAATGAAGAAATTGTGATAATCACTGAATAAAGTTATTTCTTTCAGGACACTTGGGATATGATTAATTAAGCTGCCCTGAGATCCATGAAAAACTTTGGGACAGTGTTCTCGTAAGTCACAGGGGTTGTTGTAGAACCCCAGGAAAAGGCCGGGAAGAAAAGAGAAGTCTGCAAATGAACATGTAAAAGGAAAGAGAAGAAACCTTAAAAGATTTCATGGACATATCCCTGTGATACCAGACCAACTGGTTGCTTCTGTCAGTTTAATGAGGAAAATGCTACAAAACCAGCTGTTCAGCATCTTTGAGAGAAAAAAACAAAACAGTTTATTTATTGACTCTTTCACTTTTCAACTTGGTATTCTGCAATTGTATAGACATAGATTTAATCACACCCTGCAAGCAGCCAATTTCACTGACGTGACTGTATAAGTAAGACCGCAAGGTTGAGTTTTTAATAAGATGGGCTTACTCTAATGAAGTTGCTTTTGGTCTTTCCTTTTAGGTTTGCTCTGTTTTCTTTAGTCATCAGCCTCTGGACTAATCTTGTTAATAGAATTATTTTATCTGATTTTTTAAATGCCTTCTCTGGTCCAGTTCAACTTGAGCAATTGCAATGCTTTCTTTCATCAGCATTCAAAAGGTAGCATTAGTAACAGCAGCAATAAAAGACTCAAATTTTTACTGAATTTTTGCATCATTCCTAAAACAAGATAAACAACTCGGAGTATTGAAGTTCTCAGCATCTGAGCAATGAAATATTTTGTCTTGAACATAGACCACACCCTCACAAGAAGGGCATTGGTCAAATGGCACCACCCAAAGGTTATTTAGAGATCTGCCAGTTTTTCCACCATTAAAGAAAACAAAAATGGCTTCCCTTCCCATCCTCATCCCCCTTGTATGAACAGATATTCATGCTGGAGTTGTTTCTTCTAAAGTGGCTTGTAAATTAGATCAGATTTTAAGTACATTGGAGATCTTGATAATTCAAAGAACTTTGTTGTGAATCTTTTTGTAAACTGAATTTTCTGTGAATTTGGATTAGGTTTTCTTTAAGTGTTACATTAAGAAGTGTGCTTTTACCTCCCCCAACAGATGAGATGTAATCAAGAAAGGAAGGTCCATGGTCACAAGAACTGGGTTTTAGTCCAGCTCTTTTTCTGACCTGCCAGGTAACCTTAGAAACCTTGCTGAACCTCTCTGGACCTCAGTTTTCTCAATAATGAAGGGAGGATGATGATCATTTCTACTTTCCAGAGTCTTCAAGGAATTCAATAAGATTCTTTTAAAATGTGAGGGTGTTTTGTAGACTATTATAGATAATTAGTGCCATACAACATAGTTGTTATTATTAATAATTATGGTGTAAAAAAGAACAGTGCTGGGTGGTCAGCAAAGCAACTACAGGGGGACTCACATTCCCAACCTGATCCTTCAAACCCCACTGGGGATGGTATTCTTGGTTTGAAGAGATCTGTAAAGGTCATTCTTCTGATCCCCAATATTCCCTTAAAATGTCTTATCAAAAAACCAGTTTAGCTGGAGACACCCTCTGAAAATGCAGTGAGTCTTTGGCTATGCATATAGATGCAGACCCCTGGCATATTATTAAATTAGCACACGAAGGAGTCCCTTGTGTTTCCTGGGGCAAATGAAGGAAAATCTAGCTTCATGTTTATAACACTTTAGTCATTTATTTCTTTTTCTCTGGGGATTCCTACACACCTTTTCTACAGTAAAGTGGTAATTGGTAAATTTTTAGGATTTTATTTTTCCCTCTTGATCGACAGAGAAATGTGAGTGTGGTGGGCAGGTAGGCATCCAAATGGCAATGCAGATACATGAGGGAGTTTCTACAAATGAGTATGCCAAGAGTCACATATTAGTATTAACAGGCAAGCCAAATTTATTCCTCCAATTGTATTCTTAAAAAAACGTAGTAACACCTTATAAATGTCTGAATCGGGCCTATGTAAGGGTATTTTTTTGAAGCCACTTAATGGGAGAACAATGACTAGTAAAAGAGTTCTAAAATTAGTTTCTTATACCAGGCCTCCCCAAGAAGTGGTAAAACTTGAGCACATGGGAGGTCTCACCCTGCTCTCTCCTCCACACCCCTGAAAACTTATACAACCTGTGAGGAGTCGTTTAACCTGTGTTTATCTCTTTTCTCCTTGACCAAAAAGAGGGATTGAGCTTAAGTTCCCAAGCTTAAAAAGTGCAAACAATAAGTCGCATGTTTTAATCCAAAACTAGGCTGTTGGTAAAATACATTAGATCACAGGGTGAAGATTATCACAGGATCAAAGGATCTTAGCATGGTAATGCTGGGGAGTGGGGGAGGGGTGGCATTTGAATAAACCATTGGTGGTGCGGTTACATCAGTCTCTTTAGAATTTGAGTACCATGGGTCAATTTTCCAGGGCCTGATCATTCTGAACTCAATCTGAAGACCCCAAAATCTGAGGATTCCAAATTTCCAAATATGAGTGAGGATTCAACCTCATCAAGGTCCTGTTATCTGTGAAGACCCTGCTCTCATGGCCACATTCATGCTGTACCATCCAACCCTAACCATTACTCACATGGTGTCTTTTGCTCCTCTCTTAACCACAAGAAACAAAGCCTTGCATTTGTAGAGTCTTTGATGGTTTATAAGGTACTTACACACACATTTTCACACAGGGCAGGGATTATTCCTAATTTTCAGAGGAAGAAATCATTTCTAAGGAGTCGAGTAATAGCCTCATGGTTTCCATTACAAGCAAGTGGTAGAACCTAGCCTAGAATCCTTGTAGAGAGGGATTCTAAGAACTGGTTAGATCACAAGGCCTTCTAGATCTCTGAAATTAGGAGATTCCATTATTTCTATAGAGGACCCTAAAATGTGTCCCATATAATGTCTACTGTAATCTGGAGCGAATAATACACATTCAGTTAATACTCTCTGAATTACCTGGACTATTCCCCAGAGCCTTCACACACCCAACAAGTAAACGCTTTCACCTCATCCTCTTTCTTCCCTGTGACGATTCAGCATCTAGCTTGGTAGAGACCCAAGACTTCCCATACAAGCAGCTCCATTCAGCGACTGAACCAGCAGCTTCCCCATCCAAGGCCAAGACCAAGGCCACAGACACCCTATTTAGAAGATGTATGGTAATGTCATTGTGACTCAGAGAATTCATCCAGCCCCTTAACCTCCCCCCATCACAGCTTTGTACCCCAGCTGTTACCTACTTTTCCTGTTCTGATCTGCTGCACAAATCTTCCCATTCTGCCTTGGCTTTGCCAGCACAGTCTACTCATTCATTGATTTTGGTCCCTACCCTTATTGTTGTTTCTGGTGTACCAAAGCCTCAGCATCCTATGTGGCTGGAAGGAGATATAGAAAAAGGAGGGCTCTCTCTGCTGACATCAACCACAGCATCATTTGTGTTTTTATTTCAAGAGCCATATCTACATACCTCCCAAAACTCAAGGCTGAATTCCAGCTGCCCCCAAAACGGATGCTACCATAGAGCCTTCTGTGGGTACAAGAGCTGAGCCAGGAGCAAGCAACTTGGTAGATGCTTAAGGGATGGTGGGCTCATGAGCACACAGCCCACACCCAGCACCTGCAGCCTTTGAGTCAGGCCTGGGGCCCTAGAGCCTAAAAAACTAGGTGGGCAGAATTCGCCACAGCTTTAATGCATAAAGTTCTCCCTAAAATTCTGGATTTCCAAATTAATTTCGCTTGGATTTTTAAGGACCTGGAACACCATTCTCCCACAGCTTTATATGCCTGACTTTGCACTGCTCTGGTCTCCACTCAAATGTCAAGTCCTCAGAGAGGAATCCTCCACCCACTCTGAAGAACCACTGAAGAATAAGCCTCACTTCTCCCTCCATTACTCCCTATCCATTGCCATGATTATTTTCTTCCTAGCACTGATAACTCACTGAAGTTTTGGTTTCCCTCTTTACTATCTATCTCCCTTGACTAGGATGGGAGCTCCATGGGGGCAAAACCTTTGTCTATCTCATTCATAGCCACTAGAAGGGCTCCTGACATAGAGAAGCTTTTCAATAAATGTTTGTTTTAATAAATGAATAAATGGATGGATGGATGGATGGATGGAAGAATTGGCTATGAATGAATGAATATACCACAGCAGGTACTCTTATATATGCCAAGCACTATACTTAGCACTTTTCATACATTATCACAGTGATGTTCAAAAGTCTCATTTTTTGTTCAGGCAAAACCTAACAGGAAACACTATATATGACCCAGACAACAAATCATAAACAAAAAGCAAAAAGAAACAGTGGTAGGTGCCCAGCCACTTCCTCCTCTTCAGAGTTTCATATCTTATTTAATTATTTTACCAATGCTGTTATATGTGAATTATCATCGGTCCCATTTTATAAATTTGAAAACTGAGGCTCAGGAAAATTAAGTTCAAGGTCATTTGGCCAAGGTTATATAAGCTAAGTCACAGGACCAGATTGTAAACCAATTCTGTCCAGTGCTAACCATGTCTAACTTTCTAAACCATGATTCTAAAGAAGCTACACATTCTCTGAAATCCCAGGGAACTCTTTCCAGAATAAGTTAACATTAGGTTGGTGTTTTCAGAGCTTATTTGAATAAGATTGGAATAGCTTATTGTAGTGTTGAACAATTAATTGCTGTAGGTATATGAAGAATGACTTTTACTTAATGAAAAATTTCAGGATGATAATATAATGTTAATATTCTCAGAAAGTACTTTCATGTGACATGGACCTCACTGTTAATGGGAGAGAAAGTATATTCATATTTTTTTCACCGATAATTCTTGAAAGCCAAAGTATTTAAGAGCCTTCATTGAGGCAAAATTCTATTATACAAGAAGTAGCTGCTTAGCAGTTTCTAAGAATTTAATAAATCTCTCCAGGAAAATGTTAGTATCAAAAGAAAATTTCAAAAGGGACTCAAGAATACTCTCTGTTTTCTTGTATTTGCATTACAAATAAAGAACCTTTGGGCTGGCTCTGAGAAACCAGAGAAAACAAGAATGTTCGTTTTGCATTATTTGGTGAGTGGTATCGTGTTACCGTTATTTTTTTTCTTTTAATATGAGAAAACCACAGGCTTCACAGTGCAGATTCGCAGCTGCAGGACACTCGTTAAGAGGTCTGTGGAATATCACTTTCACCAAGACACACTATCCTGGAGTCGTCTGTTTTTCAGATGACTTCAGTGAGAGAGGACGGCTGCCAATACCAGGTCCAGGACCTTGTAGGACCTTGCAGGACCTTACCCTGTGCCTTTCACTTTTACTTTAGGGGATGCGGTTCACATTCTGTGTGTGTGTGTGTGTGTAAATATATATAACATAAAAATTACCATTTAAAGCACTTTTAGGCGTACAGTTCATCGGCATTAAGTACATTCACATTGCTGTGCATCCATCACCACTGTCCATCTCCAGAACTTTTTCGTCATCCCAAACTGAAACTCTGTACCCATTAAAAAATAACTCCCCATAACTTCTCCCCCCAGTCCCTGGTAACCACTGTTCTACTTTTTGTCTCTATAAATTTAACTACTAAAAAAATTTTTTTGACTGCTCAAGTGCCTCATATAAGTGAAATCACACAGTATTTGTCCTTTTGTCATCCCACATTCTTGGTACACTTGACTTTCCTTCTAAATGAGGAAACATATGAGGGACATTCGCCAGTGTCCGCAATGAGGTTATAGTCCTGCAGCATGACCCACAGGTGACACTTTCAAAAGGTTATGTTTTTTAACGCCTTGTCTATACATTCAGTAGCAATAGTGCTAATGAATCTGCAACATTTTATCAAATTACCAAGATTATACCATTTGGTCTTTCCATCATTAAAGAAAATGTGGGAGGAGGGATTAATAAATGCCACTCTTAAGGATGGAAGGTTAGCAATTGGCCCAAGTCATCTTATAGAACCGCCTAGAAAGTCAGGAACTGCAGTCACTGTCACTGTGGGAAAGGAACAGAAGGAATAGGAATTCTTAGTCCCACAGCTTTTCCTGAGTTTTCAGAACTTTGTTTATGAGTTTTACTTTTGTAGCCCTGTCCTTCCCCAGTGATGGAAAAATGGAGAGAAAAAGAAACTTCCTGAATGTGGACTGGAGGTAAGAGCTTGTGAAGCAGCAAGGAAGGAGGGAACCCAGTGTCCATTCCTTTCTGCAGCTGGTCTGGAAAAATAAGAACGCAGAAGGACAAGTACAGGTTGGCAGCTGTGCAGAAGAGAAGCAAGCAGGCGGCATCCAGATTCCTGAGGAGGAAGGACGTGCCCAGGAGGACGTGGCCAGGACTGAAGGCGAGGCCCCTTGGGGTGACCTGACAGACACCTCTGCCCATCCCTGGCCAGTCTGGGGACAGCTCTGGTGCTCTGATCAGCACAGCCATGGGGTCCTCTGAGAGGAGTAGGGACACTAGGGCTTCCCCCAGTGCTGCAATGGATGAACATTTAGGAACCAGGACATGACCTTGGTCCAGAGTCCTCCCAGAATATCTGCATCAGGACATTGATGGTCTCACAGAATTTAGCCAGCAGGGGTGTGCATGTGTGTGTGTGAGAGAGAGAGAGAGAGAGACAGAGACAGAGAGACAGAGAGATGGGGACAGAGAGAGAGACCGAGAGAGAGAGAGAAAGGAAGGAGAAATGGGAGGATGAAGTAGTATTTAAAGAGAAAGACCCTACTTGAATACTTTCCAATTTACCGCTGCCCCCAACCCTTCTAACCATGTGGTGCCCAGTCAGCTTCAATCCCTATTTTGCTTCCTCAACCAGACAATCAAGGTTGGAGTCTGTGGATTTCTCTGGCGCCATGTGGACTCCCACTGGTCTTGGCACTGAGTTCTAGGAACATCCCATAGCGTTTCTCAACACAAATATTGTGCTCTCTGACTCTCTCCTTTGCCATATGGATAACATAAGGTGATAAGGGCAAGAACTTAACGTGGGGAAGACAGAGCTGATTTACACAATCAGTTATTACACTGTGCTGCTCCTATTCATACTTTGAGAAGAGGAGTGCTTTGCTCACCCGAGATTCACTACATAGCAGAGGAAAAATGCATCAATCCTCAGGTTTTGGTCACATAATGTGGACAAGAATCTCCTTGCTCTTCACCCATCTCCCCATTTCTCACTTCGGTCAGGGGTCCCAACTTGCCACCATCTGGGGAACAAGACCTATCCATGGTTTAAGACCAGTACAATAGGAAATATGCAAGAAGATGTGCATGAGTTTCCTTGGGCTGCCATAATGAAGTACCATACGTTGTTTGGCTTAAAACAACAGGAATTCATTCTCTCACAGTTCTGGAAGCTAGAAACCCCAAATCAAGATTTTAGGGCTGGCGGGTGGGGGCATGCTCCCTCTGAGACTCTGGGTAGACCCTTCCATTCCTCCTCCTAGCTTCCAGTGGTGGCCGTCCACCCTTGGCATCCCTTGACTTGCATTTGTATCATTCCAACATCTACCTCTGTGGTTACCTGGACTTCTCCATGTGTCTCTCTCTTCACAAAGCATCTTCCTCTTCTTATAAGGACATCAGTCATACAGAATTAGGATGCACCCGAATGACCTCATCCTAACCTGATTACATCTGCAAACACTCCATTTCCAAATAAGGTCACACAAGTTCTGGGGGTTAAGACTTCAACATATATTTTGGGGGACACAATTTAGCAGATGACAAGACTTTAACCTCAAACTCTTTCTTCATCGAGGGCTCAGCCTCCTTGCCTTGATTTTGGCTTGCTGGTTCCAAACCCCTTCCCCAAGACTGTAATGCTCTGTTACCAGTCTCTCCTTTCTGTGTTGCTGTTCTTGGCTGACAAATCTGACTTCTATTCACTGTGCTCCACTTGAAAAATGTATCGATCTTGCAGCATTTGTCTGACTACCCAGACTTTGAGGCTAAGACTTGTGGTTTCACAGAATAACCCAGACCTGTTCCCAGCACCAGGTCCCTCCTAGCTCTGTGACAGCCACCGTGTCTAAGCCCACCCCCAGGTCCAGCCCCTGCCTGCTTCACCACCTCTGGAGGCCTCCCTAGATTTCCCTTTACTAGATCCAAAACTGGATTCTACCACCTGCCAGGCCTGGCACAATCCAACTAGAGCAATCCTTTTCAAAAAGCAAAATTCTCTAGTTCGCTTTTTATACATTTCAAATTAGATTATGTTCATGATGTTTAAAATGGTAACCCCTGCCTCATGCAATTCTCATACGGCTTTAGGCATCCATATATATTTATCATGGTCTCTCAAACTCATTTTGAGAAGTAGGAAAAATTAGCTAACTTTATAGCAGGGCAGTAAATAAAGTAATTTAGACTGGATGAGAAGCCAATTATGAGAAAAAATTATGTAATTTCTTCAAAGATCAAATAAATTAGTTCAGGTTGATATTAACAAAAACATAAACAGAAGCTGTAGCAATTTTTCAAATTTTGTATCTTAATGTAAGCCTTAGCCACAAAATAGTTGAAGGCAATTTTTTTAACTTTATTTATTGGATCAATTGTATTAATCCTCCATTTACCATGTTGGTATAAACCTGGTCTAAAACCAGATCCACATACAGGAGCAAACACAGCTCATCTATTAGCTCACCACCCTCTTTCTAAACAGTGGTGCCTGCTTAGTTTAGAAGGATTTGAGTATCTCTCAAGTCTATAAAAGTCAGACACTTTCTAAAGAGCCACAATTTCCATTCCTTCAACACAGAGAGATGGCCAATGATACAATCAATCACTGAAGCTGCCAAGAGCTATGTCATCTTCTAGCTGTAAAAATCCTGTTGCTTACAGTTTATAAAAACATTACCAGGGCTTCCCTGGTGGCGCAGGGGTTGAGAGTCCGCCTGCCGATGCAGCGGGCGCGGGTTCGTGCCCCGGTCCGGGAAGATCCCACATGCCACGGAGCGGCTGCGCCCGTGCACCATGGCCGCTGAGCCTGCGCGTCAGGAGCCTGTGCTCCACAACGGGAGAGGCTGCAACAGTGAGAGGCCCGCGTACTGCAAAAAAAAAACCATTACCAGCTTAGCCATGCTTATGGTCCACAAACACAAACTTCATGACATCATTTTAATCTTCCAATTGGCCACATACAGGAACCCAAAGAAGAAACTCAACAATCTTCCCACTACTAGTCATTCTGGTTATTGATGTATGTGTGCATTTCTTTAAGTCTGCCTGGTCCTCTTTTGTGAAGTTTTAAAATAAATCATCCTCATTTGGGTGGAAAGAAACTTAGAAAGTACAAGTGACCAGCACATTTTGCTGCCATCCAACCCAGCCAATTCTCCAGCCACTCATTCTGCTGACGGGGCCACCAGAGACTAAGTGAGACATTTCCACCATCTGCCAATACACGTGCCAGTATTTACTAGTACTTACGAAAAATAATTTTCCAAAGTGACTTTTCAAAAGCTGAAGGCTCAGTTGACTTATGAAAGTCTAAAATGGAGTAACAGGAAAGAAAGAGTTGGTCCCAGATGTACAAGTTATCAATTTTATGCACACGATGAGTAAGTCTTACATATTTCAACTAAGCTGGAATTCCAATAACCCCATTTCTCTCAAGAGAAGTGGCGGCTGCTGCTAAAATGAAGATGTCCCTTGTTTACTTTCATAACAGGAAGTATTCTTGGCTGGATTAAAATGATTGGCATGAAGGCTTGAAAATGCTGCCCCACCAACTGATCTGTCACCAGTTCTAAGCCACGTCTACATGACCTTGGTGGGCTGAATGATGTAAGATGATCTTTGTATTCATTCATTCACTTAATCATTCAGTCAACCAACATTTAGTGAGCCCTTACCACATGCAAAGCATTGACCTAAGACCTCTGAATTCAAAGATGAAGAAGAAAACGTTCCTTCTTGCAAGGGACTCACAATCTAGTAAAGAAAATTCTCTAATTTCATATGTACTACCTTTGCATCAGTCAGGGTTTTTGAGTTGTAAGCAATAGAAACCTTCTTTAGCTTGCTTACAAATATGGAAATCTTAGGACGGCTGAGGGGCAGCTCACCTAATCTAGGAACAGGGCAAAAAAACAAGCCTCAGAAAGGACAGGAGCCCAATCCTTCATGAGTTTCTAGATTGTAAGAAAAAATATAGCAAGCTTTCAGGTTGCTGCATTCTAAGTGAATGTTCTCTGTTTTCAGTCTTTGTCACATCACTTTGGATTTTAATTAGCTTATATTGTATCACATACCCACTCCCTTACCAGGTAAGGGTGGGATACACTGAGTGACAGACTCACCAAGATTGTCTCCAATAGAGGAAACGCAGTTTTCCCCAACCCAGGTGCTCTTTCTAGAACAGAGAGTGGACTCTGGGCAAGCAGAATAGCCCTGTCCTAGCCTTTATTCCTCCCATATTCCAAAGTGTACTTTTTCCATGGCTAAAGCCACTTAATACCCCACCTGAAGGCTAACTTTGCCCTAGGCTTTGAAAGAAGCCCAGTCCAACAGCTCAGAAAATCAGTACTAATTCAGCCTTGGCTTGAGTCCCACTCAGCCCTTGTACCTGACTCTGATAACCAGGCTCTGCATTGGTACTGAAGACCTGCGTCTCAGGGACCAAACATCCATCATCTTGGCATCCCTGGTGCCCGGCACAGGACCTGCTGCAGAGGTACTTCGGAACTGCCTCTGGTTGATGCATTTTCAGCACAGGATCCTGTCTTCTTTGTCGGTTTTGCCACCGCTGCCCTAATAACCTGTCCAAATATTCTAATCCCTACCAAACTAGGGCCCTGCCACCCAGGCCTGACCTCCCTCCTTATTTCCACCTAAAAACTGGAATTCTGCACTTGAATCTGGGAAGCAAAACTTGGTGGTTAAGAACCAACCCTTCTGAGTCAGAAAAGGCCAAGTTAAACGCAGATTCTTTCACTTACTATGTGATCTTGAATAAATTGTACTCTGCCCTTAAAATGGGTACAATAATATTTACCCCATTAGGTTGTTATGAGGATTAAATGAGCTTAGGTATTTAAACATTACTTAGCACAGTGCCTGGCATAGTAAAGTATCTAATAAATCACCCCTGATAATCAAGATGTTTCAGAATTTTACTTATTAATGTCACATTGGTGCTCTTTGACTCTCTGGATTTCAAACCCCTACTTAGATTCACCTCCAAGTCTTGACTGCTGCCATGCTTCAATCTTCCACTTCCCACGCTACGGAATGGCCCCAGCAAGTGATATCCAGACTCTTCACCGCTGTCTGTGGCCGCCCTGCCAGCACAGAATCCCCACGGCCAAGCTCAGCCCCTTCAAACAACCAAGTTCCCCTTCCCTGCAACTTCACAGGCTCAGGCTCATACCCTCGCAGCCCTCTCCTCCCAGCCTGACAGGCATGACCAAGGGACCTGGCCCTTCAGATTTACTCATCCTCATTACAACTGTTGTGAAAACAGTTGCTCTGCTTCCAGAGAACCAACTCTCCCAGGGCTGCTCAATACTCACCAGGTTGCTAAGCAATTTCTGATTTTTTTTTCTAATAATTTTGCTAAAAGTTATTTGAATAAATCCTTAGTTACTTAAATCTAGGGAAGGCTTTTTACCCTCTTCAGCAACTAGTTTGTCTAAACACATCTATCAATGGCTACATGCTAAGCACTAGAGGTAGAGGTGCATAAGACACAATGCTCTTCCTACGAAGAGATGACACCAAAGCCAGAAGAATCACAGAGATGCCACTTCTCCTCATTGCCTTCCATTTTAACTAGCAAGCAACGATGACACCGATACCCTAAAAAGAATTCTAAATAATAGGTAATAAAAATACCACTTATGTTGGGTTTTAGAATGCTCTTTGGCAAGAAGACATACAGATGGCCAACAAACACATGAAAGGATGCTCAACATCACTAATCATTAGAGAAACGCAAATCAAAACTACAATGAGGTACCACCTCACACCAGTCAGAATGGCCATCATCAAAAAGTCTACAAACAATAAATGCTGGAGAGGGTGTGGAGAAAAGGAACCCTCTTGCACTGTTGGTGGGAATGTAAATTGATACTGCCACTATGGAGAACAGTATGGAGGTGCCCTAAAAAACTAAAAATAGAATTACCATAGGACCCAGCAAACCCACTACTGGGCATATACCCAGAGAAAACCATAATTCAAAAAGAACATGCACCCCAGTGTTCATTGCAGCACTATTTACAATAGTCAGGACACGGAAGCAACCTAAATGCCCATCGACAGACGAATGGATAAAGATGTGGCACATAGGGCTTCCGGGAAGATGGCGCAAGAGTAAGACGCGGAGATCACCTTCCTCCCCACAGATACACCAGAAATACATCTACACGTGGAACAGCTCCTACAGAACACCTACTGAACGCTGGCAGAAGACCTCAGACCTCCCAAAAGGCAAGAAACGCCCCACGTACCTGGGTAGGGCAAAAGAAAAAAAAGAGACAAAAGAATAGGGACGGGACCTGCACCAGTGGGAGGGAGTCGTGAAGGAGGAAAAGTTTCCACACAGTAGGAGCCCTTCGCAGGTGGAGACTGCGGGTGGCGGAGGGGGGGAAGCTTCGGAGCCCCGGAGGAGAGCGTAGCAACAGGGGTGCGGAGGGCAAAGCGGAGAGATTCCCGCACAGAGGATCGGCGCCAACTGGCACTCACCATCCTGAGAGGCTCGTCTGCTCACACGCCGGGGCGGGCGGGGGTGGGAGCTGAGGTTCGGGCTTCGGGCGGAGCGCCGGGAGAGGGCTGGGGTTGGCGGCGTGAACACAGCCTGCAGGGGGTTAGTGCGCCACGGTTAGCCGGGAGGGAGTCCGGGAAAAGTCTGGAGCTGCCGAAGAGGCAAGAGGCTTTTTCTTCCCTCTGTTTCCTGGTGTGCGAGGAGAGGGAATTAAGCGCGCTGCTTAAAAGAGCTCCAGAGACGGGCGCGAGCCGTGGCTAAAAGCACGGACCCGAAACGGGAATAAGACGCTAAGGCCGCTGAACGCACGGCGCGCCTCAGGCTGGTGCAACGTCACGCCGGCGGACGCTGCAGGCTCGCCCCGCACTCCGTGCCCCTCCCCCCCCCCCCCCCCCCGGCCTGAGTGAACCAGAGTCCCTGAAGCAGCTGCGCCTTTAACCCCATCCTGTCTGAGCAAAGAACTGACGCCCTCCCACGACCTACACGCAGAGGCGGAGCCAAATCCAAAGCTGAGCCCAGGGAACTGTGAGAACAAAGAGAAAGGGAAATCTCTCCCAGCAGCCTCAGAAGCAGCGGACTAAATCTCCACAATCAACTTGATGTACCTGCATCTGTGGAATACGTGAATAGACAACGAATCATCCCAAATTGAGGAGGTGGGCTTTGAGAGCAAGATTTATGATTTTTTCCCCTTTTCCTCTTTTTGTGAGTGTGTATGTGTATGCTTCTGTGTGAGATTTTGTCTGTATAGCTTTGCTTCCACCATTTGTCCTAGGGTTCTATCCGTCCGGTTTTTGGGTTTTTTAAAAATTTTTTTGCTTAATAATTATTTTTTATTTTCATAACTTTATTTTACCTCACTTTATTTTATTTTACTTTACCTTCTTTCTTTTTTCCTTCCTTCCCTCCCTCCTTCCTTGCTTCCTCCCTCCCTCCCTCCTTTCTTTCCTTTCTTTCTTTCTTTCTTTCTTTCCTTCTACTTCTACTAATTCTTTCTTTCTGCTTTTTCTCCCTTTTATTCTGAGCCGTGTGGATGAAAGGCTCTTGGTGCTACAGCCAGCAGTCAGTGCTGTACCTCTGAGGTGGGAGAACCAACTTCAGGACACTGGTCCACAAGAGACCTACCAGCTCCACATAATATCAAATGGCGAAAATCTCCCAGAGACCTCCATCTCAACACCAGCACCCAGCTTCACTCAACGACCAGCAAGCTACAGTGCTGGACACCCTATGCCAAACAACTAGCAAGACAGGAACACAACCCCACCTATTAGCAGAGAGGATGCCGAAAATCATAATAAGGCCACAGACACCCCAAAACACACCAACAGACGTGGATTGCCCACCAGAAAGACAAGATCCAGCCTCATCCACCAGAACACAGGCACTAGTCCCCTCCACCAGGAAGGCTACACAACCCACTGAACCAACCTTAGCCACTGGGGACAGACACCAAAAACAACGGGAACTACGAACCTGCAGCCTGCAAAAAGGAGACCCCAAGCACAGTAAGATAAGCAAAATGAGAAGACAGAAAAACACATAGCAGTTGAAAGAGCAAGATAAAAACCCACCAGACCTAACAAATGAAGAGGAAATGGGCAGTCTACCTGAAAAAGAATTCAGAATAATGATAATAAAGATGATCCAAAATCTTGGAAATAGAATAGACAAAATGCAAGAAACATTTAACAAGGACCTAGAAGAACTAAAGATGAAACAAGCAACGATGAACAACACAATAAATGAAATTAAAAATACTCTAGAAGGGATCAATAGCAGAATAACTGAGGCAGAAGAACGGATAAGTGACCTGGAAGATAAAATAGTGGAAATAACTACTGCAGAGCAGAATAAAGAAAAAAGAATGAAAAGAACTAAGGACAGTCTCAGAGACCTCTGGGACATTAAAAGCAGCAACATTCAAATTATAGGGGTTCCAGAAGAAGAAGAGAAAAAGAAAGGGACTGAGAAAATATTTGAAGAGATTATAGTTGAAAACTTCCCTAATATGGGAAAGGAAATTGTTAATCAAGTCCAGGAAGCACAGAGAGTCCCATACAGGATAAATCCAAGGAGAAATACGCCAAGACACATATTAATCAAAGTGTCAAAAATTAAATACAAAGAAAACATATTAAAAGCAGCAAGGGAAAAATAACACACAAGGGAATCCCCATAAGGTTAATAGCTGATCTTTCAGCAGAAACTCTGCAAGCCAGAAGGGACTGGCAGGACGTATTTAAAGTGATGAAGGAGAAAAACCTGCAACCAAGATTATTCTACCCAGCAAGGATCTCATTCAGATTTGATGGAGAAATTAAAACCTTTACAGACAAGCAAAAGCTGAGAGAGTCCAGCACCACCAAACCAGCTTTACAACAAATACTAAAGGAACTTCTCTAGGCAAGAAACACAAGACAAGGAAAAGACTTACAATAACGAACCCAAAACAATTAAGAAAATGGGAATAGGAACATACATATCGATAATTACCCTAAATGTAAATGGAATAAATGCTCCCACCAAAAGACACAGATTGGCTGAATGGATACAAAAACAAACCCATATATATGCTGTCTACAAGAGACCCACTTCAGACCTTAGAGACACATACAGACTGAAAGTAAGGGGATGGAAAAAGATATTCCATGCAAATGGAAACCAAAAGAAAGCTGGAGTAGCAATTCTCATATCAGACAAAATAGACTTTAGAATAAAGACTACTAGAAGAGACAAAGAAGGACACTACATAATGATCAAGGGATCTATCCAAGAAGAAGATATAACAATTGTAAATA
Organism: Monodon monoceros; assembly: GCF_005190385.1. Classification (NCBI taxonomy): domain Eukaryota; kingdom Metazoa; phylum Chordata; class Mammalia; order Artiodactyla; family Monodontidae; genus Monodon; species Monodon monoceros. Next base: position 17,827,742 of record NW_021703772.1, read on the forward strand.
TTTATGCATCCAACGTAGGAACACCTCAATACATAAGGCAAATACTAACAGCCGTAAAAGGAGAAATCGACAGTAACACATTCATAGTAGGGGACTTAAAAACCCCAGATTCACCAAGGGATAGATCATCCAAAATGAAAATAAATAAGGAAACACAAGCTTTAAATGATACATTAAACAAGATAGACTTAATTGATATTTATAGGACATTCCATCCAAAAACAACAGAATACACATTTTTCTCAAGTGCTCATGGAACATTCTCCAGGATAGATCATATCTTGGGTCACAAATCAAGCCTTGGTAAATTTAAGAAAATTGAAATTGTATCAAGTATCTTTTCTGACCACAATGCTATGAGACTAGATATCAATTACAGGAAACGATCTGTAAAGAATACAAACACATGGAGGCTAAACAATACACTACTTAATAACCAAGAGATCACTGAAGAAATCAAAGAGGAAATAAAATAACACCTAGAAACAAATGACAATGGAGACACGATGACCCAAAACCTATGGGATGCAGCAAAAGCACTTCTAAGAGGGAAGTTTATAGCAATAAAATCCTACCTTAAGAAACAGGAAACATCTCGAATAAACCACCTAACCTTGCACCTAAAGCAATTAGAGAAAGAAGAACAAAAAATCCCCAAAGTTAGCAGAAGGAAAGAAATCATAAAAATCAGATCAGAAATAAATGAAAAAGAAGTGAAGGAAATGATAGCAAAGATCAATAAAACTAAAAGCTGGTTCTTTGAAAAGATAAACAAAATTGAAAAACCATTAGCCAGACTCATCAAGAAAAAAAGGGAGAAGACTCAAATCAATAGAATTAAAAACGAAAAGGGAGAAGTAACAACTGACACTGCAGAAATACAAAAGATCATGAGAGATTACTACAAGCAACTCTATGCCAATAAAATGGACAACCTGGAAGAAATGGACAAATTCTTAGAAATGCACAACCTGCCAAGACTGAATCAGGAAGAAATAGAAAATATGAACAGACCAATCACAAGCACTGAAATTGAAACTGTGATTAAAAATCTTCCAACAAACAAAAGCCCAGGACCAGATGGCTTCACAGGCGAATTCTATCAAACATTTAGAGAATAGCTAACACCTATCCTTCTCAAACTCTTCCAAAATATAGCAGAGGGAGGAACACTCCCAAACTCATTCTACGAGGCCACCATCACCTTGATACCAAAACCAGACAAGGATGTCACAAAGAAAGAAAACTACAGGCCAATATCACTGATGAACATAGATGCAAAAATCCTCAACAAAATACTAGCAAACAGAATCCAACAGCACATTAAAAGGATCATAAACCATGATCAAGTGGGGTTTATTCCAGGAATGCAAGGATTCTTCAATATACGCAAATCAATCAACGTGATACACCATATTAAAAAACTGAAGGAGAAAAACCATATGATCATCTCAATAGATGCAGAGAAAGCTTTCGACAAAATTCAACACCCATTTATGATAAAAACACTCCAGAAAGTAGGCATAGAGGGAACTTTCCTCAACATAATAAAGGCCATATATGACAAACCCACAGCCAACATCGGCCTCAATGGTGAAAAACTGAAAGCATTTCCACTAAGATCAGGAACAAGACAAGGTTGCCCACTCTCACCACTCTTACTCAACATTGTTTTGGAGGTTTTAGCCACAGAAATCAGAGAAGGAAAAGAAATGAAAGGAATCCAAATCAGAAAAGAAGAAGTAAAGCTGTCACTGTTTGCAGATGACATGATACTATACATAGAGAATCCTAAAGATGCTACCAGAAAACTACTAGAGCTAATCAATGAATTTGGTAAAGTAGCAGGATACAAAGTTAATGCACAGAAATCTCTGGCATTCCTATATACTAATGATGAAAAATCTGAAAGTGAAATCAAGAAAACACTCCCATTTACCATTGCAACAAAAAGAATAAAATATCTAGGAATAAACCTACCTAAGGAGACGAAAGACCTGTATGCAGAAAACTATAAGACACTGATGAAAGAAATTAAAGATGATACAAATAGATGGAGAGATATACCATGTTCTTGGATGGGAAGAATCAACATTGTGAAAATGACTCTACTACCCAAAGCAATCTACAGATTCAATGCAATCCCTATCAAACTACCACTGGCATTTTTCACAGAACTAGAACAAAAAATTTCACAATTTGTATGGAAACACAAAAGACCCCAAATAGCCAAAGAAATCTTGAGAACGAAAAACAGAGCTGGAGGAATCAGGCTCCCTGACTTCAGACTATACTATAAAGCTCCAGTAATCAAGACAGTATGGTACTGGCACAAAAACAGAAAGATTGATCAATGGAACAGGATAGAAAGCCCAGAGATAAACCCACGCACATATGGACACCTTATCTTTGATAAAGGTGGCAGGAATGTACAGTGGAGAAAGGACAGCCTCTTCAATAAATGGTGCTGGGAAAACTGGACAGGTACATGTAAAAGTATGAGATTAGATCACTCCCTAACACCATACACAAAAATAAGCTCAAAATGGATTAAAGACCTAAATGTAAGGCCAGAAACTATCAAACTCTTAGAGGAAAACATAGGCAGAACACTCTATGACATAAATCACAGCAAGATCCTTTCTGACCCACCTCCTAGAGTAATGGAAATAAAAACAAAAATAAACAAATGGGACCTAATGAAGCTTCAAAGCTTTTGCACAGCAAAGGAAACCATAATCAAGACCAAAAGTCAACCCTCAGAATGGGAGAAAATATTTGCAAATGAAGCAACTGACAAAGGATTAATCTCCAAAATTTACAAGCAGCTCATGCAGCTCAATACCAAAATAACAAACAACCCAATCCAAAAATGGGCAGAAGACCTAAATAGACATTTCTCCAAAGAAGATATACAGAATGCCAACAAACACATGAAAGAATGCTCAACATCATTAATCATTAGAGAAATGCAAATCAAAACTACAATGAGATATCATCTCACACCAGTCAGAATGGCCATCATCAAAAAATCTAGAAACAATAAATGCTGGAGAGGGTGTGGAGAAAAGGGAACACTCTTGCACTGCTGGTGGGAATGTGAATTGGTTCAGCCACTATGGAGAACAGTATGGAGGTTCCTTAAAAAACTACAAATAGAATTACCATATGACCCAGCAATCCCACTACTGGGCATATACCCTGAGAAAACCAAAATTCAAAAAGAGTCATGTACCAAAATGTTCATTGCAGCTCTATTTACAATAGCCCGGAGATGGAAACAACCTAAGCGCCCATCATCGGATGAATGGATAAAGAAGATGTGGCACATATATACAATGGAATATTACTCAGCCATAAAAAGAAATGAAATTGAGCTATTTGTAATGAGGTGGATAGACCTAGAGTCTGTCATACAGAGTGAAGTAAGTCAGAAAGAGAAAGACAAATACCGTATGCTAACACATATATATGGAATTTAAGGAAAAAAAATGTCATGAAGAACCTAGGGGTAAGACAGGAATAAAGACGCAGACCTACTGGAGAACGGACTTGAGGATGTGGGGAGGGGGAAGGGTGAGCTTTGACAGGGCGAGAGAGAGTCATGGACATATACACACTAACAAACGTAGTAAGGTAGATAGCTAGGGGGAAGCAGCCGCAAGGCACAGGGATATTAGCTCGGTGCTTTGTGACAGCCTGGAGGGGTGGGATAGGGAGAGTGGGAGGGAGGGAGACGCAAGAGGGAAGACATATGGGAACATATGTATATGTATAACTGATTCACTTTGTTATAAAGCAGAAACTAACACACCATTGTAAAGCAATTATACCCCAATAAAGATGTTTAAAAAAAAAAAAAAAAAAAGATGCTACCAGAAAACTACTAGACTAGAGCTAATCAATGAATTTGGTAAAGTAGCAGGATACAAAATTAATGCACAGAAATCTCTGGCATTCCTATACACTAATGATGAAAAATCTGAAAGTGAAATCAAGAAAACACTCCCATTTACCATTGCAACAAAAAGAGTAAAATATCTAGGATTAAACCTACCTAAGGAGACAAAAGACCTGTATGCAGAAAATTATAAGACACTGATGAAAGAAAGATGATACAAACAAATGGAGAGATATACCATGTTCTTGGATGGGAAGAATCAACATTGTGAAAATGACTATACTACCCAAAACAATCTACAGATTCAATGCAATCCCTATCAAACTACCACTGGCATTTTTCACAGAACTAGAGCAAAAAATTTCACAATTTGTATGGAAACACAAAAGACCCCGAATAGCCAAAGAAATCTTGAGAACGAAAAACAGAGCTGGAGGAATCAGGCTCCCTGACTTCAGACTATACTCCAAAGCTCCAGTAATCAAGACAGTATGGTACTGGCACAAAAACAGAAAGACAGATCAATGGAACAGGATAGAAAGCCCAGAGATAAACTCACGCACATATGGTCACCTTATCTTTGATAAAGGAGGCAGGAATGTACAGTGGAGAAAGGACAACCTCTTCAATAAGTGGTGCTGGGAAAACTGGACAGGTACATGTAAAAGTATGAGATTAGATCACTCCCTAACACCTAACATACTCCCTACCACCATACAAAAATAAGCTCAGAATGGATTAAAGACCTAAATGTAAGGCCAGAAACTATCAAACTCTTAGAGGAAAACATAGGCAGAACACTCTATGACATAAATCACAGCAAGATCCGTTTTGACCCACTTCCTAGAGAAATGGAAATAAAAACAAATGGGACCTAATGAAACTTAAAAGCTTTTGCACAGCAAAGGAAAACATAAACAAGACCAAAAGACAACCCTCAGAATGGGAGAAAATATTTGCAAATGAAGCAACTGACAAAGGATTAATCTCCAAAATTTATAAGCAGCTCATGCAGCTTAATAACAAAAAAACAAACAACCCAATCCAAAAATGGGCAGAAGACCTAAATAGACATTTCTCCAAAGAAGATATACAGACTGCCAACAAACACATGAAAGAATGCTCGACATCACTAATCATTAGAGAAATGCAAATCAAAACTACAATGAGATATCATCTCACACCAGTCAGAATGGCCATCATCAAAAAATCTAGAAACAATAAATGCTGGAGAGGGTGTGGAAAAAAGGGAACACTCTTGCAGTGCTGGTGGGAATGTGAATTGGTACAGCCACTATGGAGAACAGTATGGAGGTTCCTTAGAAAACTACAAATAGAACTACCATATAACCCAGCAATCCCACTACTGGGCATATACCCGGAGAAAACCATAATTCAAAAAGAGTCATGTACCAAAATGTTCATTGCAGCTCTATTTACAATAGCCCAGAGATGGAAACAACCTAGTTTCCATCATCGGATGAATGGATAAAGAAGATGTGGCACATATATACAATGGAATATTACTCAGCCATAAAAAGAAATGAAATTGAGCTATTTGTAATGAGGTGGATAGACCTAGAGTCTGTCATACAGAGTGAAGTAAGTCAGAAAGAGAAAGACAAATACCGTATGCTAACACATATATATGGAATTTAAGGGAAAAAAATGTCATGAAGAACCTAGGGGTAAGACAGGAATAAAGACACAGACCTACTAGAGAATGGACTTGAAGATACGGGGAGTGGGAAGGGTAAGCTGTGACAAAGCGAGAGAGAGGCATGGACATATATACACTACCAAACGTAAGGTAGATAGCTAGTGGGAAGCAGCCGCATAGCACAAGGAGATCAGCTCGGTGCTTTGCGACCACCTGGAGGGGTAGGATAGGGAGGGTGGAGGGAGGGAGACGCAAGAGGGAAGAGATATGGGAACATATGTATATGTATAACTGATTCACTTTGTTATGAAGCAGAAACTAACACACCATTGTATTGCAATTATACTCGAATAAAGATGTAAAAAAAAAAAAAAGATGTGGCACATATATACAATGGAATATTACTCAGCCACAAAAAGGAACGAAATTGAGTCATTTGTAGAGATGTGGATGGATCTAGAGACTGTCATACAGAGTGAAGTAAGTCAGAAAGAAAAAAATAAATACCATATGCTAACACATACATATGGAATCTAAAAAAAGAAAAATGTTTCTGAAGAACCTAGGGGCAGGACAGGAATAAAGACGCAGACGTAGAGAATGGACTTGAGGACACGGGGAGGGGGAAGAGTAAGCTGGGACGAAGTGAGAGAGTGGCATGGACATATAAACACTACCAAATGTAAAACAGATAGCTAGTGGGAAGCAGCCGCATAGCACAGGGAGATCAGCTCGGTGCTTTGTGACCACCTAGAGGGGTGGGATAGGGAGGGTGGGAGGGAGACGCAAGAGGGAGGAGATATGGGAACATATGTATATGTATAGCTGATTCACTTTGTTATAAAGCAGAAACACACCACTGTAAAGCAATTATACCCCTAATAAAGATGTTAAAAAAAAAACAAGAATGCTCTTTGGCAATGACATTTGCAGAGAACTACAACAATCATTAAGAGTAGAGGTCAATGAATTTTCACATCCAGCGCCCAGATCAAGAAATAGAACATTGTAAGAACACCAGCAGCCCTCCCCTGCTCCTTCTCAACCACTCTCCATCACTGGGAACCACTAACCTGGTGGTGAATCCTGTACGGATTTAGACGGTACACACTCTTGATTGGCTTCTTTCATTCATCATTGAAGTTGTGAGATTCATCAACGTGGTTGCTTGTCATTCAATTTGTTCTTTCTCATTTCTGAATAGTACTGCTTTGGATGAATATTTTACACTTTATTTATCCATTCTCCCTACGTGAACATCTCTTTTGTTTGCAGTAATATGAATAATGTTGCTGTAAACATCCTAGCACATGTCTTTTGGTTCACCTATACACTCTTCTCTGTTGAATTTATACCTAGGAGTGGAAGTGCTAGGTCACAGCATATGCATATATTCAACTTTAATAGATATTTCTAAATGGTTTTTGTCTTCCGCATGTGTTTTTAAAGATGGTGCTACTCTAGAGAAATAGCAGTTCATTTGTGGAAGCCAGACTCTGTGGGGTCTAAGAAACTGATTCTAGGACCTATACGAAAAGCTCCCTTTTCTGCATTTGCTCTTTGTGCTCAGGGGAGACCATTTTTATTATCTGCTGGGCAGGTGCACAAAGCCAGCATCAAGTCAAAAGACCATGCACTCTGCTGAAAAGCTGCTAGGAGGCCTCAGAGCTGAAAATATAGTTTATCCTGGGCTTCAGGAGCCTCCTGGAGACAAGTGAGGAGTTGATCAGAGAAAAAGAATGGGAGGGGTGGGGTAAAAAGAGTCAGGTCAGGACACCAGGACACAAAATCCAGAAACAGGCCTTCAAGGCATGGGAACAGCCTGGGCAGGTAATGAAGAACAAATGGAGAGTGAGCAAGTCAGAGGGAGCTACAGAATGACCAGTGGGAAGAAAGGTGGGCAACACCTGAGTCTAGGGCAGTCACCCACCAACACGTGTCTCATCTCTGTTTTCTGCAGTGTGGTAGTGGGTGGGTGAGCAGCCAGTAAAGAAAGGGATGAAGCAGACTGCACTCTAATTTCCTACTTTCTCAAGGTGATTGCTTAAAAGACCAGACCTGGTGGCTGAATTGCCAAAACCCTTCTCTACACTGTCAAACCTTTAAACATCCATATCTACTGGTACCATCCATTTGGAAAGCAATATAGCAATAGATAATGATCCATAGGACACTTATATCCCTTAATGTAGTAATCCACTTCTGAGAATTGATTGTAAGACTATCATTCAATACAGAAAAAAGAAAATCAAATGTACCGACTTGTACATTGTAAGTATATCTATATTGTTTTTTAAAAAAAGGTGGGGGCAACCTAAATGTCCAACAGCAGAAGACAGTGTATCAGTTTGATTGACACTTATAAAATCATTAAAACTAATTAAAATTTACTTCTATGCAAACTTGTTTAAATTAAAGTCTCAGGAGACAAGACTGTACAGACATTAAGATTACAGTGAAATAAACATGAATCTGGAAGTGGACAAAAACTTAAAAGGAGTAAGAATAGCTAACACTACATGCTCACTGCACTCCAGTACTGTTCTGAGTGTTTTATACAAATTAACACATGCTCACAACCATCTTAGGAGATAAGGAGTATTATGAACTCCATTTTACAGATGAGGAAACCAAGCCACAAAGAGCTAAAGTAAACTGTCCAATTAGTAAGTGACAGAGCTCAAGTATTTTGACCTCCAAGTCTTTGGTCCTAAAGCCATTACTGTGAAAATATGAGTCATATGAGGGAATGGGACTATTAGATTTTTCCATCTTTGTATGGGAAATCTTTCAATGTCTTTATAATTAAATCAGATGTGACAAACATTTGACATGACATCAGATAAGGCATCCATTATGTCTCTTGTGTAGAGCTAAATTCCTTCACAGACATCATTTCACTAAATGTTTGTGAGAGTCCTATGCCACTGGGACTGTTAATATTTATTTTAGAGATTAAAAAATAACAGTTACGTTATCAAATTAACTATAAAATCCTCAACTACAAACAAAAGAAAGCAAACCCTACAGCCTTCCATAAATCCACATAGGAAGTAGAAACAACACAGAGAAAATGATCTCAAATAGGAGTAAAGTCAAGGACCTCCTGTAGTGAGAAAACCCACCTGTGTGTAGTAGGATGTTGACGACATGACAAAGAATGCTGGCTTTCAGCTAGAATTTGGCCAAATTGTAGAAAAAAACATAAAGAATAAGACTAAGTAATATCAGTAAATTATCTAGAGGATGTTAAAATGGCCATTTAGAGAGAAACAGCAACAAATGATTAACGATTAATTTGGAATCTTGGGGTTTTCTTGTAGTCACTGTGGATCAGTACACCAAAGGCTCACGGATCACTGAAAATGGGAGCTCCCTGAGGGCAGGAACTATGGAAACATTATTTGAGGATATAAATGAAAACACCTTTGACACTGAAATCAGTCTGAGATTGAAGAGACTGTCTTAGTGCTGGCTCAGCAAGATTTTTCCAGGCTTAGAATCTGGGCTTTATGTATTAGGCCTGGATGGCAGACTTCATTGAGTGTCAGAATTATTGAGAGAGATATATATATACATGTACATGTATATACGTAGAGTTGACCCTTAAACAACATGGGATTGAACTGCAAAGGTCCACATATACATGGATTTTTTTTTAATAGTAAATACTACCATACTACACCATCCGCAGTTGGTTGAATCTGCAAATGCAGAACCGTGGATACGGAGGAACTGAGGATACAATATGGAGAGCCGGATATAAGTTATATGTGGATTTTTGACTGCATGGAGGGTCGGCACCCCTAACCGCCACATAGTTCAAGGGTCAACTGTATACATGTACACATATATTCATACATATAGATATAGATACAGATATAGATAAATAGTTTGTGGATGTTAAAGTAGCTGAAGTTATAAAACACAAAAAGCACCCCCTTCACATAGATTGCCAAGCCCACCAATGCTCAGACACTTGTCCATATCATAACATGAGAGACATGGGGAGTGTCATCACCAACCTCTATCTTTGTCTCATTTATATCTTCTATTCTAATGTGTCTGTTCAAAAGGAAATCAAAGCAAAAGTAACATTTAAAAAAAAAAAAGTCACATTAAACCAGGTCTAAGGCAAAGCTTTTGCCTATTCTCGAAACCAAACCTTCTTCCAGCTTATGCCACGACACAGGTCTGGGTCTTTCCCGATCACCGTTGGGTCCCCAGCACACAGCACAGTGCCTGGCGCATGGTCAGCCCTCACTGTTGAATAAACTACGGTTGGGTGAAAATAAGAAGCGAAGCCATCGTCCCACCTGCAAGGAACTCGCATGCACTTCAGGAAATGATATCTGAAGTTAAGAAAGGAGAAGTGTGCTGTAGTGCGTGGGACAGACATCTCATTAACTGGGGGACTAGCAGAGGGAAGGGTTTGTGGAGGAGGGGGGCCCTGGATTGGAGACAGGGTGAGAGGGTGGAGGGGCTCCAGACGGTAGAGGTGCAGGGAGCACCCCTACGCTGCTTCCAACCAGCTTTGGATACTTGGCAAGTCTCCTCACTTTCCTGAAACACTCAACTGGCATCACCAGGCCAGAGCAGAGAGACCGGAGGACTCACAATCCAAGGGTGTTGGAGCTGGAAAAGAGATGATCTCACCTAACTCTTGTTTTGCAATAAGAAAACTGGGACTATGGGAGTGAAATTCCTCCTCCCAAGATCATAGGCTATTCCTTGGGGAGCCAGAACTAGGAACACTTTCTCTGGAGCCCAATGGGCGTTTTTACTACATCTCAGTGACAAGAGTGGTGCACGTGTCAAGGAAAGATGTCAAGTCACATCAGAGTCAACACAACTGACTTGCTAGAGATGGAAAAGGAAAAAGGTGGTCGATCTGGTTACCTAGTGTCGACATAGCCCAGAGGCAGTCAGAATATAAAATCCTACAGGCAGACCTGGAAAATATAAATCAGAACAATTGGGTATAATCATTTGGCTATCAACTGTTAGCCCAACAGAAATACATTTCCTTGGGGGGGAGAGGAATAGAAAGAAAGCTTTGTTAGACATTGCACTCAAACCTGGTGAAAACATCAAAATAATCTCATTAAAGAATAACACATGGGCTTCCCTGGTGGCGCAGTGGTTGAGAATCTGCCTGCTAATGCAGGGGACACGGGTTCGAGCCCTGGTCTGGGAAGATCCCACATGCCGCGGAGCAACTAGGCCCGTGAGCCACAACTACTGAGCCTGCGCGTCTGGAGCCTGTGCTCCGCAACGAGAGGCCGCGATAGTGAGAGGCCCGCGCACCGCGATGAAGAGTGGTCCCCGCTTGCCACAACTAGAGAAAGCCCTCGCACAGAAACGAAGACCCAACACAGCCAAAAATAAATAAATTAAAAAAAAAAAAAAAAAGAGTAACACACTTACTCAAGACAGACAAAAGGAGTTCACAGCAGTCTTAAAAATCTGTTTAAGGAATTTCACTTAATTCTCCCATCAGTAGACTTGTTTTTTTTTCAAATTTGCCTGTAAGTTAATACTTACATCCCTGCATTTAGAGTAAAGGTCTATCCCTGCAAACACTTACTTAAATAAACATTCCTTCCACAACCTAAAAGGACCAGTTGGTATTGAATCATACCTTCCTAGTTCATCTAGTGACAAACCTTTCTGAAAACCTCTTAAGGCAGAGGTGACCTGTCTTCTCATTTTTTCATAAGCAGTAGTTTCTTTTAGCCTAGGAGGTGACAAACAAGGTCACCATTAACATCAGAGAAACATTTACATAAACCAACAGTATCCAGGGTACGCAATTTTAAAAAATGGTTAATGAGCCTGCCAAATTATATGCACCCCTTCCCAGAGCAAATCTTATTAAATGATGAGTGATAGAGTTTTCCATGGTTGAAGCTCTTTTTTAATTGAGTAAATAAGTGAGGGTAAGAATGAAAGCAGAAAAAGACAAGACAATATGTGGGAGAATGGAGGATAGGGGTGTCCAGTAAAAGGATAGAAAGATTTATTTGTTTGCCTTTTCAAATGCTTGTATCTCCTTTTTAGTTAACACTGTGCGTGTGTGCATGTGTGTGGGGTGTGTGTGTGTGTGTGTGTGTGTGTTGTACACAAAAGAAGGTGCAATTCAGGCCTTGGAATCACATCTCTTTTGCTTATGTCCCTGCCCCGCACCCCCCATATTTATTCCTTAACATTCTACCAAGAAGAAAATGAACTTCACTTTGTGGATTTGTTGTCCACTAGCCCTGGTGAGTTGCATTATTAACCCATTTCTTCCCTTCTCCTTGAATCCTTGATTTATGTTCATCCATGTGACCAGTTGGCCAGTACAGTGAAGTAGACATGAAAGTGTGCCAGTTCCAAGCCTAAACCTTGAGATGTCTTATAAGTTTCTGCTTGCCCTCTTGCACTTCTGCTGCCACCCTGCGAAGACTGCTCATCCAAGAGGAGGATGAGGGTTACATACAGCAAAACAAGTCTGGTCAAGCCCATCTTAGATCAACCAAGCAAGACAGCCAGTATCAGCAGAGCCACCCAGTGAAGCCCAGCCAAGAGGCGCTGACCCACAGCTAATCCATAAGGCTTTGAATAATAACAATACTATAGTAATAACAACTATCATATATTATAGCTATAATAATAACTATTATGCTATTCTTATATAGCTTTTTGTTTTATCCCCTGAGTTTTAGGATGGCTTATTACACAGCAATTGCCAGAAGATATACTAGATTTGCTCAGAAATTCAACAAGCAAGAGGTTTCATAATAATACATTTTGAATGATAAGGAAGACATTTCTCTATGAATGCTTTACTTCTCACATTTGTAAATGAGAACTAGTCCTAGCTGTCAGTCTTCCAGGCATTACAAGAATCAAATGCCCAGAAGTTTCTCATTCTAGGAAACTCACGCAGCTGAACACAAAGAATTATGGTATGATACATTGAAAGATGAAAGAAATAGAAAGACATAGGAAGGAAGGAAGGAAGGAAAGAAGGAAGGGAGGGAGGGAGGGAGGGAGGGAGGGAGGGAGAGGGACAGAGAAAGAAGAGAGAGAAAACCCTCCTTCTACAGGCCATTGTATGACTTAAAAGGATGCATGGTAAAGCAGTGACTAAATATACATATCCAGGCAGATAACTGAGGCATTTGTTAAAATTGATGGAGATGACATACTTTAAATCATCCCAACAATTCATTTGCCTGAGAAGATATCGACTAAAGAAGTATCTGAATGTCCCCACAAAGTGGTACCCTAGAAACTAACACAGTGACATATGCTAAATGAAGCCCAAGTTATTCTTTCCTTCCAGGCTCTCATGGAAGTCTGCTTAAAGGAACCATAGCTGAGAAACCTCCCATAGGATTCCTCTCCCAAAATTTGAGTAACAGCCTCAGAACGCAGCCCAGAGAATTACGGAAGCCTCGGCTGCAGCGCCTTCCTTGCTCAGGTGTGACAGGCACGCCTGGGACGCCTCACACTTTACATTATGCAAGTGCAGTCAGGCTGGATCGTTGACTAATTACTAACCCGCCCTGCCCTCCACCTAAGGCCTTACCACCCAAACTGCTGATGAGAGATAACTGTTGGCCAGGTCCACACGACTAAGAGAAATCATACTTCTGCTGAGTGGCTGTCACCTGAACATTTAATTGCCTAGAGAAAGCTCCATCAGAAATAGTTGTGTGTGCCCCATCTGACAAATCAAGCACAGACAGAGACAAGGTCAGATGTGACTTTATCAATCAGAAACTGGCACCAAGACAGCAAGGTAGTGAATTGGGAGAGATGAGAAGTTTGAGGGAGGTGTGGCAAGGGGTGCCCGGCCCGGGATATGAAGGCATATCTCTAACATTCTGCCCCATCTGCAACTGCTACGCCTGCAATCAGACACTCATCCATATGCAACTAGACCTTGGGTACCAGATCAGTTTCACATTGTCAACATCTTTTCCCCTTGTCACATCAAGCATTCCCTATGCAACAGTCCAACAACTAAGAGAACCTAGTTGCCACTAACAGCACCCAGATTCCCAGATAGAAAACACAAGCCATAATCCTGGGATGTTTACCTAGTCTGGGTTGATGGAAATGCATCCACATTGGAGCTGAAGGAGAGGCAGTGTGTTGCTGACATTGCTGGAGAAAGGGGCTCTCTTCCGCAGGTATTCTCATGTCACTGGTGGAGGGAGGCTGGCTCCTTCCCAGGCAACGTCCCTGTTGCTCTTGGATCTATAGGATTCACTTCTTTTAGTTAATTAACTCTTCTTTTTCAAGGTAAATCCTCTATCCTCTTAGGAGAATAGACAGCATAGTAGTCATTCACAACTAAACATCAGTTTAATTAGATTACTTCTGTCCAACAGAAAATGGTTTATGGGGAAAGACTGGCCATTTGATTGGGTTGGTGAAAAAGGTCAGTTTGGAGTTCTAGCCAATGCTGGGGGCAGGGGGGAGAGGGGACTTCCAAGTATGGACTCCAGACTTTGAGGCATCTATGAAGTTGAACCTGTGTAGACTTGTTACACTGAAGGTACAAGGGATGGGACTGGGAGGGGAAGGGACAACACAGTTTGAGAGGAAAGCATGGAATGGGTAGTTCCAGGGTGAGCCATTCACACACCTCCATGGTGGGTCTTGGAGCCAGGTCTTCTCCCAAAAGCTAAGTGCTGGATGGTCACAGATGTGCTCACCTGTCCAGGTGGGGCCTGAAGCACCCAGAGTTCTTGCAGCTGCCTCCATTTAACCTACTTTTACCATCCAAATACTATTTTCTATGCGTGTCATGATGGGAAAAAGGTTAGGAAGCCCTGCTACAGCCTAATGGTGTAACAGAGCAAGTGGTCTTTTAAAAAATCTCTTTTACTAGAGTGAACCACTTCTGTGTGTTTCCTGAAGCCAGAAAAATCTGATTAGTCCTCCCAGCTCTCTACATTCCCAATCTGTACCTCCATATTCTCGTCTACAAAATTAGAGGACTGGGCTTCCCTGGTGGCACAGTGGTTGAGAGTCCACCTGCCGATGCAGGGGACGCAGGTTCGTGCCCCGGTCCAGGAGGATCCCACATGCCGCGGAGCGGCTGGGCCCGTGAGCCATGGCCGCTGAGCCTGCGCGTCCGGAGCCTGTGCTCCGCAACGGGAGAGGCCACAGCAGTGAGAGGCCCGCGTACCGCAAAAAAAAAAAAAAAAAAAAAAAAATTAGAGGACTGTGCCTGATGGTCTTTAAGGTTTCTTCTGTGTCAAGGTCTCCACTGACTTCCTGACCTTCACATCCTACCACTTCCGCCCACTGTCCATCCACTTGATTTCTCCTAGGACTCAGCTGAAATGCCTCTCTCAGACCCTCAGACATGGACTAGTTTAAATCCCTCTGCTATATTGTGCTTCCCCTTTGAAAAGTGTCATCATACTTGCAATTACTTCATTCATGCATTCATTCATTCAGGCAGTAAGTATTTTTGAGGGAGGGTCTACCTTGATGAAAGCAGGGGTTTAGGAGTTGGACTGACAGATGTAAATCCCAATGCCACTGCTGACTGTCTGTGTGACCTTGAGAAAGTCACTTAGCCTCCCTCTGCCTCACTTGCCTCAGTGATCAAATGAAATCAATAACTGTGTCTACAACTCAGGGCTGTTGTAAGGGGTGAGTTAATGTTGATAAAGCGCAGTGCCTGGCATAAAGTAAGCACTCAATAAATTAGCAACGATGGGCTTCCCTGGTGGCACAGTGGTTAAGAATCCGCCTGCCAGTGCAGGGGACACGGGCTCGATCCCTGGTCCGGGAAGATCCCACATGCCGCGGAGCAACTAAGCCCGTGCGCCACAACTACCGAGCCTGCGCTCCAGAGCCCGCGAGCCACGACTACTGAAGCCCGCGAGCCTAGAGCCCATGCTCCACAACTAGAGAAGCCACCGCAATGAGAAGCCCGCGAACCGCATCGAAGAGTAGCCCCCGCTCGCCGCAACTAGAGAAAGCCTGCACACAGCAATAAAGACCCAACGCAGCCAAAAATAAATAAATTAAATAGTTTTTTAAAAAATAGAATTGTGAATTACAGCCTAACAGGAGAATGATGTTAGATAGACACCTAGTATCGTACGATGTAAAAAAATCATTATGAAGATCATCATTGCTAATTTATTTTTTTTTATTTTTTAATACATTTATTTATTTTTGGCTACGTTGGGTCTTTGTTGCTGTGCCCGGGCTTTCTCTAGCTGCGGTGAGCGGTGTCCACTCTTCGTTGTGGTGCGCGGGCTTCTCATTGCGGTGGCTTCTCTTGTTGCAAAGCACGGGCTCTAGGCTCGTGGGCTTCAGTAGTTGTGGCTCATGGGCTCTGGAGCGCAGGTTCGGTAGTTGTGGCGCACGGGCTTAGTTGCTCCGCGGCATGTGGGATCTTCCCGGACCAGGGATCGAGCCCGTGTCCCCTGCACTGGCAGGTGGATTCTTAACCACTGCGCCACCAGGGAAGCCCCACAATTTCTTCTTGACCACCTGAATTTCCAGTGCCTCGCACAAAGCCAAGCTTATAATCACATAACTGAGGTTCAAAATATTGCTTCAGTGAATTAATGAACACGAGTAGCTTGCTTTGTTTTCAGTCCTTCAATTTCTCCCAGTGTTAGTTTTCGCAGCTAAAATTTTCTGCCTCTTCAGCCCATACTGAAGGTTGCTTTGTTCTCAATCTTCGGGGAGAGGAAGAACAAATGTGCATTTCTCTGTTCACAGGAGAAATATTACCATTTGGGGAAGTCCCATGAATACCTTTCCCCAAACTTCTTTCTCCCAGCTCCCCAGTCTAATTGCCACTTAAGGAATCACAGTTTGAGTAGCCAAATATCATTCCCAATAAAAAGGGAAAGCTCAAACATTTATGCATTCAATTTCCAGATGTGGACAGCTCTTGTTTTTGCCTAAATGGTGTTGACAATTGTTGGGAAATCATTTGATTTTGTCTTTGGAAAATCACTTGATAATGATCCAACTATCTAGAACCTCTTTACTTTATGCCTGTTAAAAGAAAAGAAAGTTATTACCCAGGAAAATTTCCAGACTGCCGTAAAAAGGAAAGGGTTTGCTGCCAAGAACACCTGCCATAAAACCTCCCCTAACAGTGTCTTACCTTTATGCATTTGGAAAGCACCCTTTTTAAAAATGAGGAAAGACCATCAATCATTTCTTTTAAGGTGAACTGCAAAGGTTTAACACAGAAATTAAATATCACAAAATAGGACATAAAGTGTGTGGCATCCTAGAATTACACGTGGGCATCTCGCAGAGAGGAATGCAAGGGTCAAGACTGTAGAACCAGTGGTGCCACTTCGGGCAGCCTGGACCCTTGGTATCCATGTCGGCTACAGAGGGTGATGGTGCCAGTGCCACTGGCTTTAAAGGGCTTTTATGAGAATCAAAGGAGATAAGAGCAGTGAGAACACTTTGGAAATCTAAATGTGGTATGAAAATAAAAGATGTAACCTTCCTTAATGAGAGAAAACAAAACAAAAACTTGTAGTTCCATGTTGATAGGGTTCAAAGCTGTTGTAATGAAGATGCAACAAAATAAAGGGATTGGACTCTAAGTCAGTGCTTCCCAAAGCTGGCTGAGCACCTGTACCCCTGAGGATCCCTAGTTAATAAAACAGGGCTCTAAACCCTCACCGTAGACCTACTGAATCAGAATTGCCATACACCTACAGAATTAGAATTTGTGCACTGGACCTGTGAATCTGTACTTTAGCACACTTCCCAGGAGAGGCAGACAGACGGGGAGACTGGGGAAGCGCTGGGATGGGTGATGTCTACGCTCCTCTGCAGCAGGGAAAAAAGAAAACCCGTTATCTTCTTCGTTCACGTCTGCTGCCAGAACTAATGATTCCTGTGTCAATTTCTACTCTGTAGGTTGCTCTGCCTGACCCCTACCAGTGCCCGTCAATCAGAGGGGCAGATTAGAGGCCGCCACTGGCACCAGCATCACTTCCCTCCACCCACAGCAGGGATAAAACGGAAGGTACCAGAGGAAGCAGGTGAAGATGCCTCTCCTCCTCTGCCCACACCCACAAGAGTGGCCAATGCTGGTTCCGACCTGACTACAAATACCCTGGAAATGGGGCATTTTGTGTTATGTTCACTATTTAAAAGGTCCAAATGGAAACTCGACCTTTATTCAGAAGAACCAAGCTCTTGGGCATCCCTCTCTCTCTCCTTTCTTCCCTTTCTTCCTTTACTGTTTGTCTAGGAGGTACCTACTGTGTGCCAGGTCGGGTGCTAAATACAAGGGATGCTACGCCAAGGGGCAGCTCATGGTCTGTGGGAAGATCCAACACGATGACCCCCTGAAATGATGCTATGAAGCAAGTGAACTCAGCTGTAGAGCCCATAGCACAGGAATCTGACCCCCTCTGGAAAACTGACCCACGAGATACAAAGACGAGGCAGAGGAAACAGCTTGTATGGAGGTCCTACTGGAGTAAGGCCAAGGTGGCCATCCCAGAGAATGAGGGAAGATTGGGTGGCATGATGTGACACCGAAGAGGCAGATCAATGCCTGTGGGTCCTCCATTTTACGTTTTGGACTTTATCACATAAGCAACGGGCAGGTATTAAAGGGTCGTAAGCCAAGCAGAGAGGGGAGTTGACAAGAGCACTCCATCTGCAGGGTGGGAGCAAGTAGAGACCAGGAGATAAGTAGGACGCTATTGAGGGAGCTCGTGTAGCTTGACTATGTCGGTGGCCGAGGAGGTAGGGAGAAATGGACATTTCAGTGAATAAAATTAACAAGGGAGGAATTAGATTTTCATTGGGAAACAAAAAAATCACAATCACTTATATGCTGCAGGTGATACAGTCCAAGACCCCCAGGGGATGTCTGAAACCTCAGACAGTACTGAACCCTAAATATGTTTTTCCTACACATACGTGCCGATGGTGAAGTTTAATTTACAAATCAGGCACAGTAAGAGATTAACAACAATAATGAATAATGAAATAGAACAATTATAGCCATACAGTGTAATAGAAGTTATGTGAATTTGATCCATCTCTCTCTCTCTCAAAATATTGTATTGTACCAGCTTAATGCCTTTTCCATCTTAACTAAGCACTTACCATGCGCTGCGGCCGTTACTTTTACAGTTGAGGTGCAACAGCAAAACTAGCACGAATTTCTTTTTCCTTCTTCACAATTTCACGGAGGGAAGATTCATTCTTACCATAGATCTTAGCAAACTCAGCCTATGATTTTTTTCTTTCTTTATTAAGTCAAGAACTGTCATCTTTCCACTAAAAGGAAACACTGTGGCTTCTCTTTGGCAGCTCCAAATTGACAGCATCACTACCCTTGTGCTTGGAGACATTAGTAAGTAAATTAAGGGTGACTTGAACACAGCACTGTGGTACCGAGACAGTCGATCTGATAACTGAGACAGCTGCTAAGTGACTGAGAGGTAGAATGTGCTGGACAAAAGGATGATTCACATCCCAAGCAGGACAGGGAGGGAAGGCATGGGATTTCATCAAGCTACTCAGAATGGTGCACAATTTAAACATGAATTGTTTATTTCTGGAATTTTCCATTTAGTATTTTCGGACCACAATTGACCGCAGGTAACTGAAACCGCAGAAAGTGAAACCACGGATAAGGGGGAATACAGTATTCAGTTTGGCAGGAGAGCAGGGCGATGGGTGGGAGGAATAATCAGAGGTGTCTCTGCAGTAAGAAGTTGGAGAAATTGTGATCTAGCCAGCTTCTTATACAGATGAGGAAGCCCTGACCCAGAGATGTTAAGCAGCTTGTCGAAGGTCACATATTAGGGAGAGAGCTGGCATATTCTCTGCCCCAGGATCAGTATGGGTGATAATCAAAGTGAAGGAATTACACCAGCTGGGGCCAGGTTCACAGTCAAGCCAATACCAGGTTCTGCAAAGCTGTTGGAAGGAAAGGAAATGTGTTCAGTGGCCCACGGGCACTAGGCTAGCCTGGACCTGATAAAGCTTCGTGCTAGAGCACACCACTAGGAGAGCAAAGATCATGCAAAGAAGGGAGCCAATGGCACTGTCTCAAGATATTAGGACGCCAGCTCTCCTCCTTTCCTCCAGCCAAGAGCCGAAAAGCATCATGTCCAGGACAAATGCAAGTCAACTGGACCTGGCTCCCATTCTCTCAGAACACATACCCTCCTTATCCACTCATGGGTGCCCCTTGCACTGCTTTCCCAGATGTGTTAGCTGGGCTGAGGGAGCACGGCTGGATGTTCAAAGGCCCCACCAGTTACAAGTCTTGGGACTTTGCAGACAAGTACACATATGGAAGCAAGAGGCTTCCCCTGGTGTGCATTACACATACCCTCAGCCAAAAAAGATGAACACAACCAAAGAAGTGAGAGACTCCACGTGATAGCTGAAACAACTCACCCCTCATACGGATTGATATAGCGGCTGCTACAAGATTAATTGTATTTTTCCTGGAACAAAGCTGGAAATGACTCAAAGGGCAATAAACGCTGAAATCTGTTTAGACCCTGCCAAAATTTCAGACAAAAAGCCAGTAAGGCAATTTTTACCTTACGTGCTTGAATGGATTTTTTAAAAAACAGATCCGTGGTGAATGCAGTGAACTAGATCAGCTCAGGAGCTCCAAAGAGACTGCTCATCTGGGGAGGTGAGTGAATTCTCCTGGGTCAGCTGTACTTCAGACCACACACTGGATATGCCACCCAAAGTAGTCCATCTCCTACATCTCCTTGTTAAACTCCACACAGAAATAATGGGCTGGGAAGTGTGTGGACAAAACAGAGCGGTTCCTAAGGTCACTTCTTGGAGTAGAGAAGCCAAGAATGGGAAGTTAATGGTGACAAAGCAAAGGAACCTGTTAGCCACAGCTCCTTTTGGGTTTTTGAAACATTTCAAAGATGAATATTGCTAAAACTAAGCCTGGAACCAGACCAAAGCCCTTCAGGGCTCCCTCAGGGTTAAGTAGGTGGTGATAATAACCTGCGTCTTATATGTTTAAAGCAATTTATAGGTTGTAAAGAATTTTCATACATCATCACATTTATCCTCTCAACAACCTTGTGAGTTTGGGTATTATTATTATTAATCGCACTTCACAAGTGAGGAAACTAAGGATCAGAAATTTTAAGCTGGCTTGTAGAAATTTGCTAGAAAGAATGATCAGACATATACAATGACTGCTACAAGATACAACTGTGTTTACAACACATAAAAATGTCACATCAATCAGGGTTCTATCAGGAATTAGATAGCAAACTCAAAACAGAACTAGTGGGGCTTCCCTGGTGGCGCAGTGGTTGAGAGTCCGCCTGCCGATGCAGGGGACGCGGGTTCGTGCCCCGGTCCGGGAGGATCCCACATGCCGCGGAGCGGCTGGGCCCGTGAGCCATGGCCGCTGAGCCTGCGTGTCCGGAGCCTGTGCTCCGCAACGGGAGAGGCCACAACAGTGTGAGGCCCGCGTACCGGGGGAAAAAAAAAAAAAACAGAACTAGTAACAGTGGGGTTGTTACATTCCTAGGGTGAAGGGGCTTGGAGAAGAGGCAAAACCTGGAGTGAACCCAGCTTGAGAGGTGCTGTGACCTTCCATCCAAGCAGGGAGTGAGTTAGGGAAGTAGATAATCCAATTACCTGGGTCCCATATTGGCCAAAACCAACCAGAAGTCAGAACACAGAAGGACAGTTGGATTAACCATAAATCTGAGCCTCCCAGAGCAGAAAGCAGGTTGGGAAAGGTAAGGAAAGGGTCAAATGAAAGATATCTTCAAAGTGATATTTGTAATTAAAAACCAATCCACCTGCTCAACATTTGCAGAACAGTTAAATATATATGGTTCCCACAAACGAAAGAACATTTGTACAGCATTAAAAATCATTTTTGTTCTCAAAGAATACTGACAACAGAGAGTATGCTCATATAAAAATGCAGAGCAAAATTTAAAAAAAGAAAAGAAGAAGACCTACACAGATAGTATGATTCTAAACATGCTTGAAACAAAGAAAAGCTGGAAGGAAAGACACAGAAATGTCAGCATCTCTGGGTATTATTTCTGGGTTGTAGAATTAGTTTGTTGTTGTTGTTTCCATTTTCTTCCTTGTCTGTTTCTCTGTTTTCCAAATGTTCTATAAGGAACACATTATTATAAACCTGGAAAATATGTATATTGACTTAAAGCAGATTTTCTTAAATCCTTAGAAATTCTGAAGAACAAAATGTTAGAAATCCTTGACTCTAGCTAACACTCAATATAAGAAAAAATAAGAAGAAAAAAAAATCATCCATTCCTGTATTGATATCAGATTAGAGGTTGGATATTCTCAGGATTGCTCAAAGTCAGGTTTGCTTGTCTTATAATGTGTCTCCATAATAATACTGTGACAAAGAGTCTTCACATCCTTCCATAGAGAGATATAGACTTTGGCTCACAAGGTCACACTGCTGCTAAGTGACAGCCAAGATTTGAACCACACTGTCTGATTCCAAAGTCAGTGCTATTCCAAGGAGCTGGGTCATGTCCCTAGTAGGGGCTGCTGCACTCCCAGGAGCCCTGTCCTACACACCAGTCTCTTCTTCATCATCATGACTCTAAAGAACTGTACTCCTGCAGACACTTCTCAAGCATCATTTGGGCATCCTGAGCTAACAGTAAAGATTGAGAATTTCCAGGGAGCACAAAAGAACAAGTCCTGGTCTGGTGTTTGGTCATCAAATCCTCACCTGTAGAACGAGGAGGTTGTTGATCTCAGTGTCCGCTCAAAGGATCCCCATTATGAATAATAACAATTATACAGAAAAAGATTCATTGAGCGCTAGCTCCATGCCAAGCGCTGAGCAGCATGCTTGTATACTCTTCCTATCTTACAACAAACTCTGGGACAAGTCTATGACTACCTTTATGTTATACAGGAAGACATTGAGGCCCAGAGAATTTAAGTAACTTGCCCAAGATGAAATAGCTAACTAAGTGGCAGACTGCAGCATGAACACAGATGTGTCTAACCAAAAACCCAGTTTCTCGGAGGTTATGAATTCGATGCGAGATGGGCCAGGCTTATTTGAGAAAGTCACAGAATCATAAATCAGCAGTACTTATCAGTCTTTAAAAATAATACCTCCCCCTGGGCTTTAATGCTGCTCAAAATCCTACCACAAGAACATCAGCCTATTGTGTAGCTCCCTTCAGCGCTGTGAGCTGCTGCTTCCTGATGCTAGAAAACGTGGTCTCCCTGTGTGCCCAAGAAAAGGACGGATATCCGTGAGCCTTAGCCGTTTGTGCCCCAGACAGAAAAGTGGCTCTTCCTCTGAGTCCTCAGTCACAGAGCTCATCCCTGGGTGGCAGAAGGAGCAAGTAGAATGGTCCAGCGATGGACCAGTTTTAGCCTCTGCCTACCTCCCCTATTCTGTCCCCAGCACCGTTACAAACCAACCCCATAAAGATGCTAGTCTCCAGTTGCCATGGGCCACATATTAAAAGACAAGACATTAAAACATCTCAAAGAGCCCCCAGTCACAAAATTCTCTCTGTTTTGCCTCTCCTAGTTTCAAGAGTTCACAAGGATTAACCAGTAGGTACGCCAGTGACAACCCCACAGTGTCTGCATCCTGACAGCCATGTCCCCTCAACCCAGCCCCTCCTGCTTCTCATGCACACCCCCCAGCTCCGGCTCCACAGCCAGAGCTTCCTCCTCTCCCCGTGAGGGCCTCTGTACTTAAGATTCCATTTCACAGTGGGGAGAAAGGATAAGATCTATCTTAATTTACCTGGGGTTCTGCCTACCTCACTTATTTAGATCTTCAGCCTGCTGAGAAGGAATTGCGCCTACCTTAATGATCTGCTCAGCACTTAACCTGTTGCTGACACCTGAATGTGTTCTAACCCTGGTTAAAATTCAGGGACAGCCTTTAGGCCGGCAGCCTGTGGGTAGGAGACACTCTCTGGCCCTTCGTTATTACTGAATTTTCTGCTCAGCAAAGTCAAGAAAATAAGAGTTGTAATGAGATTAAGTCTGAATTTAGAAAACGTCATTCCTTGAATCCCAACTACTGGTTTTAATGCTTTTTGGCATGGGGGAGGCCCCATATTTCTAGCCTGACACTCAACCTGTGCGGTTCCTACAGATTCCAAGGGGTTGGTGGTTCTCAGCGGCCTACCTTCTACAAATTGTTAGAAATTAACTTGACTGGGTTCAGCATTATCTGACAATTGCGCTGATCCCACCCCCACCCCCACCCCCCCACTCCCCCCCCACCATGAATCTTTCTGGCTAATTTACATCCCTGCCGTGTGGCTTAATGTCTCCAATGCTGTTGCACATTATTTTAAGCTCATGCCAATTATAATTTTTAATACAGTCTGAAAATCATGCTGTTACTTAGAAACAAAGGTCACTCCAATAAATAATAATATTTTGTGAGCCTACTGATACCCTCGATTCTTTTTCATGGGATTGAAAGTTAGTGACGAGACCTCTCCCGGTCACGCGTGACGGGCTTCTGCCACCTGCAGCTCC
This sequence comes from Monodon monoceros, assembly GCF_005190385.1. Classification (NCBI taxonomy): domain Eukaryota; kingdom Metazoa; phylum Chordata; class Mammalia; order Artiodactyla; family Monodontidae; genus Monodon; species Monodon monoceros. The sequence goes on from NW_021703772.1 coordinate 17,851,837, forward strand.
TCCCCTAGATGCCAGCTCAGGCCCCCCGCACATTGTCCTCTTTCTCCTCACTCCCACCCCTTTTAGACCGTGACAGGGTGGCCCTGGGTGAGCTCCCCTCTTCCCATCTCTGTTCCCCAGGCATACCTGGGACCCCGATGGAAAAACCCATCCAAAAGGTAGTTGGATTCAGAAACACCAAGCTAAAGTCCCAGGCATCTGTTATAACAGAAGCCAAGGGTTGAACATCACCACTGATATGGGGGACCTCAACTTTTTTCTCCCTGTAGACTTTTTTCATTGTTTTTCCCTGGGAAATGACTTTAGCTGCAGACACGATGCATGGGCAGACCTTTCAGTGGACAGCCCCTGTGGTAATCAGGGTTTAGGGATTCCACAGCAAGGCTGGACCCCAGACTTAAACCTCAAAGGGATTCCCAGCCCCCGTGTCTCCCAGGCTCCTAGAGCACTCACTTCCTTCCCTTTTCTTTTGGGGTGAAGGTCCCCTTCCTCCCTGGGCAAGGGGGAGCCAAATGTCACTCTGGGAAGCTCATCACACAGGGTTGTTTGAAAGTTGTAAGGTCCTGTATATATAAGGACATCTTTGTCATGGGTACTCAAAAAAGGTCAAGCACATCCCCCCGAAGACCAGCAGACTCTCTAGAGAAGGAAAAGTCCTGCCGCCCCCTCTGTCCCCTCCCCACTCTCCAACAGCAAACTGCTCAACACGTGCCATCTTAGAGGTTGGACTCAGACAAAAGACCATTGATTCCTGGCTCATTGCTCCCAGTCAGGAGCCACACTAGGATTTTCTTCTTAGAACCTGACCCGCTGGAGGCCTCAGAGGTGCCTAGACAAAAGGGGTCTCATGCTAACAGTCCACATTTTATGTTTCACAGAAAGCAAGCCCAGTTTTATTAGTTAACATTTACTCATCGCCCTGTACTGTGCCAAACACTTCACATAGGTTAACTGTTTAGTCCAAAGACGTATTTACAAATACTCTCCCCTTGACCAAACTTTAGTCAGGCTCCTCTCAGCCTTCTTCTCGACCACGTATCCAGCCCTTGAGCTCCCCTGTCCAGCTTTGCAGAGTCCAGTTTTAGCAAGACTCCTCCTAAGTCAGTTTAGAGAGGATTCCCCACCCTTGGTATCTGATCACCCTTGATATCTGATCCAATTCCTCACTTCCCATCCTTGATATCTGATCACCCTGGCTTGCCTTCAACAAGAATCCTATTAAGTTGGCTTAGCAAGAATCCCCCTACTTTCGAAGTGTCCCCTTAGTAATATTCCATCCACTGACCACTCTGCTCTTTGGCTATAAATCCCGTTACCTTTGTTGGGGATTTATATTCAGAGTTGAGCCCCATCTCTCTCCCCTATTGCCAGACCCTTCTTGAGATAGTCCTGAATAAATGTTACCATGTGAACAAGAATCAGAATAACCTTTTTCTTGAAAAACAGGTACCACTACTATTCGCATGTAACAAACAAAGAACAGAGGCTCAAAAGAGAACTCCTTGCCTACCATGTATCAGAGACAAGATTTGAAGGCAAGGAATCTGACTCCAAAAATCCATGCACTTAACCATTTCCCTTAATTGCCAATTTGCTGCAAAGTCACTCTCATCCCCTTGCTAGTGATAACACATATTTTAAGAGCCACCAAATCAGACCAGACTGGAAAATCTTGGGTGGTCCCATCTTCCACAGACAAGCTATAAAACGAAATTATAAGAGATCCTGCCCTTTCAGTCTTGTTATCCTAAATGAAGCCCAGCAAATAGGACCAGCTGAATTCCTCACTCTTGGCCAGTTGTGTAGTTGGAAAGACCCAGCTTTAGTAGCATAATTCAGCGAATACTATCCATTTGCAAGGTGCTGTTCCATTCTGAGAGCGCGTTCATAAATCCAATTTGTTCCTAAGTCCAACAGTGTTAGCCTAGGTATCCAACTAACACAGTCGGCTATATAGTACTGTACTGTAATAGGTTTATAATACTTTTCACACAAATAATACATAAAAAAACACAAAAATTAAAGAAAACATTTTTAATCTTACAGTACAGTACTTGAAAAGTACACCAGACACGTGAGCTAACTTACATGACTGGACGTGCGAACGCATGTTCGTATCTTTGGAAGTTCACAACTTGAAGGTTTGTATGTAGGGTACTCACTGTACAACACAGTCTAATCTAAACCTACGCACTATGGTGATGAAACAGCCTAGCAGCATAAAGAATCTAACTGAGCAGGATATTAGCATCGTTTAACTTTATGTTCCCTATAATTATCACTTCACTTCTTTCCTAGGCCCTGGAGGAAAATGCAGCTATCATGCAAGCTGGTTTATCTCCAAACTAACGCTTTTCATATCCAAATAGGAGGTCAGTGGCCCACAAATAAAGGACTCAGGTTCTATCATTCCAACAAGCCCTAGCAGGCCCTTCTGCTCACCTTCAGCCCGAAGCCACCAGCCTCTATTTGTCTGAAAACCCAGGTGTGTGTGGAGGTCTGAGTGTATTGATGCCAGGCCAGAATGTTCTGTTGTGCTGGGGAATTTTCCTCCATCGTTTCATTGAATTAAAAATCATTTGAGGTTCTGTTCCTAAGCTAGTGTAGCCTGGGGCCTCTAAAAGGACAGCTGTAAGAACCTGCTTGCCATGCTAGGGCTTCTGTGGCACACTATTCAGAATGAGGGTACAGCCCCGCAGGCCTCCAGCTCACCCTCTGGCAGGAAATTGCTTCCTACAGTCATCCATGGGACAAAAGCCAGCCACACCATCAGGAACCATAAAGGGGCCAAAAGGCAAGCATCCATCCTCTCAGATCAATTTCATTTCAGTATCTCTGCTTCCCAACTCTGCTCTCTCTCCCTGCCCTGTTATATTCCTAAGTCCTATTTACCTTGATTTTTGAAATGTGTTTGTTTCATCATGCCTTCATGTTTACATGTCTTCTTAACTGTTAGCTTATCCTTGGCCTCTGGTATGTGAGAGCCGTCTTAAAACATGGTCTCCACGTTCTCAGCTTGTCCATTCATTCATTCATTCACCGAATATTTATTGGGAACTATTAGGTGTCCGACTGTGTAAGATGCCGAAGACACGAATAAGATGCCATCCTTGTGTTTGAGGAAGGCAGGGTCAAGTAGAGGAGAGAGACATGTAAATCAATCATTGTAATGCATGCAATGAGCTTGTTGAAAGCTCAGAAATAGCAAGGAGCAAGGTGAAACTGGAAGGAACAGAGACACCTGCACAGAGGTGGAGGAGAAGGGGGTGAATGTGCTAGATCCTAAGGACCAGAAGGGAGGACACAGAGACCCCAGAAAGAGAGGCTGTACAATCAAAGCCAAAAGGACATGAAAGAGTCAGCTGGATTTACGAAATCAAAGTATTGATAAGTTCTCCACAGTCAAAGTATGGTATGTGAGGCATGAAGCACAAAAGAATGTGCGGGCAAACAAACTGCAGGGGCCAGATTTTGGAAGCCCTTCTGTGGCCCACTGGGGACTTTGTTTAGCAATATTAATAGCCTACAATTTTTAAGGTTTACAACGGGCCAGGCCCTGCACAATGCACTTCACATGCATTACTTTATCTGATCCTTATCAGGTCCTCATGAGGTAGGTATGAGGTTGAAACATAAGAAATTTACCAATACTCTACCATTTTGACCTACAGTCATGGAAATCTCATGGTTCAACCATTAGGTTGCACTGCTATTGTTATCACCCTTTAAGAGATGGGGAAATCAAGCCATCTTACTTGATTGCCAAAGGTCATACAGCTAGTAACTGGAGGGGCAAAGATTCAAACTGACAGTCTGATAAGAGGAGGGGTAAAATTTTAGATAAGGGACTAGAAGACCTCAAGGCACGTGGTTATTCAGGGCAGAGCACTCTGGGAAGAGGGTACATTAAGTACAAATTCCCTGGAACAAAAGCATGCCTGGTATGTTCTAGAAATCCAAGGAGGTCAGTGTGGCCGGAGTGAAGAGAATGGCAAGGAGGACAGTGGTAGGAGAGGAAGTTTGAGAGGTGACGTGCAGCAAGATCACATTGAGCTATAGTCCAATAAGGACTTTGGCTTTTACTCTGAATAAGGTGGAAAACCAAGTGACATGTTTTAACAGGATCATCCAGGCTGCCCGGTTGAGAAAAGACTGTAGAGAGAAGGCCAGGTAGGAGGCAAAAGATGATGATGGTTGGGATAAATGTGGTGGCAGGTGAGGGGAAAGAGCCATCAGGATGTGTTGATGATCTGGATGAAAGGTGTGCAAGAACAAGAGTCGAGGATACTGCCAAGATTTTAGAAGAATGAGGTTGCACTAACCAAGATGAGGAAGTTGCCAGTAGCGCTGGTTACAGGACATTATTAGAAGCTCAGGTACAGAAATGTCAAGTTTGAGATGCTCAGTGGACCAGCTGGAGTCATCAAGTAGGCAGCTGGCTATATGAGTGTGCAGTGCAAGGGAGAGGTCCAAGCTGGAGGATGTATTTGGAAGCCATCAGAAGACAGATGGAATTAAAGCCATGTGACTGGAGAAGATCATCTAGGCAGTGGATGTGAGTGGAAAAGGGAAATGGTCCAGGAACGATGCATGGGGCCCTCCAATATATTTAGAGGTCAGAAACCTGGGAAGGAATCAACGAAAGAGATTAAGGAGTGACGAGAAAAGTGAGAACCACTGGTGGGCACTGATTTAGGCAACATGAAGACCAGGAGGAAGAGGAAGACTGCTCTCACTTCTCAGAACACTGCCTGTTCTCACGGCCCCAGTTGCCCATGTGCCCAGCACTGCCAGTCAAAGCCCAGACTCAGTACAGCTAAAACTGTCTGAACTACCAGGGCAGTTCATTACCAGTGGTCACTGAATTATTCCAATATCAGATGTTTTTATTGAGGTAATAAGAAAGCTTCATTGCCTGAATCACATACTCTCTGTAACCACAGAATTCCCTAAGAGTAGGTATGATTTTATTTATTTTCAATATAAGGGCATTTATCATGAAAATAATTAAATCTCTGAAAATTCTGGTACTTTTTATGTCATTTCCTAAAATTATCCATTGAGAATCATCCTTAAGAGGGCTCTTTTTTTTTTTTTTTTTTCTGCTGGGAGCAATAGAGGAACTGTTATTTGTGCCTCCCCAAACCAAACTCACTGTGATTACATCTGCAAACCAATGAATTAACAAGGACAGTAGTTCCCAAGCACACATGAAAGTCCCTTATTAAATGCTGATATGAAAGCAAGCATTCATCGACAGGACTTCAAATGGCAGACCAAATCCAGAGAACATCACATAATCAATGGTCAAATCCCATTTCTAAAATTTGCTCCTTGCCTTCCAGTTATTATGGAAATTTTCTATCCCACACAAAAACTGCTTCTTTGCTACACAGGATCACACACTCACACACACTTTTATTTCCTTTCCCATTTATAAGGTTCTTCTCTAAGCAGTATTTTCTCTTCCGAATCTGTTGTAAAAGAAATTATGACATTTCACTGAACACAGAGTCGAACAGCTATATGAACACACAGATACGTGTAATACGAGCATGAATGTGTTCCATATGTTTCTTGAAAAAAATAAGGTTCTACTAGAGCAAGAGGGCATTCAATATTAATCATACACACATGAATCTCACTTAACAGTCTTGCCAGTGGCTTTGATTTCTGAGAAAATTAACATTTCAGTCTATGTAAATAAGCGTTGCCTTTGAAAGAAACAGAAGGGAAAGTGATGTTTTGCCTTTCCCGCAATGGAGCTTCCTCCTCTGGTTTGTCTGCATCAGCTGAGGTCAAGAGAAAATCTCCTGCCTTCCGACAGTCACCTCCCTTGACCTTGATTAATATCTGGAACAGCTGACAAACCATGCTTCGGCCATCCAAGTCTGACTTCATTCCTAAGGTCAATCAGAGAGCCTTTCCGTGCAAGGCATCAAGACTTCTGCATTCATTCTAAGCAGATATATAGTGGGAACTTCCACAAAGTGGCTCTTTCCCTGCCAACCCCCAGAAAATACAGATAGGAGCAGCTTTTATTTGATCTTCCAGAAGCTTAAATGATCTAGAAGACTTCCAGAAGCCTTATGTGATCACATTGCCTCTTACACGTGTTAACATATGTGTTACACTTTCAAATATGAGCACTTTTGCAAATCTACCCCTACTCCCCAAGACAAGAGGGAAGAGAGACTTTGATGATTCTCCAGAACGGCCCTAATGTGGCATGATCATCCCCACTGTGATCTTCAGAAGGGCGGAAAGCTCAAGAAATTCAGCTTTGTTGTCACCCTTTTACCTAGGAAACAGATGCCGGAACAGAATCGGAATCGCTTCCTTCTGAGAAATCACGGATTCTTGTAATACATCATTTCAGGAAGAAAAACTTCTGAAGTAGGTTTTTTGGATAAAACTAAGTTTATGTCTCTGGCAGCTATCTGGTTAGAAGCCTTTTGATGTGTGATCTTAACACCAATCAGTATCTCCAGAGGGATCATTTCTGCCAACTTCGGGTTCCTCGTGGAGCCCCGCAGAGCGGCTCCAGCCACAGCCCTTCTCAGCCACGTGGCAGCTGTGGGGAAATGGACACAGTGGGAGAATCCCGACACCCGGCTCTGAACTGCTCTACCTGAGCGGGTGTGTGACCAATGAAAGTCACTGAATCTCTACCGAGCTGCACTCTTCTCATCCAAAAACAGGGTTATTAGTCCAGGTCAGACAACCCAAACTTTCAAAAGCAGGGGGAAAATTAAGTGAGCCATGGCATATCCAATATAGGGAATACTCTGGATTCAGGATAAAGAACGAGAGAGACTATCGGTGCTGATGTAGAAAGATTTCCAAGACACACAGGCACATTGTAAAAAGAAAAAGAGCAAATCACAGAACCGAAACCTACAAGATATTCCCATTTTATAGAAAAAGCATCTTATTCCATGTAGAAAAGTAAACTATAAACTCATCACAAGTTTATGTCTAAATATAGGCAAATAGGGAATTCCCTGGCGATCCAGCAGTTAGGGCTCCATGCTCTTCACTGCCGAGGGCCCAGGTTCGATCCCTGGTCATCCCTGGTCGGGGACCTAAGATCCCACAAGCCGCGCAGTGTGGCTAAATAAAAATAAATAAATGCAAATATATGAATGTGTGTGTGTTGGTATATATACATACCTCTCCATGCTTAGAGATTTGCCTAAAGGGATGCTCATCATACGGATAACAGTATTTATCTCCAGGGAGGGGAGTATGGTTGTGATGGACTAAAGAGGGGAATTTTCTCTTTACCTTGTGTTCTTTGGCACTCTAGATTATTATTTTTTAGCAATAAGAATGCATTTACATATTACTTACATAACTTAAAAATAAGCTTAAGTTGATTCATTCATTTGTTGATTTAATTATTCCCCTAAGATTCAACAAGTGCTTTGACAGAAAGTTAGTTGCTTCTGCACTATCCATCCCCCCTTCCTCCTTGCGCACATGACCCTGATTTTCAGAGACACCATGTTCCAAGCTGAACATCTGCTTTCCCCACATTTTTGCAGCTCCAAATAGCCAACAGGGGATACATTCTGGCCAATGAGACACAAATGGAAGTGCTGTGGAGGGGAGGGAGGAGGTGATACCTCTTCTCCCCGTCTTGAAGGGACAGGATGGCTGGAACTGCAGCAGCCATCTTGCCAACATGAGGTGTCAAGTATGAGAGGCCGGGCCAGATGTTGTTGAGTCACTAACCAATGCAGCAGCTGCCTACCTTCAAAATTCTTGTTTATTGAGAAATATAAACCCTATCAGTTTAAGCCACTGTGAGGTGAGTTTTTGTTACTAACAGCAAAATGCATTCCTAATCAACGCAACTGCCTATGATGTACTGACCAGAGTCAAGCTAGAGAAGTTGATCTTACAAGAGATAAGAGGAATTATCAGCAGCATAAAATGCCTGAGATTACAAAGATGAGATCCAAAACATAAATAATAAAAACGGGATAAAATAGGAGTGCCCCAATTTCTTCATAGGGCTATTGAGCCAATTAGATAAGACTCTACGTATGAAAATATTGATAGTTTGTAAATGGGGTAACAGTGTACAAATATAAGGGCTGTTTTTGGGGTGGGGGTTGGTTTGTTTGTTTTTGCATATATAGCCAGAGTGTGCTATGAACAGTGGCTAAATTGCGCGCTCTGAAGTCAGACCACAGGGCTTGAAATCTTGGCACAGCACACACACAACCTTTGAAAGTTGGGAAAGTTATTTCTCTGCACCTCAGTTTCTTAATATGTGAAACTGGAATCATAATAATAATTACACCCATAGGACTACTGTACGGATTAAATAAAATAATGTATTAGAGGCTTAGCACAGAGCCTGGCATGGGTGGCCCTCAGGATGAGTCAGTCATTCTTATTATAGGATGACTTAAAAGGCATCCAAAGGTCCCCAGGTGCCAAAAAAATATCCCCCACGACCTCCCCACTAGTCAGAGAAAGTCTCGCAATAGTTACTATCTGGCTTAAGGTCTCAGATATCACCGTTAGAAAAGAAAGGTAGAACTCACCTAAAGAAGGTTAAACCTTGATATTCCAGAAATATTTACAGAGCAGCTATGACAAGCAAGCAAGGCACTGAGGAGGATAAAAAAGAATGCCAAAGATAATGCTCTGTGCTCTCAGGGAACTTGAAGAGATAAGACACAAATGAGAGGAAAATGACAGAATGTATAAGAGACAAATAACAGCTCAGTGCTGTACAATAAATGCCACAAGCCAATGTGTGATTAATTGCCAAACAGCGGTGCAGAGAAAGACCAGAGCCATCCAAAGCCCAGAGACATGGCTGTCGGGGGAATGATCCAGGACTGCTTCAAGGAGACAAGGGGCTCTGCACCAAGGATGGGATGGCTTTTGACAAGCAGGGAGGAGCAGAGGGGCATGCCAGGAAGAGAATGGAGCATGACCCAAATCATGGAAACAGGAAACCCCTGAGCATATTCGGGGGTGATGCGGGGGTGGAGCCCATGATTGTGGGGGTGAGTCTGACCAAAGCCAAGGGGTTACACAAGAGGCACAACGCATCATGAGACGCAGGAAGCAAGGGCAGCTGGGGTCTGAATATGAAGGACTTGAAATAGATGGAAAAGTTTGAAATGCAACCTATAGCCAGTGGAGGGTCATACAGGTTCCAGATGAGCAAAAAAGACCAGAACCTTCTGTGGAAACTCATCAGGAAGCAATGAGTAGGACTACAGGGCCAAGAGAGTCAGCAAAAGGAGACAACCCACTGGGACCGGTGGATAGTGACATAGATGGGAGAGCATGGTGAGAGCCTGAACTGGGATAGGCCAGGGGGAAAAACAAAAACACTAAGCCCATTACCAGTCAGTCATCCCTCCAACAAATGGTAAATCCCTTATGGTACTGTTTCTATTGATGTTCGCCTCCACTCACACTAGTTTATAAGATTAGTTCCTGTATGGAGTAAGACCATGAGGGGGAAAATCCCAGGACAGGTAAGTTTGGGGGAAGCAAAGGAGAAAGGAAAGCTTAGGAGACAGGTTCACTGCCTTAGAAGGCAGGTAGAGAAGTGTACGCAACCCAAGGTATGCATGGAGGGCTAGGCTCCTGGAGACATAGAGAGAGGAGATGGAAGATGGCAGAAGAGAAAAGATCTGTTAAGAGAGATTTGACCCATCTTGACCAACAGATAGTCTGAGCTTCAACTGAACTCAAGTGGTTCAACCTCCGGGATGTTGACACACCTCTCCTTGTGCACAGAGCCCCCAATGCTTGGGGAGGTTAGTCTGCTAGCAGGTCTAGGACTGTGCTCAGATATCTGCAATGCACAGCCCAGAGACCACCACCAGAGACAGCAACCAAGTGCTTTGCGAGCTCAGCCAAGGAAAGGGCTTCCCCTGGATGGGCTGGAGAAGGGGACTTACATCAGGTGACATGGGATGGAGGAGGGAGACTTCAGATGCCCTTTGGAAGTAAGTGGGTCTTGGAGAAGAGAAAAGAGTTCTAGAGAAAAAACTTCACAAACCTAGTGCCAACTGCAGAAAAGACTTGGGCTTGCCTGAAAACACATATTCTACTGGAGAAAGCATTGACACCTGAGTAAAGGGAGGGAAGGCACTGATGCAGTTATCTTGCAGACAAGCCGTCACACAGGGCTGGCCTGTGAGGAGATGATTAGGCTGGGAGGTCAATGTCAGGCTTACAGCTGCATACCCCACTGCCTGTGACACTTCACAACGCACATCACTTGTGCAGTAAATATGTATTAAATGAATGCATGAATGAAGAAACACGTGATATTCCCATTGACTTCACATCAGTCCTGACTGGGCTCCTGCTTCACTCCCTGCCTGCAATGCCCAGCTGAGACAGACAGGGTGGTACAGACACTTCAGGGTTCCATTCATCCCCTTCACCCCTCAGATGCAGTCAAAACCAGCCCTAAGCATTTCTATGTGTCTCCTTATACCTGGGCTTGCTCAGCCTTCCAGAGCGAAAGGTGTCTCTCAAGCAGAAGACCCTAGACCCCCTTTCACCCTTGTGAATAGGGGATGCACACTTCCTGTTTCAAAAGAGAGCCAGGACATCAAGGAAAAGCAAACCTCTGGCATCCCACCAGAGATTTCCCCTCTGTCTTCATGGTATAACCTCCCTCAGGCCTGGAAGTTGAGGGATGGTCCGAGTTGCCTGGTCACGTCTTTGGTGCATAGATAATGCCATTAATGCATGTCAAAATCTCTCTTAAAATAATAAAAGCCAACATTTACTGAGTATTCAATATGCGTCGAACACTGTGCAAATCTCTGTAGATAAATGATCTTCTTGAAGTGCCATTTTTGTCTCCATTTCACAGATGGGAAAACTAGGTTTAAAGAAATGAAGAAAGCTGCTCAATTCATAGAGCTGGTCGACGACAGAGGGAACATTCGAACACAGGCACCCTGAATCTAGAGTGCATCTTCCTTAACCACAGGGTACGGACCCTTCCTCCTTAAGCAGGTGAGTACAGAGCTGGCTGGTGGTTGAGACCATTCTCAATAAACAGAGGGCCAGCTGGGCACTTGAATTTGGCCTAATATTCAGGATGTAGAGCTAATAACGAATCAAGACGCTTGGCCCATGAGACCCTACAGAAGCCCCTGAGCTTCTCCAGCTTCCCCTGCAGTCTGGCTAACCCTCTTTGAGGTGGCACCACTAATTACCAAACTCTCTATTCGGCTGAGCAGATACTCAGTGATGCTCCTTGCCACTCCTGTGTTAGATGCGTCCTCTGTGAAAGTTGACCTCTGTGTGAGAAGGGAAAATTCAGCTCCCTGCCAGAAAGTCTGCCCTGGCTTCTTTTTCATCACTGTATTCTAACAAATCCACCATAGGTTTTCCTCTTTCTACCTTGCCAGGAAGCCAAGAGTGGCATTTCAAAGGACACGTTTACCTCACAGCAATTTCTCTCTTCCACCCCCATGTGCTTTCTTCTCATAAAATCAGACCAGACAATGAAGCTGTAAACCCAGCTGGTAAGATTGATGTCCTGTTTCTCCGACCTCCCTCCCTCTGGTGGCTATGGCTCGGGAGCTGTTCACTGTGAACGATAAACATTCAAATGAAAATGCTTCGAGATAAAGACAATCACAATAACAATAAAATGTAAAAGGTTTTAATTGATATAGGAGAAGGGTGAATTCGAGAGAACATACGGCACACAAATAATGAACTGGACAAAACTGCAAGGAAAAATCTTGACCTCGGGATTCTGGAGAGCTCTACCTTATCGTCCACCAACAGCTGGAGCACATACACCAGGAATGGACTGTCCCTACAAAATGGAACCAACCAAATCAACTGCTCTGCTCCTTATTTCAAGCACTTTCATTTTTACAATGAATGCGGAATCTCTGGCAATCACTGTTATACCATTTACGATTAAAAAATCAGCAAGTAGGCAGATTATAGAAAATAAAACAGAGGCTTGTATATTCTGCAATCTCATCTCTGCCAAAAATGAGCTGCTAAAAAAATCCCAGAAGTTTTCTATTTTTGTCTGCCACCTTTTGTTTTTTAACCCCTCTGTTGGACAACAAGGATAGAACTTCGATGGAACTTAACACAAGCTGACTTCACTAGACTTGAGATATGGCAAATTTATGAGAAATTGAAAGCCATTTGTGGGTTTCTCATTCCCTCTATTTTCTGTGATAATTGGTAGATGAACTTTTCCATTCCCTAAATTCTGAAAGTGAAAAATACAAAGTTGATATGTGTGTTAATCCTCAAAATAAAGGTACAAAAATTGTAGCACATCTAACAGTGGAGGGGCCGCTCGCCAACCAAAAAAGGATCTACTGACTGCTGAAAATGAAAACATATACCTCCCATTTTAATTGTTTTCCTTCAGTTTCCCCAAAGAACTTATATTCATGTCCCTGCTTCCAGAGAGTGAGTTTCATATTCCTCATCCATAAAATATGTGTTGGATTAGGTGGTCTCCCAGCTGCCTTCCCCATTCAAACAAATTCTATGATGTTAAATACACATATACCCATACATATACACTGTATATTTAAAATACATGTGTGTCTATACATAAATACATGTGTGTATGTATATATATATATATATATATATATAAGCTATGCTAACATATCAAGATAATTTTAAAGTAAAAATGCATTTTCCCTTGCATCTGACATGCATTTAGCCTCTCTTCACCTCAGTCTCTGACTCTAAAAAAAATTAAAGGCTTGGAATCATGGGTGGAAAATGGGTTTCAACTTGCTTGCCAAATCTTATCCTCTGCCAGGACCATTATGTTGAAAAGCATCGGCAAAGCTATGCCTGGGCTCAGCATGAAAGAGTGCTTATACTTATAATGAGTATTTATATATAGTGAGCATTTATAATGAGTAATTATAATAAGTTATAACATGAGGCAGATCATACATGATATTTCTACGGCTCTCAATAAGCCTATTAAAGTCTAAATCCTATTCCCTCTGTGGGAGAGTCATTGTAAGCACAAAAGAGACGTTTGGAGTCCACCCATTAGGATTTCACAGCCAAAGAAACAAAGGTTCAAATAGATGAAATTACTTGCCTATGGTCAAAACTTGAACCCCCAGTATTCTGAGTCTAGATCCATTAGACTACACCACACCATCTTCCTTAAATTCTAGCAAGCTCTATGCAAGGGGGTGTCTATCTTTGGTCAATGAATCATTTAGGATCCAGCCAGGAAGTAGGAACCTCTCTTCTCTAGGTATTTTAAACAGAGTAAATTTAATCAGGGAATTAGTTACACAGATAACTAAAGGGCTAAGAAGCAAAACAGATGAAGCAACCCAGGGATTAGTAACAACAGAAAGTTGCTATCGTCCTTGAACTGAAAGAACACAGGGAGGAGGTAATGTCCCCAGAACCATTTCTGAGGCTACCTGGCAAGAGCTGTAAAGAACTACGGAGGAAACTGTGGGGAGCTACAACCATGGAAGAAATGCAACCAGTGATGAAGCATGAAAGCACAGAGAGGGAGAAATACCCTGGCTTCCCATCCCCCCACCTCTAGTCCTCTGCAAGTGTTTCCACTGACCAAACCTACTCAGAATCCAGTCAGCAAGACAGCCTGAGAAACCTAGTTGCAGAATTGTAAACAATGACAAGCACAGACGAAATAATACGTAGATACATAAGAGATACACATAGATATGATTTCGGGACATAAGGTAAAACTAAAAGGCTACATCCATATCCCAAGGATATGCCTAATTTTTTCTACTTAATCCATTAACTTACTCCTATTAATATACAAAAATATCTCTCCTCTCCCAAACGGAGTGGGAAAAGATCTTTTCTTCATACCTGAGTCTCCTGACTTTAGACTCATAGACAAGGGGCAGAGATTAGTATATAGAAGTCTTGATGGAAGTTTGCACTGAAGCCAAGATAAAAGTAATCTCCTATCCAGATCACTCCAACTCTTACGTGAAGGTTTAAGACCTTGAGAGGAAAAAGAAATTACCAAGGAGGGAGGCCCAGGAAAATTAGCTCTCCTCAGAGGCCTGTAAGTTAAGTGAAAAGGACTTCAAAGTTATAGACTGGAGATAGTTCTGTAGCTTCAGGATCCCTGACCTCAGAGTCTAAGACAATGACTCCCAAACCATGGTACTGGCTATCTACATCAGAACCACTCTGAGACTATTGTTAAAGATCTAAACTCAAGACCCTACACTAGACCCATAGAAGCAGAGATAGAGATAGAACTTGAACATTGCATTTTGGGTAGAGTCTCCAAGATATTTGAGAATTAAGAGTTCCTGGACAAGGAAATCCTTGACGTCAACAAGAAATTCAAGATGTGTCAATCAGTACTCCTTCCCAGGTGGGCTAGTGATAGCTTTTAATGACACATGTCATCTATAATAGCTGCCAAGGGTGTTTCGCTCTGTCTGACCATCCACAGGAAGGCCTCTCCACTGCCTAGAACTTGGACTCCTTGAGATCTGTTCCATCTCTGGATTATGTATTTCTAGTACTCTTTTCTCTTTTCCCCTTCCCTGGGGAAAAGCTTGTTTCCCTGCAATTCTCCCCAATTCTCTCTCATTTTGGCCTCACACTGAACTCCCCTGGAGAACCCCTTCCCTGAAGCTGGGGGCCCCCAAGCTGCAAGATCCTCTTGTTTCCCATGTTACTCTGAAATGGCAGAGCAAGTGGCTGTCATAGACAGCAGCCCCAGCTGTGGGTCTGGGAGCCCTGCCCATCACAGGTGCTGGGGGCTCCGTCCCCTTTGGGGATAACTGTGGCTGAAGGGCCCTGAGGGTGGGTGCCATGTTGCACCTGCTCCTGGGAGGTGAATATTCTCCCAGGTTCCCCCACAGTTAATAAAGCCTGCAGGATTCCACTCCAAGGTTTACAGCCTCCCTTTCTTCCCCTCCATAGGGGAGGGATCTGGTGCAGCATTGTTACTTGTGCCTGGAATAACAGTACTTCTTTTCCTTTACACAATCTACACAATGAAAAGACGGTGAGATTACCTGCCAGGACCATTTAAGCTTTAATGATCTTCATGTGAGTGCTCCCAGAAACACCATGCAGCAACCAAGTCACAGGACACTGCTCTAATAAAATTAAAATTACTAAAATAAACTGCTGGGCATCTGGAAAGCACCGAGAACACAATACATTATGTAAACTGACATCCAAATATTGTACACCTACGTGGCCCTTGAGTTACAACAAAGGCATGATGCATGCTAAAGCCTTATATTTTTAATTTTAATTTCCTTATATGCGGATTTTAATCACTAGGTAGCCAAATCATATTCAATACCAATTTCCTTTATGTTGTCCAGTGGTTTACCATTTCTTTGTGTGAAATTCTCAAATTCACATTTACATACATTCCAGAGCTGCAAATACAAAACAAGAACTATTTAAATGAGAAGTAAAAGAATTTACACATACCCAAATAATAGATTCCCCTCCTTTTTACCTCTAGCTCTGTTGGAGTCCATTAAAAACAGACTTGAGATAGGATTAAAGGAACACTTTGTGACTTGATGAAAGTCAAGCTCTGTATATCACTCTTTAAAAAAAGAATATGAAACACCAGATGACATTCAGTTTGATCATGAATACTGATAATATAATATTTATTTTAAATATAATGTATTCATCGGTACTCAACCAAAAGTAAAATTAAACTCATCAGGATCAGAATAACTGTTTGGTTTTGCAAAGTCAAGGACCCTCGTTGGGTGGCTTAATGACTTCTTGTTTGTGTTTTGTTAGCATAAATTATCCATCAAGTGCAGCCATTACACCGGATGCAGCATGGCACTCGCGGAGGGAAGAGAGCTGCATCAGGACCCTCATTAAAGGGAAATGTGATTGGAATGGAGTCATTATTCCGTGCCTGGCAAGGCTCTGCTTGTCTCCACTCTCCATCCCTCTGCACCAATTCCATCTGAAGTCAAAGCTGGGCTCTCAGACCTGGATTTTTAAAGGCAACGGATGCAATCAAACAATAGACGTAGTAATGACAGCCACCGTGCTTGTAGCCAAATGTGATAAAAAAAAAAAAGGGGGGGGGAGAAAAACAGTATAATGAGTTTCAGGGAAATCAGATGAGTCTCAGAATGCAGGTGCTGGGTAATGCTCTCTCCATTCATCCAGCAGTTTATGGACCACAAAAAAAATCCCTTTTCTCAATATCTACAGACATTCTTTCCACCTCATGGTGTTACTCTCCAATAAACTGGGTATGGATAGGACTCAAGTCGTGCTGTGTGTAATAATAATTAAGGAAGACAGGCAAAAATAATGGCCTCCCCGTTTCACATAGTACAATCATCCTGTCCCAGTGTGGACACATCCTGCAGCTATTTCAATGTAATTGTATTACTTAACGCAGGGAGAATGTTGTTTTCTAGTAAGAGACGATGCAAAATGAAGTTTTAGAAAGCACCAGCGAAGCCACATAATAGGAAAAGAGGACCTTCCCAACAGAGTGATAAGATGGACTTCTGCAATGCGCAGAGCTGAGCATATGTTGTATTGGAATAAAAAATGCAGGTGAACCCAAGGGAACTGAAGAGCACAACCACTTCTTATTGCAATCTTAACTAAAACTGCCTGTGTACCTAGTGACAGTTCTGGTTTGGTTCACAGACATTCAGCTCTGAAATAAGAAATGAATATTATCAGTGGATGATCATCACCATAAACTAGCCATGGCTTAACCCACCCTCAAGGCCGGGACACTATCACTGGCAGCTTAAGCCTGTCACAGATGTCACATGCAAGACAGCGTCACCGTCACCGTGCAAGACCCACACAGCTGGGGCTCAGAGTCAGGCTATAACTGGCTGAGACCGGTCTTTAACACTCTAAACAGATGCCAAAAATGGTTGAGATGTGATGTGCTTAGTTATAAAGTACATCCTCAGGCCTGGTAATAGCTCATAATATGGCCTTACAGATAGGTTCAAGTACATGAAAGGACACTGGACACACAGGTGACAGGAAACAGCTGTGCCCCATTTACACAGAGGACAGGAAAAGAGGGAGTGAAGTTTAAATTACAACAGGCAGGTGTGACAGGTGTAAAAAGAAACGAGGACAACTAAGTTATTAACAAAGGGAAACATTATTAGGTGGTGTAAGGAGAGTGCAAAAGAAATGGACATTACAATATTGAATGTCAACATACACATACATGGCAGAGCGACATGCTGATTCCAGCAATCGGCCTGTATATCAAAAATTTTTCAGAAAACATTATCTGGAACAATATGAAATTGTTATTTTGGTAGACCAAAAATGGTCAAATATCGGCAACTTCCAATGGTTCAACCTAATACTTCTGCCTTAGGTCAGAACCTTGAACAGCACCTAATGCATCCTAGACAATCCACAAATATTCGTTCGTAGGATGGGTAAATGAATTTTCAAATAGTTAAAGTGAGAATGTTTAACTGAATGAGTAAGACTTTTCTGGTTGGTGCTGCATATGGAGCAGTCTCTTGTGTTAGCTTCTTTCTCTCATCTACCCTGATGACTTCTTCGTTTAGTCCATCACTGAAGTTACACTTACCAACGTCAGGGACTTTGAGCATTTGTAGACACTGTTAATAACCATCTTCTCTATTCTTTTGGATTACCAATAATGAAGGTTAATAAAAACCAAGTCTAGGGGCTTCCCTGGTGGCGCAGTGGTTGAGAGTCTGCCTGCCGACGCAGGGGACATGGGTTCGTGCCCCGGTCTGGGAAGATTCCACATGCCGCAGAGCGGCTAGGCCCGTGAGCCATGGCCGCTGAGCCTGCGCGTCCGGAGCCTGTGCTCCGCAACGGGAGGGGCCACAACAATGAGAGGCCCGTGTACAGAAAAAACAAAAAAAACAAAAAAAACAAAAAAAAAACCAAGTCTATGTTCTTTTCTAAACTCTTTGGATATTAATTTGAAAAACAGACCCAATAACCATTGTTTGCTCTTGAGTCTTTGTGCTGGTGTTAAAATGCTAAAGGAAAAATGTCCATCTTCATTAAAGAAGTTTGAGTCAGTTTTGTGCATCAAGCTTGTCAAGACACATGTTAATTCCTTAACATCTTCACATCAGCCAACTCCATTCTTTCAGCTACATCAGCCAAAACCCTTGCAGTGAGCCTTAACTTTTTTATTTCACTCACACCCCACAGCCAATCTATCAGCAAATCTGGAAGCACTACCTGCAGAATATGTCCAGAATGCAGCCACTCCTCACCACATCTTCTGCTAGTCTTCCTCACACACAAGCCCCTTCCAGGCCAAGCCAGCATCCTCTCTCATCCAGATCACTGCAAGAGCAGCTACACTGCAAGAGCAGCTACACCAATATCCTCCATAGAACAGAAAAATCATCACCCTCAAAGGCTTCCATTAACTCCTCATTTCACTCAAAGTGAAAGCCAAGGCCTTAACTTTGTCTAAAAGCCCTGCCCCATCTGCCCCACTACACCCCATTACCTCCCTGGCTTTGGCTCCTGCGATTCCCTCTCCTGCACACGCTGCTCCAAGCCCTCGGCCTCCTCCAGACGTTGACTCAAGTCTCCCCTTCTCAGTGAGCCCTTCCCTAGTCATCCCACCTAAAATGACAACTCCCTCCACCAGCACTCCATATCTTCCTTCTCTGCTTTATTTTTTTCCCTTAGACTTTGTGGGGATTTTAAGACATATCCACAAAGTCTTTGATATGCGTCCCTTCCAAAGGTGGAGGCTAATTCTTGAGTCTGGGCATTTCTTAGTGACACTTTTGACAAACAGGATGCGGAGGGAGTGACAGGATGCTGTTTCTAAGACCAGGTTTGTGGCTTTCTCCCTACACACCCTCTCTCACACTCTCAGTTCACTTGCCCTGGGTTTGGAAGTCAGCTGCCACGTTGACAGGACACTCAAGCACCTCTATGGAGAGGCCCACATGGAAGGCAACTAAGACCTCCTGCCAACAGCCTTAGGACTGAACCATCATGGAAGTGGGTCCTTCAGCCTCAGTCAAGCCTTCAACTTACTACAGCACTGGCCAACATCTTGACTGTAATCTCATGAAAAACCTTTGGCCAGAAACACCCAGCAACGCTGCTCCCAAGTTCCTGACCCACAAAAGCTTTGAGAACATAAGTTTTGTTGTTTTAAGCCTCTAGGTGTTGGGGTAATTTGTTACACAGCAATAGATAGCTAATACAGCCCTTATCACCATCTAACCATATTTTATATACCTTATTTTATTATCCTGTTTATTGACTGTCTCCCTCAAGGAATGTAATTTCTGTGAGGGAAGAGATATTTAACATATGTGAAATAAATTAATCTTTTACTTTTAATAACGAATAAGTTGTATATTCAAGACTCCCATACATGAGTGGATCAGCAAAAATGCAACACTCAGACACATCCTTACAAGGCTAGCAAGAGTTTATATCACTTGGGTAAAGGATGATGACACTCGGTCATAAAGCAGATCCTACCACAGATGTGTTGCAGGAATAATGACCACAAAGAGCCTCCTATTTTCCTACCGAATACGAAAGATGTGTTCTCACAGAAAAACAAATCACCCAGTATATAATCTGTGAGTTGTTGGTTCTTGACCCAAACAGACAACAAAGTCATCACCAGACCTTTCTACACCCACAAATGTCCAGACTCCACATCCCAAGATTCTGATTCAGGAGGTCTGAAGTGAGGCCTTGGCATCTGCTATAGACTGAATGTTTGTGTTCTTTGAAAATTCTTATGTTGAAACCTAACCCCCAATGTGACGGTATCTGGAGACGGGGGCCTTTGGGAGGTTATTAGGTCATGAAGATGGAGCCTTCATGCATGGTATTAGTGCCCTTATAAAAGAGACCTCAGAGAACCTCCTCATCCCTTCCACCATGTGAGGATACAGTGAAAACATGGCCATCTGTGAATAGGGAGGTGGGCCCTCACCAGACATTGAGTCTGCCAGCACCTTGATCTTGGATTTCCCAGCCTTCAGTACTGTGAGAAGTAAATTTCCGTTCTTTATAAGCCACTCAGTTTTTGGAATTTTTGTTACAGCAGCCCAATCAGACTAAGATAGTATCTTCAGCTGCAAAAAAAAATTCCTCTAGATTTTTCTGATATATAACCAAGACTGAGAGCTCCTTCCCTGGGTGGTAAATAATTAGAAAAGGTAAGCACATTTCTAGTCTACTAGTACTGGAAGCTCTTCCCATCATTCAGCAACTCTGAATTCTTCTGCATTCACTCAATCATTTATTAAGTATGTATAAAGTGGTTGGCACTGTGCTAGACTCTGGGGAAATGAAGAGTCTGGTGGAGCTTAGGGTCTGGTGAGGGAGATCAGACCCTCACCCAATGAGACATGCAACCCAGAAAGTCCCATCCCTGCCTTTCCTAAACATTCTTGCCTTTCCCAACAGAGCCTGGACTCACCCCACACACACACCTTGGGCTGGAGATAGAATGATCACACGTCATCAAAGAGACATGGACTAGACAGCAACGGATAGCAAGGAAGGGCTGACATCATCTACAGTGAACATGCAAACTGCAAAGGGGAGGACATCCAAACCAACCCAAGGAACTCCAGGACTTAAGGACTGCCAAAGGGAGAAGAGCCTGCAAAGGAAACTAAAGAGCAGGTTCCCTAAATCTAAGAGGAGAGCAGAGAGTCTCGAGTCCTTAAGTCAAAGACATGGCATCCTCAAGCAAGAGGAGTGGCCGAGCCTCATGTCTCTGTGATATGAATGATGCTCGGCTGGCTCAGATCTGTAAACTGAGTCTGCAAAATGAGTTTCATCCAAACAAGGAGTACGTCTTTCCTAGTAACTCTAGTAGTCTATTTAATCTTCAACAACTAGCAGAGATAGTGCACAGCTAGGAATTTGCTAGACCATGGTTCCAGTCCTGGTCTGCTACTAATTAATTCAGGAGTCTCAGAAAATAATTTACATTAGAAGGGTCTCTGTTTTGTCATCTGTTAAGTAATAGTGTTGGAATAAGTAATTTTTAAAGTTGTTTTTTCTTTTTCAGCCATAATGTTCTATTAAAAATTGTATATGTGAATATGTGTGTGTATGTAACAATCCGTTACCCAATACTGTTCTCCAAGAAATGGAAAGCACTGTGTAAAGGAGAAAGATTGTAACTTGACTTTATTGGTAAGGGAAATAAACATTGGCTGGCTTATGCTAATTTCCAGAGTAGTAGTTGACAGTGTTATCCTTCAGTTGCAAAGTATTTCAATGCCAATTGGATGAGTTAGAACAAATATCCCCAGGCATTCTAGCAATACCAGAAAACTGTCAGAGCCCCAGATTAAGCCTGCGAATTCATCTGGGTTATGCAATGCCCTGAGCTTCTAGACAACTGACAACACAGAGCACTTACCCTCCCGCCCAGTTGTTCACTGGCTCATCCTGGTTCCGGGAGTGCGTGTGAAGACTACAGACCCACACCAACGGTCCAACATGGTAGCTCCTCGCCTTCCAGCATGCAGAACGTGATGGATGCCGCAGCAGATGGCAAGCTGGAGGCCGTGGGAGGTTGTAACTCCTTGTTCCCTCTGCCAATTAATTCCCAAGGAGGAATCTTTTTTTTTAATTGTAGTTGATTTACAATGTTGTGTTAATTTCTGCTGTACAGCAACGTGATTCAGTTTTATATATACATATTCTTTTCCATTATGGTTTATTACAGGATATTGAATATAATTCCCTGTGCTCTACAGTAGGACCTTGTTGCTTATCTATTTTATATATAGTAGTTTGTATCTGCTCATCCCAAACTCCTAATTTATCTCTCCCCCACCACCTTTCCCCTTTGGGAACCGTAAGTTTGTTTCCTTGGTCTATGAGTTTGTTTCTGTTTTGTAAATAAGTTCATTTGTGTCATTTTTTAAATTCCACGTCATTTTTTAAATTCCACGTATAAGTGATATCATATGGTATTTGTCTCTCTGACTTACTTCACGTAGTCAAGGAGGAGTCATTTTGAAGAGAGATTTCTAGACCGCACCTCACTCCTTCTGGGGGAAAAGGATTACAGAGTCAGGAAAACAAGGGCAACATGGGGACTAGGGACAGTCATTCCCACCTCACTCTAAAGCAAAATTTCTCAACCTTGGCACCGTTGATATTGACGGCCGGATAATTCTCTGTTGTGGGGCTGCCTTGTGCATTGTGGGGTGTTTAACAGCATCCCTGATCTCTACCCACAAGATGCCAGTGACACCCCCTGCATAAGTGTGACAGTCAAAAATGCTTCCATACATTCCCAAATGTCCCCCAAATTTCCCCCACTTAAAATCACTCAAAGAATGGTCTGCCCACAGAAGGTCCCAGAAAAACCAGGCCGACTGAAGGGAATATTGCCCACCCTCCACAATGATGCTTCAGTCAACACTCCCAGCATGAATTATGCTGTTTAAGCAATTTAAAAACTAACAGAACCTCTACAGACAACTCCACACTGCTGCATTCTGAAATCCTGCATCTAGATATTGACAGCTATTGACAGCTGATAGCCTGGCCTTGGGTGAACCCATGGTCCAAGGTCAATCTTATGCTCCCAGCCTCTGCTCCTCGCTCCAGCCACTCTGGCTGGAACCTCCCAAGTGGCTCCCAAGAACAGGCTGTATGTGGAAGTCAGTCCTTGTAAAAAAAAACAGAAGAGGCTAGCGATCAGAATACCCAGCTTGGAGCTCCACCTCCGCTGTTCACTATCTGTGTGACCTGCAGCGCATCACTTCAGCTTTCTGAGGCTGTTTTTTACTCAAGTGCAAACTGAGAGTAATACTCTTTGCCTTGCCCTTCTCAGTGCATCATTGTGACGCTCAAATACAAGCCCTGTGACATCTGTAGAGCACTGTACAACGGTCAGGCACCAAAGCCTTACTGTGACCTATGAGGACTGTTGTTCCCACAGCGCCCCATCTCTGTGTTAACACATCCACCGCAGGAGTCTCAGGACATGCTCAAAGACCAGCCTACTTTCATTTCAATGCTAACTTGACCAGAAGTTCCCTCTGCTTAATTTCACCAAAAATGTGAGATATCTCCAGTGATTTCTTTGTAAAAGACTATCCATCAGTTCCAACAAATGGCAATAAATGCTTATTTGAACCTTCTATGTACCTTTGGGATGCATCGGTGAACAAAATATACCAGGAGCCCTGCCCTCAAAAGGCCTATTTTTAAAATGGTGGTAGGGGTGGTGGTGGTATAAACAAACAGAAAAACTAATAAAAAATAAGTTGCACAGAATGCTAGAAGCTAATAAATGCTGTGGAAGAAAAGGCAAGTGAAGGACATGGTGTCGACGTGAGTGCAGGGTGAGGGTCAATTTGCTGTTTCAAGGGGGCAGCCTGGTTGAGAAGTAAGATGTGGGCAGAGGTGAGGGGTCAGCCGTACAGCTGTGGGGGAAGAGCATTCCAAGCATAGGAAACGGCCAGTGCAAAGGCCCTCGGGCTGGACCGTGGGTTCAAACACCCACAGGCACAAGCAGGAGAACATGGTGGCTGCAGCAGGGTGAGCAACGGAAAAGGAGCAGGAAATAGGAAGTGAGGTCCGAGGGTTGCAGGGTGGACTGGGGCACTTGAAAAACATGGAGGGAGCTCTCTTCCATGCCAGGCATCATGCTAGGCACTGGGGAGCCACAGCCAGAAACTCGGTCCTTGCCGCCAGGAGCTGGTCACCTGCCAGGGGACAGTGCTGCAAGAAGGGACAAGCGGGCTCTGAGAGAGCTTGACCAAATCCTTGGCCTTATTAAGACTAGTTGGGAAGGAATGAGGAGGGCAGCAGTCTGTGACTGAGTTCTTCTTTCACATAGAGATTGGCCGGGCATCGGAGACTTGTGACAATGCCCCCTTCCCCACCACCACCAGAAAATGGTGAACCCTCCTGCACACGGGACGCCCCCGGTGACCCAGTAAGAAAAGAGAACGTTCACCTCAGTCTTCCCCCGTTCTTTGGTGATGCTCAGCCTACTAAAACACGGGTGCCAAAGCGTCAGGCTCAAGAAGAACGAGAGGCCGTCACACCAAGCTCACCTTCATGATGTCAGTCCACGCACTCCTACCCACCCCCAGCCAGGATCTGAAGGGCCTGTGCTTCTCATTAATGGGGTTCCAGAAGCTCAGACCCCGGGCCCTTCATTACTTACTCCCCACTCTCCTAGACCCCCAGGAGCAAGCCAAGGGTCTTGGGCTCTCACTTGCATACTGGATGCAGCCATATCAACCTTGCCTCTTTCTTTCCCAAGTTATTTGCGAAAGAGGCGGCTGCAGGAGCACACACAGCTGGCTTTGTGCCCGCGGGAGAGGCGGTCTAAAGCAGCGGGGGATGTGCCTCTCCCAATAAAACTTAATGGAACAAAAGCCCCCTGTGCGCTGCAAGAGCTGCCTCTCCCGGGGAGCTTTTGTCTCCACCGTTCTCTTCCCAAGTCCTCCTTCTGGGCTCTCCCGTCCCCTGAGGGTCTTTGGCATAATCTGGGGCCCATCATTAAAGGGAAAGGAGCCAGGAGTAAGTCAGAAGGGGTTCACACACACCCAACACACACATGCACACACACGCACACACACTGCTCAGATACATCTGCACACCCAGGCACACTTGCACACTTGCACACACAAACATTTTGCATAGATACGCACCTTCTTGGTTTCTCTTTTTATCAAGTGAAATCATTGGCAATCTCACGGCAGAGGGAAATTAACCATGAGGGCAGCAGAAAGGAACTATATGAAAGGACAGCCCCTTAGGGTTTCCAACAAAATTAAGAGCCTCTGGTTTCCTTTCCATTTTTTTGTCGTTTGTTTCGCTTTGTTTTCATACACAAGCACTCTGTGCACATTTTTGTTGTGAAAGATTCAGGACGGTATGTTACGTACAGAGCATAAAAGACACATAACCTCTGATCTCCTAGCTTCTGCTCCCTTCCTCACAGGGAAACACGAGTGTGCTGGATTATTCTATTGTCAGCTTGGTTATTCTAGGCACCCTAAATCCCAGAATCCTCCTTCCCTGTATGGTTCCGGGTTAGGGTCCGCCAAAAGCAAAGTTGCATGAGATTTGGGAGGCAAAAGTGAAGCAGCAGCCATCGTGCTCTGAAGGTCATGTTGGTCAAAGGTGATGAGAGACCGGGCAGAGGCGCTGGCCGGATCCAGTTTGTCACTGTTCTTTCCTTCTCCATCTCCAGCTCACCTTCCAACCACCAGCCTGCTGAGCAGCAGTGACTCCAGGTAACCTCCAGACGCTTCATTGCAAACTCAGAGATGGCGGCACGCACACTCCACAACCTGCCACGAGCCCCTTTTGCAAGCCCGCTCCAGCAGCTGGGTGTGCTGGCTTGCAGATCCTTCACCTCTCCTTCACAGACCCTTTCTCACTCAGCTTCTCCCACAGCTGTGTCAGGACTCATTCCTATAATAAATTCCTTATTCCAACCTTCTTCCTCTTTCTGCTTCCCTGATTAACTGGCTGGCACAGCTGTCAACAGTGTGCTATGCTTCCGTCCTTTCTCTATTCAAAGATACATACCCACGCACGCCTCTGCTTCTTTCCTCCTTTTTCCCTAAACACGATCATCTCAGTGAGACGCCTGCTTTCTCTATTCAAAGATACATACCCACGCACACCTCTGCTTCTTTCCTCCTTTTTCCCTAAACACGATCATCTCAGTGAGACGCCTGTGGCAACACATATAAACCAACCTCCTCCTTTTACATGGTACATAGAATTCCATCACACATGAGATTTATTTAAGCACTTCCATATTGGCGAACATCTAAGTTATATCTAGTTTTCTACCCTGACAAAAGTGCTGCAGTGGCATTTTTAGGTATCCTTCTTTATGCAAAGTACGCAAATCTTCTTTAGGGCAGATTCCTAGAGCTGCAAGAATCAGGTGAATATATTTTTAATTTCCATAGTTATGACCAAATTGTCTTCCAAAAGGCTTCTTTCTCTAAAGTGTTCTTGCCCTGACAGCAGCTTTGTACTTGTTTGCTAAGCAGGACTCTGTACTCTGGGTTCCCTGGAGACGCACAGCCTAATGTGCTCTGCCTGGAGGGTGGGGGGCATTTTGAAGCAGGGACAGGGACATGGGGAAAGCAAGAGGTAAGGTCATGGAGAGCATTGTGCTTAGAAGAAATATACAACTAGCTGGTTAAAGACGAAAAGAAGACAGAAAATCGGAGCTGGCAGCCACATGAAATGGGTAGGATGAGATTAATACTAAGAGAAGGAGACTCCTTCCTTTGTATGATTTCAGAGATTCCCCAGCCTCCTCTAAATTACTACCCATGCATGCATCCATGTACAAACACATACATACACACACACACACACTTCAGATTCTGCTGCTGAAGCTTAAAATCCCTTTAAATATTTTCTTCCCCCCAATAGTGCTAAGGTACAAATAAAATAATCCATATCAATAAATAGTAGTTAGATGTAAAGAACTTTGCTAAATATTTACATGCTTTATGTCATTGGAGGTATGTATTATTCCCATGTTATAGATGAGAAAAGTAAGGTTCAGAAAAGTGAAGCCAGACAACAAGTGCACTGCAGAGTAAGATTTGAACTCAGCTCTATGTGACCAGACAACCGCTGCCTGCACAAGGAAGGGTAACAGCACCCCTTAACTTCACCCTTAACAACACCCCTTAACGCTTTAAGTAGGGTATGGACTACTTCTGCTATACTCATTCCTGAGGGCGGCTTTGCCTAGAGGAACAGGCACTGGGTGTTGGAAAAGACCAGTTAGAGAGGAGAGCAGGTCGAGAAAGAAGATGCTGAGAGCGTAAATCCAAGAGTCATGTACTTCCTGAGCCAATGAAAAGGAGACAGAGCTATATTAGCCCAAAGAGGAATGGGGAAGAAGACCAGGGGGAGAGGAAGGTCAGCCTTCCCGGTCCAGGCAACCCCTCCTGATTGTGCTATTGAGAGCCTGGCAAGACACTGGAAGTGGTGGGAAGGTGTCAGTTTCACAATCTCCCTCGTCCTAAAGTTTTCCTCTTGCTGCAGTGTACAGGAGCCTACCCTGTAAAGTCGTTTAATAGCCCCACAATCAGATGATTTTGGAGACCAATGATCTTGGAATAAGGATGCAGAGAAGGAACACAGGATGTGGGTGATGAGGTGCAAGCTCGGGGTCAGGGCAGGTTGCAGGATTGTCAGAGAGACTAGCTCTAGAACAGAAACGGGGAAGAGAGGCTTCCTGGGAAGTACAAAGGATGCAGTCAGGAGTCTCAGGGAAAATGCAGAACACACGTGCGGACCCAGCAAAAGGCTGGGGCAGCAAGGTTCCAGTGGTACAGAAGCCTGCACACACTCCTGAGAACCAGGGTCCACAGGGGGCCCAGGCCCCAAACACAGATTGTGCACAACCCTTTAGAAGTCTACCCTCGCTGCTCGGCCTGAAAAACGTTTCAGCTGGCTCTCACAACTCTGGGAAGTCCTGCCCATCTCCGGATAAAAAGGAAACATGCCTCTGGGAATCTGTGATGATGGGAAAAGAAGGAAACAAAAGGTAAACACAGCCACACAGCATGCTTGCCTGGAAGGACCCAGCAGGAGCGCCAGTGGGCTGTGGGGCGGGGTGGGCACGGCTGCGCGCTTTTCGGGAGGCCACGAAGGTGGCTGGGACCCGTCCTGTTGCTGTCCTCCACCCCAGGCCCCAGCAGAGGCCTCATGAAGATGTGCTGGGTGTGCTGAACGTCCTCTTGTCCCTGCAGAGCCGGTCGGCACTGAGACATGAGCCGCTCCAGCCACAGCTAAGGTCAGAGTTAAAGGCGGTGATGGGAACCAGCCCCGATGGAATGGAGAACATGCAGGATGGTGCTATTTGTTATACCAAAAGCTTCAAAGCCATGTGTATCTAAGTAGCGGTCCAGCACAGGACGGAATACCATACATCCATTAAGCATGACTGTTGCAAAGACTAACTAGCAACATGGAAAGTGATCCTAACATGCAACGTCACTGCTGACCACCAATGTGCCCTTTATTCAGGGGGATAACCACTAGAAGAGAAGATCTCAAACTAGCAGCGTTAGGGGGTTGTGGGATTAAGGGTGACTCCCCCTCTACTTTCTACATTTCCTGTTGGTTGATAGACTGGTGTCATCGTGATGCAGAAAGGTGAGGAAGAAAAGTGGTCTGGCTGTGACCTGAGATGCCTGGGATGAACCTGGGTGACTACACAGTGTCCAAAGTGAGTGTGAGAACCGGACCCCCCCCAACTCAACACACATGCATACCATATACATCACACACACAGTGCACACACATCATACACACATAACATACACGTACTATGCACACACCACACACACACAACCCACACCGCACCATGAACACACACCATGAACACACAGAATACATACATACTATGCACACGACACACACATACAGCACACACACACACAACCCACACCGACACACCACATATCACACACCACACACACACACACACACACAAAGGCAAGCTCATATGCTTTTATCTCCACGTGCATTTCACTGTGTGTCAGTCTTGGAAAGCGTTTTCTCTCGGGATTCTGGTGAGCCGGGGAACCGGGGAAGCTCTCTCCCTCGTCTTCACAGGAAACTGAAGTGTGCTTACCCAGCAGAGCACCCCATGAGCCGTATGGCAGCCTGAAACCAGTCCCCACTCCACAGGCTCTTGGTTTCCTTGAGAGCAACACCCTGCACCTGCCAATGGATCACACGCATGGGGAGAATCCTGATGGATGCCTCCAGAAAAATCACACACTTTGTTTGGGAAAGCTGGGCCCTCCCCCATGCCCTGCAGAAGAACACTCCCTTCTGCTTCTCTCACACAGACCGGCTCCCACAGCTTTATCTGCGGACACACGTGAAGGCAGCCCATCGTGGTAGTCCCTCATTTACGATGCTGGTACCAGCCTCGCTGGAGTCTTCCAGCGTTCGCCGTTAGGCATGGTACATCGCACATATATAAATCAAATTAACATACACTGTCACTGCCGGGCTGAGCAGCTGTATTCTTTGCGTTAAATTTCATAGTTAAAATGAAACACTTTTCCATTACTAAGTCGCTGCTCCACTGGGTGACTGCAAGGGTTACCTGCAGGAATAAAGCCTGGTGATGCCAGCCCTGTCTCAGAACGGCGAATGCAAACTGGATCGACAAAGTGACTACAAAGTTCCAAACTGCCACCAAAATAAAACACTGACGTTGATTCACATCTCTGAACCAAAAGTTTGTATCAACCCAGCATCATGGCATCCCCGGTAGGCATATGCCTCGCTCAGATGGTTACAGCAAAGTGCTGTAAAGGCCAAGAGTAACGTTCAGTGTGTGACCTAATTAATTTGCTCAGCTCATGGTCAAGGAGTCTCCACTTCCCAGCACGTGCATGCCATGCTGACACATGTTGAGTACCTACTACAGGCCACGCACTTCACAGGCATTCAATGCGTCAGTTTCCAAAAAAGTCATGCTCAGTATCATGAGCCCCAGGATACGTATGAGGAAATCAAGACCAGACTCAGGAAGACTGTGACCTAGTAACACAACTAATAAGCGACACGGCCAGGACTCAAACCAGGAGCTGAATGAATCCCAAATCTCTGTTCCTTCCTCTGAGTCGAGCGAGTGCTGACTGGCACTGTGTAATCCACCACTGCTGGAAAAAACAAACCCACTCAGAGCACATGCTTTGCTGGTGGCTGACGAATAGCGGCGTCTCCCTGCAGAACATGCATCATGGTTATTCTTAGCACACAGAGTGCCTGCCCTTAGGGCCCCGGACGTCCTTCTCCCTGTCACGTGGGGTGTAGACAGCCCAGGTTCAAGGCCCAAGGTTACAAAGAGGTACAGCTTCCACTCCGCTATCCCATCAGGCCCCAACGGTGGGAAAGTCCATTGTCTTCCATTAGCTGACACTTAATGTCAGTCCCCAGCTGCAATGTCCCCTTCATTTCTTGGAGGGCTTTAGTGGGTTCCCAGGTCTGTGTAAACAGCCTCCACCCACCCCGCCCATACCAGTCAGAATTGACTCTCATCTCTGTTCTAAACTGGTATGCCTTCTGTCTCCTCACTGGGTCCGTCTGCTGCGCCCATAGCGTTTCACAGCTCCCAACACCCGAGCCCCTACTCCTGTGGCAGCTGCGTATAGAATTCTGGGCTGTTCTAGAGTGCAGACACGGTGAAAAAAAGGAAAGGCATCAGATCGACACCGAGCCTGTAGAGGATATAACTCTCTTCTTATTAGGACAGCGCACTTCTCAGCTTCCAGGGCCAAGAATCATAAATCTCTCTCTATGCACGCAGGGCGAGTGCAGCTACAGAAAAACCACAGAGACTCGGGACGCCTCAGTTGGATGGCCCTAGCCCAAGCGATTACCCAAATATTTTGGTAGGCCGCAGAGTAAAAGAATTATGAGTTTGGGACAGGAGATTCTTTTCTCTGCCAAACAGGCGTTTTCCTGCAGGGTGGTAGCACATACTTTCCACTTCAGATAGATCAATGCTGCAATTAAGATGTTTAGCAGATCGGCCTGTTTCAAGGACGTCTACATCTTGTGGGGGCGAGGGGGTCGTGTAGGAAGGCTGGGGTCTGACCCTCAGCACGATGAGTTTATAGGGTGATCAGGCTCTGAATGTTGACTCCATGTGTCCATATGGAGACTGTTTGTGGAACTTGACTGACAAGCTCAATGTGCGTTTTATCTCAGCAGAAGAAAACACAAGCTTGACAAGCACAGCAGTCGGGGTTAAGCCACCTGATAGTTGTGTCGCTTTGGGCAGGACACCTCATCACTTCATCGGAGCGGTTCACGTTCGTGAGCTCTAGGCAGTGTGGAGTGGCAGCAAAGACCATGGACCCTGGACATCAAGTGTGTCCTAAACCCAGATCTGCCATTACTGTCCGTCTGACCGCAGGTAAGTTACATGGCCTCTCTGCCTGAGTTTCCTCATCTGTAAAATGGATTTAAACGTAGTGCCCATGTTTCCTTTTGGGCTGATGAAAAGGTTCTGGGACTAGTTGGAGGTTGCACAGCATTGTGAATACACCAAATGCCATTAAATTGTTCACTTTAAGATGATCAATTTTATGCTACGTCTATTCTACCTCAATAAAATAAATTTTCTTTTAAAGTAGTACCTGCATCACGAGGTTGTTACGAGGATTTAATGTTGATATAGGTAAAGTTCCTAGAAGTGTCTAGCCCACAGTGTCACCTAAGCATTAGCTATTCTTTTGTTCCAGGAAGTACGCTGAGCAATTCACACCCAATAAGTCCTCACAGTCATCCATGAAATAGGTGCTGCTATTACTCGCATTTTGCAGATGAGAAAATTAACATTTGGAGGGTTAAAGCGCCGCTCCAGTTACTGTGGCTTTGTAGAAAATTACTCCAACCGTGTGACGTAAAGAAGCCATTTTTTAGCCTGCGGATTCTGTCGCTCAGAGATTCAGACAGAACACAGCAAGGACTGTTTGTCTCTGCCCCACAAGGTCTGGTGCCTCCGCTGGAAGACTCGGAGGCTGGGGGATGGAATGGTCTGATGCTGGCTGTCAACTGGGAGCCTTCGTTTCCCTCCACAGGGGCCTCTCCGTGAGGCTCTCTCTGAAGACCCCCTTACAGCATGGTGGCCGGGTTCTCAGGGGAAGGGTCCCCAGGGAAGGGGGGCAGGTGCAAGCTGGGTCCTCTTTACAGCCCACCATCAGAAGCCATGCAGTATCACTCCCACCACACTGGAGTCACAGAGGCAGTCCTAAAGTCTTACCCAGGCTCAAGAGGGGGAAAATAGATTCCACCCCTTCATAGGCAATGACAAGATCCTAGAAGAGCACATGGGACCAGAAATATCGTTGTGGCTATTATCAGACAATGCAATCTGCCACGTACCTTCCTAAGGTCACCTAGCCTGTCAGAGACGGAGCTCTGGCTTCCAGACTTTCACTCCAGAGCCCGGTTCTTATCCACTGTGTGCTGACTTGCAGTGTTTTCATCTGTCAAATAAAGACAATGAAATCTTTTACTCTAGCAGGCTATAAAGATAAGCCTTAGTTGGGTGCCTTAGTTTCCTAATCTTTAAAATGGGGTTTATACGTGGAATCTTTAAAAAAAAAAAGATACAAATGAACTTATACACAAGACAGAAATAGACTCACAGACATAGAAAACAAACTTACGTTACCAAAGGGGAAAGTGGGGCAGGGGGAGGAATAAATTAGGAGTTTGGGATTAATATATACACACTATTATATATAAAATAGATAGCTAACAAAGACCTACTGTAAGAACAGGGAACTATACTCAATATTTTGTAATAACCTACAAGGGAAAGGAATTTGAAAAAGAATATATACATATATATGTATAACTGAGTCACTTTACTGTACACCTGAAACTAACAGAACATTGTAAATCAACTATACTTCAAGAAAAATAAATTTAAAAATAAAATGGGGTTTACAGAAGCTCCCATGTCTTTAGGTTGTTATGAGGATTGCCTATGGTTTATAGTAAAAGTGATAAGCAGACTGGAATATTCATGGCAACTGGTCAGTACATTCTCTTCCCAATAGAAAAGTCTACCTGGGAAACCGAAGTAAGATCAGAAGTTTCCTTGCTTAGGATTACCTGTAAGCACCATGCCTACTCACACGGATTTAGACCAACCAAGAGAAACACGACTTTCATCGTTGCCCCATCCAGGACATTGACAAATGGATCCTCTCTCCTTCCCTTCTTTTCTTTCAACCATG
The DNA here is from genome assembly GCF_005190385.1 of Monodon monoceros. Lineage (NCBI taxonomy): Eukaryota > Metazoa > Chordata > Mammalia > Artiodactyla > Monodontidae > Monodon > Monodon monoceros. The sequence goes on from NW_021703772.1 coordinate 17,884,629, forward strand.
TTGCTGCAACATCACCTCATGTGGCGATTAATTAGATTACTGCTTATCTTATATTAATTATTGTGCAACAGTGTCTCCCCAATGAGGTTCTCAGAAATACCTTAGTCAGCAGCAAATTTTTAAAACTTCTCTTAGGGAAGATTTTCACACACAGTTATAACCTCTCCCATGTTAGGTTAACTCTTATAAATTTCCCTTCTAACCAGGAATGCTTCCGAGCTTGCTTCTTAATTCTGGGGGTTTGGGTCCTGCAGCTCCTGCACAGGCAACATTCCACTTGCGTCCGATCACTAAATGAAGCAATTGAGTCACTGCCACCCGCAGTAATAACACATTCTGACAAAAACATAAAAGATAGCGTATCTCTGCCTTAACTCATGTGGGTATCAGTAGAGGGGAAGAAAGTAAATTCTTTTAAAATACAGACAGAATCTTTTATCAATGAAAAACTGTCCTCCAGTCTTTCTTATCTCTTTGTGCAAAGACAGCGGGATTTATCTTTCTTAGAAGCAAGCTTCCAAATGAATATCATGCCTGTTTTGCCAAGGTGAGTAGTTTGTCATTGTTGGGCAAGCAGACATGTTTTACACAGATGTTGTGGTGCACGCACGCCGTTTGTCATCAATCCCCATGCCCTCCAATGTGTCCTGAAGCCCATAGCGTTAGTTAGCCCATTTCTCTCCCCAAAAAAGGAGAGTCCCGTGTGCTCAAAGCCTGTTCTGCAAAATCCCATGTTGCGATCTCTGCATCCAGCCATATTAGCTCCATCGTAGCTGCTTCCCTAACAGCTGAAGGAAAGCTTGGCTAGAAACTTCTCCTCCGTTGGATGGAAGAGTCCAGATTGGAGTCAATATTATGAAGAAATCCTTTCATCTCTCTAGGCACCAGCAAGTAGCAGTTCCTTCTTTTCATTCTTTGGTTTTTTAAAAAGGCTTTTATTTTTCTGTAAACCCAGCTTTAGGTTTTCTCCTGTGGGTTTGCTCCCTTGGTAATAACTGAAGAGTAAACAGTCTCAGGAAAATAATAATAATCTCTAACATTTACCTTATGCCAAGCACCTTTCTGAGCATGTTATGTGTCTTAACTCACTTAATCTTTGTAACAGCCTATGTGGTAGTACTACAACTGTCCCATTTTACGGATAGAGAGACTGAGACACAGTGGCCTCAGAGGTCACACCGCTAGCAAGCAACAGAGTCAGCATGTGAAGCCAAGTAAACGGGTTCCAGAACCCAAAATCTCAACCACTTCTTTGTCTTGTTGGTCAAGAAGCTGAAAGATGGCAGCCTCATTGTTATGTGACTCTTCTAAATGACATCCCAGAAATGTTACACCCTGATACTAAGGACTCCCCCCAGAGACTGCTGCTGTGCCTCCTCTCTTTTGCTCAGACTGGGAGGCATCATTCTTCTTAAGCCCAAAGTGAGACCAAATCCAGGGTCACAGGGAACATTTCCCCCACTCAGGCCAAGTCACAAGGTCCTCAGAGTAGAGAGTCTTTCTAGCTGAGAACGCTTGGAAGTTCTATCAGTTGGAACTGGGGACTAACTTAAGCCAAACAGGGCATTTATTAGAAGAATACGGAGAGACTTACAGAACTGAAGGAAGCAGAGCCCCAGGCTGCGGGGAGAACGGGAGCTCAAAGACGGTCTCTTTGGGGCAGATCCATGGGGACACCCAGGATCTCACTGCAATCTGCCCTCTAATGGCTCATGGACCAGTGGAAACTCCAGGACAGGGAGTCTTGTTGCCCTACCTTGAGTCACATGCCCAAGCTCAGGATCTGTTGGAGGAGGCTTGTGGGGAATTCTGACTCAGGGGATTGCTGGCCCATGCTCTGAAAGACACTACAGCTCACTTGTTACCACTAAGTGCCTTTTTTAAATTATGAAGCAATTCCATACAAAGGTAAGCTGCCACTGAAAGCTTCCAAGAATCCTGGAAAGGATGGAGGGCAAGCATCGTTTTTCTTTCTACAGATCAAAACTCTGAGACAAGAAAGGCTAAGTAATGTCCAGGGGGGCACTCTGGTTGAGTTGCACCTCAGGTCTTCTAACTCCTGGACGCTGCTTTTCCACCCCACGTGGTCCCCTGCAGAGCTAAATGCGGACCCACGGTGGTTCTTCTCTCTCTGTGGCTTGGCATCTCGAGTCTTTATGTCCCCTCCCTCCTGTCCCCACCCAACATCCTCAGACACGCTGGCAAACATATTCATTCAGTAGCCCACACCCTGCAGGGAAAGGGCCAAGCTACACGGCACAAGGACCCCCTCTGCAGGGAGAGGAAAAGAGGATGAAACCACTGAGCTTTGTCAATGGCGACGGACCCCTGGCTGCAGGACCTGCTCTCTTGGCAGAGATGCCAGGGGACACGATCGTCAGCCTCTTCTGTTCTCCTAACTCCCAGTCGTGTCTGTTTTCCTAGAGCTGGGCTGGGGGAGGGAGAGGGTTTATTAGATGCAGCAGCGAGCATGGCTCAAGAAACACTTGAGTGGTTCTCAGTCAGGCGTGAACTAGTATGCAGCTGAAGGTTCTGGGGTGGTGGTGGAGGGCAGGGAGGCAGGCAGGGCTCTCTCCCTTTCACATCTGGGAGAGCACCTGGCTGCACCGTCCCAAAGGCCATGCCGATGGGAGAATCAGCGTGGATTAGGACCCCATCAGACTTAACAAAGTAACATTCACTTATGCTCATGGGCGTCAAGGGCTATTTCGTCACCACTAGTGGAGCAGTTTGGCTTGAGACAAGCTGAAGTCATAAAACACCCCTAAAATCTGTCTTGAAATAGGCAAGGGAAGAGAATTTATTATTATTGTCCCTCAGTCACACAGAAAAAGGGAGTAAAAATGAATGAAGGTCACCGTTCCCTTCACAGCTGATCGCCTTACCTTTCTTTTTGCGCCTTGCCTCCATAGTAAATTGCAGTTGGAAACAAGAGGCGCATACTAGATGATTTTCCGGTGTTGCTTTCATTTTCCCCAAGAGGAGAAGGGACAGTCCATTTAAAACAACTGAGCTATTATATCACAGTGCTTCTTGTTTAAAATTCAAACGTCACTGGAAACCTGCTCCAGCAGAACTAAACATAACAGGAGGTATGAGAACCATATTATTTCAAAAATAAGAATCCCAAGTACACGTGCAGTTCAGCGCTTTTCCAAAATTGATATATATAAGATTTTAACATATATACATAAATATTATATGCATGTATATAATATATAAGTATATATACATATTATGTGATATACTATATAATATACACGTATACTATATAGTATATATACTAAATATTATATACTATATATATATAATACTGTATATGTATATAAAATACTTAACCTTCACATAAACTCTGGGAGGCAGATGGATGAAACTGAGATTCAGTCTAAGTGACTTGCCCCAAGACATATAGCTAGAAATGGCAGGGCCATTAAACTTGGTTTTCTGACTTCATGACCAATGCTCTTTTCTCCATGATTCTCCATATTTCAGGTACTAACTCAAGACATACTCAAAAACGTATCCTGTGGCTCGTCTAAATGAGGCACGGTACCTAACTGCACGGGTAGCCTAGTTCCATGCTGTCTCTGGACAGCCCACAACAAAATGTATAAACAAAACTGCGTGCAAACAAACCTCACGCTGGTACAGATTTCCCGGGAGCAGGAAGTTCATGGTCACTAGCTCCGGAAACAGGGATAAATATTTAAAATAACAGAGAAACTTTCCCTCTGGAAAAGTGCTTAATTAGCATCCATTAGAAGCGTACAGGCGCGTGTAGGGATAGGGTCCATCCCAGGAGGGACCTTGCGAAACAATCTGATTGGGGGGTGAGAGTAGGTGTGTGTGCATGGGCAGGGGTGGTCTTCCTTTTGGGCCCCTCACCCTTCCCAGGTCTTCCCACCCTTCATTCTAGGAAAGCCATGTCCCTCTGGCCCTCTCTCTAAAGGGAGTGTGGTGCAAATGTCATCCCTGTTCGTATTAAGGTCTAATGAGTAGAGCTCTGAGCCCACATCTGTTCTCACAGCACTGCAGCCTCCTCTCAAAACCTCCCTTGGTTACTTCAGGGAGCCCGTGGGTGTCCTCCATACTCTGAGATAAGTCTGTGGAGTCTCTTGTTCTCCAGCCCCTAGGCAGGGTTCAGGCCTCCCGCTGTGGTCCAGGACCCTCAGTGAAGTCCTGCTGGGCTCAGCCACCTCCCCAGGGGCCTACCTGGTGCCCACTTGGGGACCCTCAGTACCAAAGCCTCATGGAGACCGGAGAGGCGTTGGGAGAAAGGAGCCATGTTCCCCAGTGCTGTGTCTCTGTCACCCAGGCCCTAAATTGACCCTGTGTGTGCCCAGGGTCTCACAAAGTCTTCAGGAACCCAGCTTTCCCACCCAAAATTCAGGCTAGGTAAAGAGATAGTCAGTCCTCTCACCTCTCAGAGAATTCCCTATCGATGAGAAAATTCCTCCCTCCCCTTTCAGCCCAACGTCCCCCCTCAACTATCCCAACGATAACACATGTCAGTGGACACTCACAAGCGTCACTGAACCACCAGATCTACAACCAGAAGTGGGTCGGGTGAAGCCACCCCTTCCCATCATACATGCTCTGAGAAGTGGAAGAAAGCCAAGATAGGGAGGCCTGGAGGATTCCTGGAGGGCTTCCCGGAGGAGATACTACTGCTGTTTTTAATTGAAGTATAGTTGACTTAACAATGTGTCAGTTGTACAGCAAAGTGATTCAGTTTCAGATTCTTCCATTATAGGTTATTATAAGCTATTGAATATAGTTCCCTGTGCTCTACAGTAGGTCCCTGTTTCTCTTTTTTATGTATAGCAGTGTGCATCTGTCAGGAGGTAGCACCAGCACCTTCGATTCCTAAAACAGTAAGACTCAGACGAAAAGATAAAATAGAACATCTCAGGCCCAAGAATCACTTGAACCTGAAGAGATAATTGACACCCGTACCCTAAAGCGATCTCATATGTGAGAGGGCAGAACCAAACCATACAATTCAGAAGAAAAAACAAAACAAAACTTAACTATTGGACCCTTAACATTCTTTTTTTTTCTTTTTTTTTTTTAACATCTTTATTGGAGTATAATTGCTTCACAATGGTGTGTTAGTTTCTGCTTTATAACAAAGTGAATCAGCTATACATATACATATACCCCCATATCCCCTCCCTCTTGCATCTCCCTCCCTCCCACCCTCCCTATCCCACCCCTCTAGGTGGTCACAAGACACCGAGCTGATCTCCCTGTGCTATGTGACTGCTTCCCACTAGCTATCTATTTTACATTTGGTGGTGGATATATCTACATGCCAATCTCTCACTTCGTCCCAGCTTACCTTCCCCCTCCCGGTGTCCTCAAGTCCATACTCTAGTAGGTCTGCGTCTTTATTCCCATTCTGTCCCTAGGGTCTTCATGACCTTTTTTTTTTAGATTCCACATATACGTGTTAGCATACGGTATCTGTTTTTCTCTTTCTGACTTACTTCACTCTGTATGACAGTCTCTAGGTCCATCCACATCACTACAAATAACTCAATTTCGTTTCTTTTTATGGCTGAGTAATATTCCATTGTATATATGTGCCACATCTTCTTTATCCATTCACCTGTCGATGGACAGTTAGGTTGCTTCCATGTCCTGGCTATTGTAAATAGAGGTGCAATGAACATTGTGGTACATGTGTCTTTTTGAATTACGGTTTTCTCAGGGTATATGCCCAGTAGTGGGATTGCTGGGTCATATGGTAGTTCTATTTTTAGTTTTTTAAGGAACCTCCATACTATTCTCCACAGTTATGGTATCAATTTACATTCTCACCAACAGAGCAAGAGGGTTCCCTTTTCTCCACACCCTCTCCAGCATTTATTGTTTGTACATTTTTTGATGATGGCCATTCTGGCTGGTGTGAGGTGATACCTCATTGTGGTTTTGATTTGCATTTCTCTAATGATTAGTGATGTTGAGCATCCTTTCATGTGTTTGTTGGCCATCTGTATGTCTTCTTTGGAGAAATGTCTGTTTAGGTCTTCTGCCCAGTTTTGGATTGGGTTGTTTGTTTTTTTGATATTGAGCTACATACACTGCTTGTATATTTTGGAGATTAATCCTTTGTCAGTTGCTTTGTTTGCAAGTATTTTCTCCCATTCTGAGGGTTGTCTTTTCATCTTGTTTATGGTTTCCTTTGCTGTGCAAAAGCTTTTAAGTTTCATTAGGTCCCATTTGTTTATTTTTGTTTTTATTTCCATTTCTCTAGGAGATGGGTCAAAAAGCATCTTGCTGTAATTTATGTCACAGAGTGTTCTGCCTGTGTTTTCCTCTAAGAGTTTTAGAGTGTCTGGCCTTACATTTAGGTCCTTAATCCATTTTGAGTTTGTTTTTGTGTATGGTGCTAGGGAGTGTTCTAATTTCATTCTTTTACATGTAGCTGTCCAGTTTTCCCAGCACCACTTATTGAAGAGGCTGTCTTTTCTCCATTGCATATTCTTGCCTCCTTTGTCAAAAATAAGGTGACCATATGTGTGTGGGTTTACCTCTGGGCTTTCTATCCTGTTCCATTAATCTATATTTCTGTTTTTGTGACAGTACCATACTGTCTTGATTACTGGAGCTTTGGAATATAGTCTGAAGTCAGGGAGCCTGATTCCTCCAGCTCCTTTTTTCGTTCTCAAGATTGCTTTGGCTATTCGGGGTCTTTTGTGTTTCCATACAAATTGTGAAATTTTTTGTTCTAGTTCTGTGAAAAATGCCAGTGGTAGTTTGATAGGGATTGCATTGAATCTGTAGATTGCTTTGGGTAATATAGTCATTTTCACAATGCTTGATTCTTCCAATCCAAGAACATGGTATATCTCTCCATCTGTTTGCATCACCTTTAATTTCTCTCATCAGTGTCTTATAGTTTTCTGCATACAGGTCTTTTGTCTCCGTAGGTAGGTTTATTCCTAGGTATTTTATTCTTTTTGTTGCAGTGGTAAATGGGAGTGTTTCCTTAATTTCACTTTCAGATTTTTCATCTTTAGTGTATAGGAATGCCAGAGATTTCTGTGCATTAATTTTGTATCCTGCTACTTTACCAAATTCATTGATTAGCTCTAGTAGTTTTCTGGTAGCATCTTTAGGATTCTCTATGTATAGTATCATGTCATCTGCAAACAGTGACAGCTTTACTTCTTCTTTTCTGATTTGGATTCCTTTCATTTCTTTTCCTTCTCTGATTTCTGTGGCTAAAACCTCCAAAACAATGTTGAGTAAGAGTGGTGAGAGTGGGCAACCTTGTCTTGTTCCTGATCTTAGTGGAAATGCTTTCAGTTTTTCACCATTGAGGCCGATGTTGGCTGTGGGTTTGTCATATATGGCCTTTATTATGTTGAGGAAAGTTCCCTCTATGCCTACTTTCTGGAGTGTTTTTATCATAAATGGGTGTTGAATTTTGTCGAAAGCTTTCTCTGCATCTACTGAGATGATCATATGGTTTTTCTCCTTCAGTTTTTTAATATGGTGTATCACGTTGATTGATTTGCGTATATTGAAGAATCCTTGCATTCCTGGAATAAACCCCACTTGATCATGGTGTATGATCCTTTTCATGTGCTGTTAGATTCTGTTTGCTAGTATTTTGTTGAGGATTTTTGCATCTATGTTCATCAGTGATATTGGTCTGTAGTTTTCTTTCATTGTGACATCTTTGTCTGGTTTTGGTATCAGGGTGATGGTGGCCTCGTAGAATGAGTTTGGGAGTGTTCCTCCCTCTGCTATATTTTGAAAGAGTTTGAGAAGGATGGGTGTTAGCTCCTCTCTAAATGTTTGATAGAATTTGCCTGTGAAGCCATCTGGTCCTGGGCTTTTGTTTGTTGGAAGATTTTTAATCACAGTTTCAATTTCAGTCTTGGAAGGTTGTGCTTTTCTAAGAATTTGTCCATTTCTTCCAGGTTGCCCACTTTATTGGCATAGAGTTGCTTGTAGTAATCTCTCATGATCCTTTGTATTTCTGCAGTGTCAGTTGTTACTTCTCCTCTTTCATTTCTAATTCTCTTGATTTGAGTCAGACGCTTAACATTCTGACCAGCTTTCTCCCACCTCGCCCGGGTATTTTCCTTCTCTAAGTACAGTTCAGTTTCTCCTCATATTGTTGATTCTATTTTCTGCCCAGGCAAGACCTCTCCTCTAGGAAAGCACCAAAGAAGACACTAAATCTGATGTAAGACATCCTCATCGTCCTTGCAAACCACCCCCGCCATATTTCCCAGCTTTTGTACCAACTTTGAATGGTAGAGTCGACGTGGAGACAAGATGCTTTGGAATATAAAACTCTCAAAAGCCTAATCCATGGATAGATGAATTTCTGCCCCCAAATTCCTCCAACAATTGACCATATCAGTCAGTTGTGTATCAACAATCCAGTGAGATCAGAGATAAGGCAGAATCCTCCAATTTTAACTGCAATGTGGATCCATACTCCAGAGCCTGAGGTTTCAAAATAGGCTCTTTCTCTGGGCCCCAAACCCACATTCTTACATGTTAAAAACTTCCAATGACTTTAATGTGAGTTCCATGCATGTAAGTCCTGCAGGATTGGACCCTGTGGGAGAGTAAAGTGACAACATAATAGAGAAAAATCACTTTAGCAGGCGACAGTGACAGCTGGGCAGGCATTAGAAAAGAGGGAAAAGGCCTCGGTTTAGACAAATTACTGAATGAAATGATCACATGAAAAGCCCTTTTCACAGCTGCCACTAAGAAATTCCGAAAATATAAAACATGTGAAAAAGTAAATAAAGGAATTTCTGAACATTTTTTTCCCTATTAAAGGTGTGGTAAATGGTTAAAATGCTCGAAAAAGATCTTCGGTGTTCTGCGTCATGGGCCCAAATGGAAAAATGTGACGATTTGGGTTTTTCATGTCAACTACTATATACCCAGTAAAACATAAACAATGAAAGGGCTCCAAAAACCCTGGAAAATTCCAAAGCCTAGTTCAGAGTCTTTGCAATTATACTCAGATCCTCTTATTTCCATGACTTTTGACATCTCATTACCCTGCATTATACTTTCACAGACTCATTTTCCAGCACATATAAAAATGACTTAATGCATCCTCAAAACCATCTCAATGATCTAATTGATGAGTCCCATCAGCCACTTAAAAATAAAACAGATATTTCCTTAATAAAAATCCTTGAGGTGAGGGGGGAATGGAAGGAAGCCCATGTTGGCCGAAAAAAAAAATTTAAATATAAGAGGCAGCATGATATAGCAGGGTGGGGACAACCAAGTGGGAGTGAAGTGATCTGGTTCCTGGTATTATTTCTGCCGCTAATTTGCCATGTGATTTGGGGCCAGCATTAACTCGCCTTGGGCCTTGGTTGCCAGATCTCTGAAATGAAGGCATTTGAAAGGATGCTCTCAAGGCCCCTGCATGCGCCGACAGGCTGATTTTGATAGCTTCCTCAGGGGGAGACCCTTCTAGAACATGTGCTCATGACCTAGTGATTTTCAAATTTAGAAACAAAAACAGTTTTAACTTCTCCCCGTTTCTCTGTCTATATACCCAGTTACACGATTGAGAAGGGTTCAAATGAGGGCCACATCATATAGTGATACTCTCCTGGGCAGAACCCAATTTTATAAAGTAACTCCCAGGACCATCTTGGATTAAGTCCAAAGATATTTTCAGAGAACTTCCGAGCGCACCCTGGCAAAGGATGTGGGGAATTCCTTAGTTTACAGGATGGAGGCACTTAAATCCAAAAGCCCCTCCAGTACCTGATCAGCTTCCAAGAGCCAGACTAGCGTTAGCTGAGAAATGCCCCCAGCCAGCCTATGCCCAGTAGCCAGAAACATACACTTCCAGAAAAGAAGTTATAACAAGTTATTAACATACGCACATTTCGACTGTGACAAAACAGATATACAGGAAATACATGACTCAACAGTGGGGGCATTTTTAAAGTTCTTTTCAGCAATCCCTGAGTTTGGAGAGATGGAGGAAGATGAGGAAGGGGAAAGAATGTGGTCAGGGACAGACACTTTAGTTCATTAATCTCCTTTTGCCTGGGGCTTAGCCCACTGATGCTCAACTTGGGCTGCACAGTGGAATCACACTGGGAGCTTTAAAAAATACTGATACCTGGATCCCACCCTTGGAGATTTTGGTCTAACTGTTATGGAGTGTCACCTGGGCACTGGGAGTCCTAAAAACCAGCCCCTCTCAAGGTATTTCAACAGAGCAGCTAACTTTGAGAATCACTGCTCTAGTCCCTCTAATGCAGTGGTTCTTAATCTTGACCATGTATCAGAACCACCTGGAGGACTTGGGACAACACGACTGCTGGATCTCACCCACAGAGTTTCTAACTAAGTAGCTATGGGATGAGGCCCCAAGCTCCATTTCTAATACATTCCCAGGTGATGCTGACGCTTATGGTCCAGGCGGGGCCCACACTTGAACCGTTCTGTTTGGTTCATAATAATGTGAGCACTTTTCACACAATTCATCTTCTTCTCTACCCTTGATCTTCTCCCAGACTACTCAACTCTGGTCAAGTCAGACCTATTGCTATGGGGAACTTTCAGGATTCGAGACCCAGGTGTGTCTAGGAACCAGCAGAGACTCTCTGGGTTGGGCTCTGTTGACTGCCTTCCCCATTTTGGGGTGAGCCAAAGGAAAGAGCTTCACCTCCAGAGAACATCATGCTCAATGAACACTGCACACTGCTATAAATAGGTAAAATGGGAAGTCCTTAGGTTGTAGAGTCAGAAGACTTAACCCCGGTGGGCCCACTCAGCCTCTGGAAACTGAGTCAAAGACACCTGAGAAAGGGTCTAGCCAACCTATGTCCCAACCAGGGGCATAATTAGAAAGAAAGAAAACAGTAACAATCCAAAAACACACTGGATATTCCTTAAGGAGTTAATAAAAGAAGGACAAAGGGAATCAATATCTCCACCTGTCCTTGCCTCTCCCAGTGTCAGTACTGAAGGTCTTCAACCTGAGCCAATGAGCAGGATGGATTCTAGAATTCTTGTGTTCAAAAGTAATGGCCTGCGAGTTAGAAGATGGCATGGGAAAAAATCCTGATGCTGGAGGCATGGCCCTTGGGCAGGAGATGAGGAGGCTTTGGTTTGGTGGAGGCCTGGGACCTCTTACTTGTGAAATCTTCACCTGCTTGACCATAAATGATTTATATATCTGTCTTATCTCCACCACTAGAGATTACTAGCCCTGTCTTCTTCCACGGCGAGGTTAACCTCTGCGCTGATAACTAAAAATAGTCCAGCCATTGGACCTAGGTCCTCTTCCTAATCACTTGAGGTCCAGCTCACCCCATCTGTGTGATTCTTTCTCCTAGAGTAGACTGAACATCTGCTCCATCCAAGCCAGGGTCCAATGTCCACCTAGGTCAGAGCAAGTTCAGTGGTACCTGGGGAAAGCCTCTGGCTTCAATAGGCACCTCAAGAGCATCCCTGGAGACAGTGGTAAGAGCTGCAAAGCTGATAGTTCAATTCTTCTTTGCACTCCCCATCTCCACATGCTTCTTCATCCACTTGGCAGCCAGGCCCAGGGAAGACAGCAGCCACCAGCACAGAAGTGTTCTCTGAGAGGATGTATCTCTGCCAGTAAGAGTGTCACATTTATTGAGTGATTCACCATCCAAAAGAGCTGGACTGGGAAGAGGATTCCAGGTGCAAGTTGGCAGGATGGACCTGGGGTTTGGAGAAGATAGGAGGCCAGAATTAGAGTCCTCCTCTGAGCTAATGAAGGGAACCAGTCCTGGGTGCTGATCCTTCAGGTGGGGACCTGGGGAAAGGTGTTAAAGATGCAGTCTGGTGTAGATAGGAGTTGGACTTCTCCCAAGACTTGTTCACAAAGGTTGTTCTTAACTCTTGCACAGGTGGATTCATATCCCTTTTTACTTTCTGCTTTGAACTGTTTGAGAAATTTCCTCTTAAGGAAGATATACTCGGCTGGAAGCCAGGAACCCAGAATGGGAAGGTGAAAGGTAAACATATTTTCAATGGTAGTAGAGAGCATGAGGATTTTTGTATCTGTCTTATTGCTACCACTAGAGATTGGAAGTGGTAGGGAGTTGAGGACACTCAGGACAAAGAAGCCAGGGGGAATGACAGAGCATAAAGTGAAGGTGGTGAAAGGTGGTAGGGGATGTACCAGGTATCACAACTCCATGATATGAGGTCAGGCACTAACTCTGTCCGAGGGTCAGAGATACCCAAGGCACTAAGATCCTAGCCAGGGGAAGGAGGAGGAAGAAGATGAGGAAAAACAAAAGGAAGAGGAGGAATGGGAGAAGAGAAGGAAAATTACAAAAATAAAATATGTACCAGAAAACCCAATTTTTTAATATTCAGATGCATTTATTGAGGGAAAATCTACTATAGCATAATATGACAATTGCACAGTGACAACATCAAAACCATCAACTAGATTGATGATCTAAAGGCCAAAGCCCAACAGCCTCTCCATGACCCACCCTCATCACCGACTCTGGTCGTAAGTCAAGCACACTGACATGATTACTGTCCAGTAAGCGCTGTAGGGGGAGTGATATTTCAGCTTGATTGAAAGGCTTTGTGCACAAAGACATGGAAAGCACAGTTTCTTGCTCAATTCCTCTGTACACATCATGAAGACACATTCGCAGACATGGCTGAGCCTAGGACATGGCTGAGCCTAGGACACGGCATGTAGGTGAGACATACTCAGTCCTGATGTTGCCTTTCCACCTTTCACCTCTAGTAAACCCACTCATAGGAAGGATAACCCACTTAGTCCTGGTGTCAACCTGGTTCCCCACCCCTCACAAACAAGAACCTGAGATACAAGATCTCATACCAGTAGTTGATTTTTAGAAGTGATCCCCAGAGAATAGGAGAAAGGGATTGAAGAGTGAAACCAGGAAGGAAGGAAGGAAGGAAGGAAGGGAGGGAGGGAGGGAGGGAGGGGGAGAAGAGACAATACAAGGGCATATTCTTGAGCTGGGCACCACTGTGGAAACTGGGGGTCACTCTGTGTAGAACTCTAAGGAGTTGTCTACCCAAGGGACAGAAAAGGACAGGGTTAACCCACCAGCTCCTGTCCCCCACTGGCAAGGACCTCCCCATTGGACCCTGCCTTAGTCTGTTCAGGCTTCCATAGCAGAATGCTGACAGGGTAGCTTATAAACAACAGAAATTTATTTCTCGCAGTTCTGGAGGCTGGAAAGTCCAAGATCAAGGCTCCAGCAAACTCAGTGTCTGGTGAGGGCCAACTTCCTGGTTCACAGACAACTTTTTGTTGTGTCCTCCTATGGCCAAAGAGGCAAGGGATTTCTCTGGGGCCTCCTTTATAAGGGCACTAATCCCATTCCTGAGGGCTCCACCTCATGACCTCATCACCTCCCAAAGGCCCCACCTCCTAATACCATCACCTGGGGTGTTAGGATTTCAACATATGAATTTGGAAGGAGCACAAACATTCAGACCACAGCAGACAATAACTTGCTGCACTTCTAGGCAACATGTTCCAGCGTGCTGGCTGGGCTCCTTTGGCATCCCACATTTTCAAAGAAGCAAATGAGGAATACACAGTATACCTGGGCAAGATTCTATGGGGCACACCTGCATGAAGCTGGTGCCACAGAAATACAAGGTGGGAAGAGAGGATGAGAGCTGGGGGCAGGAGAGGGGCCCAATACTGTTTTGCACATCTCAGTGGAAAGGTAAGCCAACATGTTACTTCTCCCAAACACTTTTGCCTTTTTTGTTGATTATTGAGGTCAATATATCCATCAGCAATCAGGTCTTGAATGTATTGGGTTGGCCAAAAAGTTTGTTCGGGTTTTTCCATAACATTTTATGGAAAAACCCGAACGGACTTTTTGGCGAATCCAATATTTAGCAGGTAATGGAGACCTCTCTGAGTTCCCAATATCAGGTTGCCCCTATTCCACCTTTGGGTATAGATCTGATGTCAATATATCATCAAGATTCTGGGGTCATCAGGTTGAGAGGTGAGCCCCAAGAACCACCCAATCAAGGGCGGGAGATGACATCAGAGTCTTACATGTGACGCACCATACACATGTGAGCAAATGAAGCCTGTAAGTCAAGCCCACCATCCTCAGGTGGATAATGGTATGTTCTGGTACAAACTTCAGCTCCATCCTCCTCACATGTGACTCTTCTTGGCTTTGGAGAGCCAGCAGCCACAGACTCACCCCAGAAGAGCTCTAAAGCAGGCCAAGGAGATGGGTCACTAGTAAAATATTTCAAGGTATGTCAAACGTCTTACAGAGTCAATATTAAATATAATCTGATAACCAGGACAAACTTTTTCGGATCTCGTCTTCCATTCTCACTGACATTTCTGCTGATTCCTATCTGCTCACACCCCATTTATCCCAGTCATCCTCAAACTGGTCTCTCCAGCTACACTCTCTCGCAAATCAGCCCAGCCACAACAGGCTAATGAGTGTTTCAAAGCGCCTTTTGGATTATGTCATTTCCAAGTTCAAATAAACCTGGCATTTCCTATTGCAGAGAAAGCAATAAAAATGCCTTCATTTGGCATTCAAGATCTTAACCTGACTTTCCAGGCTTATTTCCCTTAACTGCCCTACACGAACCCTATGGTTCAGCTGACAAGAGCTAACATACACACACATATGACTGACCACTCAGAGCCCAGCCCATCCTAAGTCATCACTATGTCCCTCGTCTCAGAGCCCACCTCAGGTCTTCATCCCTGAGATGGGTGTGAAGAGCCCTGTTCCTATAGCCCTTACTTCCTGTCCCAGCCTCGTGGCTCTAAACACTCATCTACGTAAACACCTGTCGACCACCTTTTCAGTATCCAATAGGAGAAACATGTAAGCCAATAATTACAAAACCGTGTGATGTTACGTTATAGAAGAGGAGTAGATGATTCCCAAGGCTGGGAAGAGAATGATCAGGGAAGAGAGAACTCCTGCTCCAAATCCTGAAAAAGAAGGAGGAAATTTCCAAGTAGACAAGGAGAGGGAGGACATCCAAGCAGAGGAGCCAATGAGCAAAGAGACGAAGGCCTGAGGCAGCAAGGTGCATTTGGGGAGCTCCAGGAGGGAACCATTGAGAGGTGAGCTCAAAGGTAAGGGAGAGGGAGGCCATGTAAGCCTTGGCCTTCCGATTAGGAGTCTGGTCTCTATTCTGCAAGCAGTGGAACCACTGCTGGGTCACAGGGGTGGGCTACAAGCGGATTTGCATTTTAGAAATCTTATCCTTGCAATATGGATGACGAACATGGGGACAGAGAAAGCCGGGCAGGGAAGAAGTTATCGGGATGACTCACATGAGAGACAAGAGACTGAACCAGAACAATGGCTGTCAGAACAGAGAGGAGTGAATGCCTTTGACATTGTTAAGGGCTGGTTAGATTTTGTAGTACACCTAGATGACTTGGACAACTTATCAAGTATATTATGGGTTAACCAGTGTTTTGCAGTTAGGATTAGAGACATAACTCTATGGTAACCCTGTGTCCATGGGAAAATACACAGCCTTCTAAACAACTCCTTTACAAATGAACGTTTGGACCCAGCCCATTCTCAGAGAAGGTACTGTTTGCATACATCAGATTACTGTCCTCTATGCCAACAAAACACATATTTCTTCCAACAAACACTTTTGTTTATTGGCATCACGATTAGCACATCTTAATGTCATGAAACGCAGCTGGATTTTCAACTTTGTTTTTTAGCAAATATAATTTTATTAATTGATTTATTTCTGACTGCTCTAGTAAAAAAAAAACTAAATAAAATCCTTCCTAATCACCTTTGACAGATTGTGAAACATGAGAAGTGACCAGAAGAGGAGAAGGTAGTGGTAGGGAAGAGTTTCCCTGATGGGAAACAGAAGAAGGGAGTCAGCCATTTCTCCGATTAGCATTAAACTTTTTGGAGAGATCAGGGAGGAAGCAGGACATCCTCAGATGCGACACAAAAGGAAAAAATGCTCAGAGTATAAGCTCTGTGAGTGTAAAGATCCCGCTTACCAGTGTACCCTCCCGTGCTTAGCACATTGTAGGTATGCAATAAATATTTGCTGGGAGGGAGGGAAGGAAGGAAGAAGGAAGAGTTCACCGTTGTCAAGGAAGAGCATGTGGGAACTCAGTGACTCTGTCCCATGGCAGATTACTTCTGTCCACTCATCACCCTGCCCTGGATCAGGGAGGAGAATGAGGCACAGGAAGGGAGACAAAGGACTGAAGAAGCTGAAAGCGCATCCAAGTGTCCTTACTCAGTCCTGCCTAAAGGATTCACCAGTCACTCGATGGGTTACACAGTTCTGCTTCGGAACAAGTAAGTTTTTTGCAAGCATTACCTTGCTGTCCCCGCTGCCTGGAATGATCTCCCCCAAGGTCACAACTCAAATCTCACCACTTAGAACGACTTTGACCAGCCGTCTATGTACAGTTGACCTCCAGGCACCACTACTTCTCCCCATTTTATTCTTTTTACAGGGCTGATCGCTTCCCCAAGTTACCTTGTTTATTTATGTGCTTACTTGTTTATAGTCTATTGCTTCCCAGTAAAATGTAGGTTCCAAGAGAGCAAAGGTTATGTTTGCAGACGTCCTCACTATATCTTCCAGCCAACAATAGTTCCTGGCACATAATTTGCTCTCAGTGAATATTTTGCTGAATGAATACCAAATTAAAGAGATGAGGACACAGAGTAATAAGAATGGATCTAAAAAGTATAATGTTTCTTGAAAAAAAATACAAGAAACAGAATGATATCTATAACAAAATTCCATTTATATAGATTAGAAATATAGGCATAGAAGGCATTAATGCCTTTTGAACAGCATTAAAATCATTGGCTATGTTGAGGAAGGCAAGGGATTTAGACGCTGGAATAAAAGGAACTACATTCATACACGCAAGCAAACAAGAAAGAAGCCACCATGGACCAATTATAATCACAGCCATGAACTAAGATATAGGGGGGGAAAAAAGAGGGGAAATTAGAGGTACCTAATATCAGACCTACATTGGGTTATTATTTTTCACTGACAGATATAAATATCGATGCAATAGATCATATTACTACTGTCTAATAAATTGTGTATTCTCTGATATGGATTCAGATCTTCTCCACTGACCTTTTGGTTGTTGTGATAAAGCTCCCCCTTAGAGTACTGTAAAGGAGAGAGATACAAAGTGCTTGGACCAGCTGGGCATTGCAGTCAAGATTCTGGTGCCCAGGGAAGCTGCTCTCCTTCGAGATGAGCAGAGTCCTCCCTGGGTGGTGACACACATACTCGAGTTCCCATCCTTGCCTCTGAGCCTCAGGAACTTCCTCACACCCCCTTTCCTTTACTTATCAAACTCTTTCAACCGGTGTGCTTATATGATTCCAAAACTGAGCATGAAATCGAAAGGGTGCCGCAGGGCTCCACGTGATACACATGAGGGGGCAGAGGAGAGCTGACGATCGGGCAGGGTGGACAAGTCCCCAGAAGCCACAGCTGGCTGTAGACACAAATAACCCCCAACACTCAAAGAATGTTAGCACCTGATGAAATTTTAGCAACTGAGGCAGACCCTGCTCCCTCCTAGGCCCTACGGTCCTGGAGAGCCCCGTGTTCACACCGAGTAAGTGACAGAGCCACGCAGGACTGTGCTCCCGACTCCCTTCCCAGTGCTCGTTCCAGGGCCCGTGGTGGGCACTATGTCTTCACCCAGTCCAACGGCTGATGCGCATGAAGCAGGAGGACCAGCTCATCGGCATCGGGACGTGGAACTGGGTTTGCCTCAGCTGCCCCCCGAAACTGGAAGGTGTGTGCTATACCTTTGAAATGTACTCATTTATTTCACCCCAAACCTTCTGGTGGTGTTTTTTTTTTTACCTACTGTCTAAAGTTCTGAGCCTTCAATATTCTTACTAGTAATAGACACTGGCTTATGTCCAACGGCTCTCAAAATGTATTTCTTGGTTCTACACTTTTATTCTGACAGCTTTGACCACAGGTAAATATATATGCACGTATATATAAAGGCATATACGTTCACATTTCCACATGTATAAACAGTGCAATCAGGACCGCTTTTTACAGTAATCATTGCTCCATGTTCTCAACCACTCCTTATTGCTTCTGATGAAGAAAAAAAGGAAGGAAAAAAAAAACCCGGAAACTCTGCTCTTAAGATAACTTACTGGTGACCCCTGGTAAATGACAGCCAAGCAAAACTTCAAGGAACTTGTTACTTAGAGCTTGAATTTCAAGCAAACATCTTCCTGCATTTCTAATGAAAAACGGATCCTTTCCCCTGCTTTTGAAGTGCTCTTTGGGAATTGTTTGAATGTTCTCTGCGATCTTTTATACCTAGCCTAAGGACTCTGACAAACTCTCTCTTTCCCTTCAAAGGCTGGTTAACTATGTGATGAATACACCTGTCACTTCCAATTCTAACCTGACTTTCTGTTGTGATGGCTGTAGAATTTGGTATCTATGGTAACTTTTCAGTGGCTCAACATCGATTAAAAAATGATTGGCTTATCAGGGTTCCTTGGTTGATTGATGGAAATAATCAGTTGCTCAAAATAATCAGGACAGATAGTCTCTTAATTAGCTAGTATTTGCAAGGTTCAGAAATTTTAGATTTCATTACTTTTTTATTATTATTATTTCCACACAAAAGTAACTGAAATTTAATTCTACTGAAAGAGTTACAAGTTAATTTGGACTGTATCGATGAAGGAAACTTGATTCAATCCACATCTCTTATTTAGAAGCCAAAAGGCACATTTTGTCTGGTCTAGAAAATCCACTCCTTGATTTTTTACTATCCCAAGGTCAGAGACTAACGTATGGATTAAAAAGTCAAGTTCAGTACTAAAAAACTTTTTAGAGAATTTGCAAATTAATTATGCAGCTTTTCATTCTAATGCCTCTGCAAGGATGTAGAAGCAGGAATTGCAGGGGAGAAACACTAACTGAGCCTGACCTTCCCACCGAAATTTAAATGCCTTATTTTTTAATAGACCATTTTAAACTGATGTCTTCAAAAGTGTAGCAATGTACCGAAGATTACACACAAATAATTTTAGGTAGTCCACAAACTTTTCTCAACAGCCAGATATTTATTTAATGTGAAATTGCTGTTATTCAACCATTTTGTATCTGAAAAACACAAAAGTGGCAATTTCATACGGTTTAAGCTATTATCTTTTTTTTTTTTTTTTTTTTTTAATAACTGTATTCGTTTCCTTGGGCTGCCATAGCAAAATACCACAAACCAGCTGGTTTAAAGTAACAAAAACATATTGTCTCACAGTTCTGGATTCTAGAAATTCGAAATTGCATGAGCAGGGCCACGAACCCCCTGAAACCCTAGAGGAAGCCTTTGTTTCTTCCTAGCTTCTGACGTTTGCTGGCGATCTTCCGCATTCCTTGGCTTGCAGCTGTCCTTAACATCCCTTGGTGCTTCCTAGTGTCCCCATCTTCACATGGCCATCTTCTTAGAAGGACAAAGCCATACTGGATTAGTGACCCACCCCACACCGGTATCACCTCATCTTAACTAATTACATCTACAGTGACCCTATTTCTAAATAAGGCCACATTCTGAGGGACTAGGGGTTAGGACTTTAACATGTGAATTTTGGAGAGACACAATTCAACCCATAACAAGAACCAACACATTAAGTCTGTGATTTCAAAGATAAGATTGCTTAGGAGGAGGCTAAAATAAGCAATTTGTTTAAGTTGAGTTAAAGAAAATTAACAAGAATGGTAGGCGAACATTGCAAAGTTGTAAGCACCGTACAGCGAATGACTGAAATTGGAAGGGAGGTTGATTATAAAACTGGCCACAAATTCTTTCCCTCCCTCTTGCCACATCCCTATAGAGTGCGTCCCATCAAGAGGCAGAGTCTGTTTCTCTACCCCTTGGATCTGGCTGGCCTTGGGCTTTGCTTTGGCCAAGGCGATATTAGCCAGTAGGCCATAAGCAGAAGCTTGAAAAGTGCACGCTCACGGAGGCTCGCCCTCTTGTCCGGGCCACCCTGCTAAAAGATGAGACACCCCACGGAATAGAACAAGACAACCAGCTGATGGTCAGCCAGCCCTTAAGCTGACCAGCTGCCGATGGCAGGCACATGACTTGAGCCCCAGACCAAGCTGGTCAATCCCCATGCCTAGATCAACAGAACCATCCAGCTGAGCCCAGCCTGAATTGCAAACATGCAGAATTGTGAGCTAGAAAAAGAAATGGTTGCTATTTAAAACTACCACTTAAACGTTCTCATCAAATTTCTATTTATCTTGACTGGTGATTACAATAGTTTCCCAAATGTTCTGTTTTTTTATTTTCATCAGAGTTGCTCTTAGTTGGTTCAGGGCTGAAACAAACACTGAGATAATCTGGAAGAGGGTAGGAGGGCTGGACAGGAAAGGTAACTTGCAGCATTCCAGTTTGAAGTTCATTGACTTTCCTCCCCTTCTTTCATCAGCCTGTGTTTTCAACCAAAAATAACCTCAGCAGCAGAGAGAAAGGAATGAGACTGAAGAAGAGCCCGGCACATGAATCAGGTTCCCACCCACGTCCCCTGTCTTCCTTCCTGCAGGACACTTTCTGCTCAGCTGGTTTCAGACAGTCAAAGAAGAGGTTTCTATCAACTGTAACAGCCATTATTGGTGACCTAACTGTGGGGCTTTATGATCATTCTTTCCAGTATCCTCCCTGGACGGAATGCTGTTTGAGACCAACTCTGAACAGCATCATGGAAAGAGAATTATACTCTAAACCATGACTGCTGGGATTTTTTTCCCAAAGGAATCCACATCTACTTGTATTTCCCCCCCATTCTGTTTTCTCATTGCAGTCAGAATAATCTTTCCAAAACACAAAGCTGACCCCCGTTTTAAAACCTTCCACTGCTTTTCACTACTTTTGGAGTAACAACCAGATTCCCTAATATGGCTTTATGGCTATATGAGTCTGCTTGGGATGCCATAGGAAAATACTACAGACTGGGTGGCATAAACAAAAGAAATTTATTTTCTCACAGTTCTGGAGGCTGGATGTCTAAGATCAAGGTGACAACAAGGTCATTTTCACCTTGCCTTGCAGACAACTGATCTCTCCATGTGTCCTCACATGGCCTTTCCTCTGTGAAAGTGCATCCCTGGTGTCTCTCTCTCTTCTTATAAGGACATCAGTTGTATTGGACCAGGGCCCCACCTTTATGACCTCATTTAATCTTAGTTATCTCCTTAAAGGCACTATTTCCAAATATTGTCACATTGGGGGTTAGGGCTTCCAATATAAATCTGGGGGGAACAATGGCCTTGCTTGGCCTGTTCTCTGCTCACCTGTCCAGAAGCTTCACACGCCACTAACTTACCTCTACCCTCCAGCCACTCTGGTTTTCTCCATGATTAGACTGCACCAGTCTCTCAGCAGTTGTGATTTTATTTTTAGCTAGGTGATGTCTTGCCCTCCTAAGGATGTAAGCTCCAAGAGAGCAGGGGAGAATTGTGTCTGGTTCTGCTCAGTGCTTGGCATAAAGTGGACACTCAATAATTTTGCAGAATGAATCAAAAGTTTAGCAAAGGTCCTAAGATTTATGGTAACCACACAGGTCAATGTGACTTGCAGATATGGAAATGACTCCTACCTATTCATGTGTTCATACAATAAACACTTATTCAGCAACTACTGTGTGCTAGATCCTGAGAACACAGAGAATAATAAGATAGGCAGGTGTCAAGCCAATCCCTTTGCAGGCAGAGTTCTCTAATTGAACCATATTCCCTGTTCCCATCATATTCAATCTTCAACCTACTTTGGCCCGAGTCTGAACAGCCACCGAGATTTTTTCCAACGATGTGATACTTACGTAGCATCACTGTTTACATTCATTGCACACACATTATTTGAAAACCGTAATGTTCGAAATAAAAATCATTCTACATCATTAAAAGTTTAAAAGGAGAATGTCATGCTTTCAGAGATGTATCCTGCTTAGGGTCCCAGGGAAATGACTCAATAAATTCTTTATGGTTTTATGGGTGGCTAAAGAGAGAAATTTCAGGTAAGGATTTTAAGATATATAAATAATTGAAAGATACATACTAATTTTAAAAACCATTCCCTAGGACTAGTATGACTATTAGACGAATCACACGTTTTTTTCATAACGTCTTAATATAAACTGAATTAAGAGGACGTAGAAAGAAAGCACGAATATCATATACATACCAGTGCTTCTAAAAGTCCTGAAAAACCTAGTAAATTTAATTAGAGCAGGATTTAGGAGATTTTACTGGCCCAAAAACTTGACTTTGTAAATTTCTTTAAGTCTGAAAATTATAGCTATCAAATGAAGTTTGCCCAAGATCTGCTCTCTGTTAGGTGCTTGACAAACTCTCCCAATCATCACACAGAGTAGACATCATCACTCCCATTTCCCAGAAGGGAACATTTCAGATCAGGACACTTAGAAACACAATTAATAAGCAGCAAAGCTGGGGCTCAAACTCCAGCCAGTCTGATCTCAGAGTCCATGCCCTTTGCATTCTCCCAGGCTGCCTCAAAGCTGTCAAGAATAGTTTTGGCTGACTCCCTTTGTGGAAAATCTGAGGTAAAAATAAGTAAATTAAATAAATTAAAGTAGGTTTTGGTCTCTATTTTGAGACTGGGAATATGATTCCTAAATGTCTTCTGGAGCTCAGGAGACAGAAAAGGAAAGTCCTAAGGCCTTTCATCCATCTCCATGAAGCAATCGAATTTCCCGTTAGAGCATTTTTAGCTTAGACGGGGAGTGACACAAATACAGCCACACGCAAGGCCAGACGTTTTCACCCAGGAGAGCGGGGACTGAGCCCTCTTTGATGTGCGGTCAGGAAGGGTGAGGAAACATTGCAGATCTTTCCCCAGCCTGCGATCTCCACCAGACGAGAGCCATTCCTCATAGTCAAGCTGTTTCCCCCAGGAATCCTCTTTTAAAATGCATAGGGCCCTAGTAGGTATTAATTAGAGCATGAATACCTTGGCTTATTTGGTTTACTCAAGAGCAGTGAGGCAATCACCTCCCATCCTTAAAGGAATTAAACCAAGACAAGCAAGTTCAGAGTGTGGAACACCTTCCCAGAGAAGGGAGCAGAAGAGTAACTGGCATTCTCCCCTTTCTTTTACGAAGTTGTCAAGGGCCAGCCCTAGCTACAATGAAGTAAATCAGCCTCATTTCACTCCCAGGAAGAGCTCCATGTCTTGAAGTTCCCATCTGTAAAATGGGGATAAAGATAAAAACTATCTCCTAGGGTGCCTTTGAGGTGAAATGATTCAAGCAAGCACCAGATACTATTCTGAGCACTAATCAGAGTGCTGAAAACCTGCCAAGCACACAAGGATGGTTCTATGTGTGTAAGTGTTTGAACCTCTGCAGACCTCAGTGTTCTCATTTGTGAATTAAAAGTAGCAATGCTCTCCACTGCAGGTGCCTGGCTTTCCTTGATTCATCCACAAAACTTTATTGAGTGCCTACTCTGTGACAGGACACAATGGTGACTATAATGTACCCATTTCCGACCCTCACTGAGCTTATACTTTAGATGGAGAGATAGGCTTTATCAACAATCAGCCACAGTCAGCGACAATCACCACAGAAACATTTAACTACAATTGTTACAAGTGCCTTGAAGGGAAAGTACTGGACTGGAGGGATCTCAGGAAGATCTTTCTGAGGAAGTGATGTTCAAATTGACTTAACGATGAGCGGGCTGGGCAGAGGAGATGGGGAGAGAGTGCTCCAGGCAGAGGGAGCCCCGTGGGTGAAGCGGAATCAAGATGAGTCTCGGGACAGCTCCAGCTCTGCTGGCCTCTGCCATGGACAGAGGCAACTGTGGCCAACTCACGGGGGGCCAACAGTCTTGGGTCACCACCCCCTTTCAGCCACAGCAAGAGGCCACGTGGCTTGTGGATGCAGCAGAAGAGAGCCTGCCAAGTGTCTTCAGGAACATCTGTTCTTGATGGCCTTAATCCAGCCCCTGCGCATTCCTAAAAAGAGCACCAGCACCTCGGGGACAAACTCTCTCATCTTCCCTTCCCTTTTCCTACCCTGACCCTCTGCTCTTCCTTATTCCTTCTTTAGGTTCTTCTCTTATCATAGTAGATCAATGCAAATAACAAATTTTAAGATTTTTTTTTTTGGTCAGATTGGCAGAGGTTTAAAAAACTAATACTATAAAATGCTGGAGGGGGATGCCAGGAATCACAATGCCATCGTTCAGTTAGGGAGTGTGTAACTTAGGGATGCCTTTTTGAAAAACAACTTGGCAGCACCTATAAACATTGTAAGCACACATGCCTTTGGACTGAGTAATTCCACTTCCGGGAATCATGCTTTAAAAAATACTTGCTCGTATACACAAAAGGAGGATGTTAAACATTGTGTATAGCTATTTATCATGGATAATAGTGAAAAACTGGAAACAAATGTTCATCAGTTAGGAAGCAATGTAAATTAAGTTACCATAGATCCATACTCCGGAATACTATGAAGCCAGTAAAAGAAAGAATTAAACCCTAATCATTTCCAAGACGTGTTGTTACGTGAAAAGAGCAAGTTGCAGAACAGTTAGAATACTGTATACCCAATGATATTTTTAAAGAAAGGTGTATGTGGAAGTGTGTAAGCATGTAAATACAGAGAAAGGAAACAGAAGAAAGCATCACACTACTGGCAGAGGACATCTCTAGGGAGACAAGTGGTGATTATACATGGGGGTGAGAGGCAAGTGTTCATGGTCCCCTAGAAGAGTCATGGTCAAGTTCATGGTCTCCTTCTATGAGGTCCCTAGAAGAGTTAAATTCATATGGACAGAAAGTAGACAGTGTTTACCAAGGGCTGCAGGGAGGAGGGGATGGGGAGTTAATGTTTAATGGGTACAGAGTTTCTGCCTGGGAGGATGAAGAAGTTCTAGAGATGGATGGTGGTGATGGCTGCAGAACAATGAGAATGTACTTAATGTCACAGAACTGCATACTTAAAAATGGTTAAAATGTAAATTTTATGTTATGTATATTTTGCCACAATTTTAAAAAATTGATTAATACGAATATTTCCATCAGGATTCATTTCCAGTGTGGAACAGCTGAAGACTCTTGTTTGTAGGAATGGAAGTTAATGTCAGGAAGTCACCAAGGGAGGAACATGCCGACCTCCCACTTATCAGACTCCATCACAGGAATTTTAACAAGGTATTTACAGGCCAAGCTTCAGTCCAAGCTCCCAACCTCAAGATCCTTTGAAATGGACATCTTAAATGACCCAGCCTTCTAAACTCCCGACATCCAATGGTGTGATTGAGGGACAGACTCATAACTGTCATTTAAGAAAAGAAACAAAAAATAAAGGAAAGAAAGGCCACAATGGTTTAGCTCAGTTCTTAAATGCTCCTCCTCGGAACCTGTAGCCAAGTGAGCACCCCAGCCTTTTCATAGTATGTGTTCACATTTACAGCGGCCGCTTCTCTATCTGAGCTGGCTTCTTGAAGACAAAGCCTCCAGTGACATCAAGTCATGAGGTGCAAATAAGACTAGCGTTAAACTACCTTGTGCCCAAACACATCACATTTGGCATCTGCACATCATTACTGAAGCCCGCTGAACAAAGCAGAGGGACCACATTGATTACATCCAGCCAGACCACTTTGCGGAGGAACCAAATAAACACAAACAAACCCAAGTCGCGTAACGTTTCACTGCGCTTCTACAGGCATCTGTCAGAATAAAAGAGAGGAGATGTTTATGCTGGGACAGGAAGTCCAGGTCAAAGGTGGAGGGAGAAAGGCTCCAGTACTTAAGAAGAACCCAGGGCAGGAAAGCAAATGTCATTGATAGAAAGTCCATCATGGCCACAGGTAACCAAATATTCTCAGCCTTTGATTTTTACAGGCCGGTGATTTACGAATCATGACAAAACAGAAGGGACATACCTTGAGTTAATGCCCATTTAGATGAGGGAATAAAACCCTGGTGTTTACTCTCAGGGCTGTTAATATCTCAAATGAATACTAATCAGAGATATTTATTGAAAACGAGAATGATGCCATTTTCCGCCGTATCTCGTGTCATCTGAGCGACCTTGTACTTGAGAACCGCAAGGCAGGAATGTATTCAGCCTCCAGGAAATTGTGAAAGTCTAAATTAGCAAACTTGAGCTACCCGAGCACCCTTGAAAAATATAGAACTAAACACTGAGGAAGAAGCAAAGAATAACATTTGGCTAGAAAAGCAGACACAGGCCACACTCTCTTAAAAGCCTGATATTGTTTTCCCAATACAAAAGAGAAGAATGAAAACTGCATTTCCCAGTGAAACTACAGGTTGACATTGACCATGGGGCTGACCTCCCTTCAGAACCAGTCGAACGTGACAGCAGAATCATAGTACTTAGAGTTGGAGGGGCCTTAGCGTGTCACCTCCCTGCCTCCCGGTCACTGGAAGAATGCCCTCCAGCCCTCCAGAGGCCGGGAGCTCACTCTCTCCCATCAAGGGACCCCACCTCAAGAGCTGAGATGAAATTGCCCTCCTTAGAGATGCAGCCACCACCCCCAGTCCTGCGTGCTGCAATGAACCAGGACCAAAGTCTCCCCCCGGTGCTGCTACTGCTTTCCTGAACAGCTCTCGCTGTTCCTTCTCAAATCTCCTCCAGGTAAAGTATCATCAGGTCCTTGGATGAAGTGATTTTTCTAAGCACTAGACCCCTGCCCCTGATATCCTGAGTCAACATTTCCACCCTTTTTCAGCCCAAGAGTTTCTTTGAAGCACAAACTTGAAAAAGCAAATGCCTCCCACACCCCTTTAATACCACTCTAAGCTGTTAATGATCAATTACCCTTCGGATGTGGGAGAGCAGAGCCCCTACCGCAGACTTTGCAGAGAAAGGTTAAAGCAGAGAAGGAGACAATAATAAGGCATTGGGCCAGTAGGGAGAAAGAGTGAGAACAAACATAAAGCAAAGAAGAGGGAGGAATGACAAGAACTATCTTAGCCTCCATCACAATTTTACCCAAGGTGGATATGGTACACGGATGTGCACGCGCACACGCACACACACATACACACACACCCCACACTCTTTAAGTAGCCCAGACAGGCAGCCAAATAGCTCAGTGTACCACCCGACCCGATGTCATCCCGCTGACCATTAATGGATCCTGCATCTTCCCCGTTGTAACAACTTAATCACTTACCCATCATCTTCTCTCCATATGGACTTAGAGACAGTGTTTGGGTAAAGAGCTTCAACCTCTTTACAAGCCGCCCAATAAAGATAAGTGGAAGTATCAAAATTCCCCATGAACTAAAACCTCACACTGCAGAGGTTCCTCACATATAATACTTTCTGAGGGCGATTAGGAGCCAGATGGAATAACCTAATAAAAGTTAAAACCAGGGGCAGGCAGAGCTATAATGCATGTGGTCAAATGAGCATTTCTGATATGGAAATTTCCTTTGCAGAACTGAATAGGTTCTCTAGGTATTTTCCAGACTTGGATTTCTCTAGATGATTTTTCAATTCCAGCTCTCCATCATCACCCCACTCCCTAACCCCCAAATCTGTCCTATAACTTATGAAATCAGGTAGTTTTTTCCAAGTCTTTTTGTATTAAGGTTATTAGGAAAGAGTAAAACCCTCTTCAGACCGCAAATGTCAAAACTCAATCATTTATTTACCTTTGTCTAATAGAATTAAGATAGGAACCGTTTTTGTCCTTGCATGATGATGTGTCCTTTAAAGATCAGACCATTTCAACTCATTTTCTTACACTGCACCGGGGAGCACAATGCCCCCTGCTCAAGCAAGCGGAGATAAAAAAATAAAAGGAGGGGTATTAAAAAGGGGGGTAGAAGGAAGTGAGATATCATTACTCAGTCAGAAAAAATCGTGGATGTGTTTCAGTTGCCTATCAGCTTTACAAAGCACTTTCACTCAGTGACCTTGAGTCTCACACATGCTGCAAGGCAAGCAGAGAAGTAGTCATCGGCCCCATTTTATGCACAAGAAAACTGAGGATCAGAGAAGTTAAGGAATTTGTTCCGTGTCCTAATGACTCACAGACCCAAATATGTAGTCCAGCCTGCATTTGGGTCCCACCTGTCACTCTTTTGAAGAGCTACCAGAAGACTTGCCTGGCTCTGGCTTTCTTGCAAAACTGGAGATCCTGAGCGGTTCTCCCGGCTGCGCCCTTCTCCTGCCTTTGGATCCCTCGCCTACCCAATGTCAACCCAACGCCATCAACACCTATCAAGAGCATCTAATTACGCCCTCCCACCCACCTCTCCAGCCAGCCCGCAGGTGGTCAAGTATCCTGATAAATTAACTCCCACTAAAGCATTCTCCTCGGAACCCAAGGAGATTAAGTACCCTGCCAAGGTCCACAGTTAGTTAGTTGTAGCACCAGGATTTGAACCCCAAACAGGGTATAATCCAGGCTTTATCACAGGCATGGTGAAGTAAACACTCCCAGAAATCCGTGATGACAACACTTGGGAAGTTACGTTCTCTGCATACATCATACTAGAGTTGAGAGTTACGAGCAGTAAAAAAGAGTCATGAACTTTATAATTATGCTAAGCATGGGTGTCAGGAGGCAAGATTGTAACGATTCACCATACGGAAGCAGTTTTGCACTTGGAGTGGTCCCTGTCACAGGGGATGAGGACCTCCTTTCCAATTGCCACCAGGTTCCACAGACCTCCAGGTTCTGTCTTTGCCCAGAACAGATCTCAGAACCTCTGTGTGAACCCAGTGGCTGACCCACCCCCCTTCCCACACCTATTACCCTGCCTCTCAGATGATGGATTAAACCTGAAGCCTGTTCATTCCCAGCAGGGACAGTTCCGGCATGCCCCCCAGACCGTTTCTGCCCAAATCCTTCAAAAATATGCATCTAAGGGAAATTAAACTTCACCTGATACTTATAGCTATACCCTCAACAAAACAGAGAGAATATTCTAGATTATCCTATGAAAGCCTCTGATCCAGGTTAACATTTTATTAAACACAGATACATGTCAAGCCCTGGTGCATGGGTACAACTGATGACAATGATGATGATGCCAATCACCACTTACTGGGCTTGGACCCCACTCCACACGCTGTGGCAGTTCCGCATTAACATTATCTTATTTACTGCTCATTATCCAGAGGTATATATTATTATTATTCCCATAGCAGGTGAGAAGAGCAGGGCCTACACAGTGATTAAGAAATTTGCCCATGGTTAAATACGCGTCCAGCCAGGACTCAACTCCTGTTTGAAACGTCCTGGACTCTTAATTGCAGTATTATTAAAACAGGCCTAGGCAATGAGAAAAACTCAAAAGTTTGAGATTTTCTGGAACGAAACGCAAATACGCAAGTGCTTATTTCAAACTCCGAGCCTACACGATGAGGCTGGATCCTGGCAAATAAACAGACACTACACACAAGCTCCTTCTCAAAGTACCAGTTTCTGTTCTGGGGCCAACTCTAAATACCATATAACCAGGCTTTCTCTGTGTATTTTTGGAACTTACTCAGGCATAACAGGAATGAAAACACTCATCCACTGTAGGGGGAAATGGAGATGAAGTGTGGAAGAAACGCTCAGCAAGCAATGCTGGTGTGAAAAAAGAGGAAGGAGAGCTGAGACCCTCCTCCCTTGTTTTGGGTGGAGTGGAACCCATCCCATCTGACTTGGCCGTTGCCCTGGGGTCCTTCCTTAGCTTTCTTGCCCAGCCTTTCTTAATCCTTTTCTGTCTGCCTGTCTTCTTTCCCCTATGCTCTTTTCCCTCTGACCACCGTAATTAATGGACTGGAAGGAGACATACATAGAAAGGTACCCGGAGGAGTGAGAATAAAATGCACAAGATCAGGTTATGCTGCATCTCATTCCTTTGCTCCTCCAGTGAAAGACTCTGCTAATCAAATAACAGGGCAGGGCTTCCCTGGTGGCGCAGCGGTTGAGAGTCCGCCTGCCGACGCAGGGGACACAGGTTCGTGCCCCGGTCCGGGAAGATCCCACATGCCGCGGAGCAGCTGGGCCCATAAGCCATGGCCGCTGAGCCTGCGTGTCCGGAGCCTGCGCTCCACAACGGGAGGGGCCACAACAGTGAGAGGCCCATGTACCGCAAAAACAAATAAATAAAAAATAACTGGGCAGTAGGAAGGGACAGAAAATCCACTGGCCTAGGAATGAGTAGCTCTGGATTCTAATCCTGACCAAGCAGGCGTGTGAGCTAGAGCCTCTATTTCTTTGACTACAAAATGGGAGACAACAAAACCATCTTTCAAGTTCCTTCTCATTTTTGAACCCTCGAGGTTCTGCAGCTGGAAACAGTATTACAAAATAATTAGTATTATAAAATAATAATAATAATATTACAAAATAATTGGTCCACTCTCTGATGAAGTGGCTCTTAGGTGAGACCCACAGACTCTTGGCTACCCTCCTCCATCTAATTACTGATCTGGTTATTATTTACTGACTGATCATTGTAAAATCAACAGAGATAATCTAGACCTTCCAAAGTGGATATTTTCTTCTCTTGATAGCCTACTTATAAAACAAATCCAATAACTGCCTAACTTCTGCTTCGAGCAGCAGGGACATACCTAAAGATGACGATACTTTCTAATTTGAGAAGGGTTTCCAAGCAACAAGTGTGAATAATCTTTTCCAGTCCGTGTGCTTTGGCTTTACATTATTTCCACACTAATGTTGACTTTGTCAGACTTCTCAGGCAAAGAGACCCGTGAAGACAAATAAGTATAAAGTTTAAACGCTAGACGTTTATTTTCTTTTCAATCCATCTTCAAGGTGAACCCGTCCCTTCACAGGAAAGACAGGTCTTCTGGATTTTAGGAGCTTATCACCAGTCCTTGGGCAAAGTTACAATCTGTTAACAAAGGACTATTGTAATCAAAGGAATCTAACAGAAAGGTTTCCCTTGCCACTTGCCTGGGAAAGAAAATTTTTCTTTCCCTAACTACTTATTAAAGTACTCATGTTTAAATCGGGGATATTTCAGTGACATCAGAATACAGACCAACCCTGAGCCTTTGTGCAAACTTAAATTACCGCTTGAAAATGTTCTGTTAACTTTCAATTTTCTTGTATTCCTTTATTTTTTTCATACCTTGCTACATTCTTTGAACTTCGTTGAAGGTAGCTATTTAGAATTTGCTAGATTAGACGGACTGAGCATTTCAGTTCTGTTGAGCACACGCATCTGATAAGTCTTTGATGCATATCTCTATCGGCTTGTGGTAAGGGCAAAAATTAAAGGCAGGTGGGAAAAGCAAGCTGAGCGCCTAAGAGGCAAATCTAGAACATGTTATAACATTGTTGTCATTGGCTGGGGTCAGGGCTCTGCATCTTTCCCCCCGCATCAGGAGTTGGGGTTTGTTTGGCGACACAGAGGGAGGCCCCTGATTGGATTCATATTGGGCTGACAGTGGGAGGAAAAAACCTCTGCAGCTGCTGCAAGGCAGGGAAAGAGTGGATCCTGGTGGCCAGACAGGAAAGCGGCAAAGGGAGGGGGCCGTGGCTCAGGACTTCTGAAGGTGGTACCTTCTGGTTTATCTGCATGTATTAACAACTGGTACCTTGAATAAATTTTTTTTAAAAAATTGTACCTTCAGCAAAACTCATCATTCTTGGTGTGTAAATTAACATCCCACTTTGAAAGTCAGAATAATTGATTCCTTACTATTTAGGAGATATTCCTAAAGTTGGATTCCAAGACTGGAAGGTGATTTAGAAATTCCAAACGTGATAAAAATCAGAGGTTTATATCACAATGGCAACTCCTTGCTCTGCTCTTGTGTTTGTCCTCTTCCTCCTTATCCTTTCCTGGAACTGAGTGGTTGGAGAAAAGAAAAAAGGAAAAAAAGATGCAGAGAAAGGGAGGGTAGGCAGGTTTAGAGAGCCAGCTTGTTCCCTCCTTGCTGTCACCAAAACCAAGAGGCGTCAGCAGCTGGACTGGCTACCTTGAATCTTCTATCCTCTGTGTATGAAATTCCCCTCATTTTATCCTTGAAATGTATCCATATTTCCTTGTCAGCAGAGTTACCAGTCAAACAAAACATTGTAAACGCTCAAACAGGCTCAATCCAAGCTCTGAGACTACAGACATACCTTGGGGAGAAAAGTTGGCGCTCTCTGCCAAAGGTACCGTACTTTGGCATACCAGAAAAGGATAAGGGGAATTTGTTTCACACCCTCATGCCTGCACTATTTGTGCACAAACTTTTGCTAGGCACCTGAAAAATAAACCAGAGGGTGTGTGTCGGCACCCTGAGCAAGTGCTCCGCTAGCTTTCTGGGGGCAAATAA
The DNA here is from genome assembly GCF_005190385.1 of Monodon monoceros. NCBI lineage: Eukaryota > Metazoa > Chordata > Mammalia > Artiodactyla > Monodontidae > Monodon > Monodon monoceros. The sequence goes on from NW_021703772.1 coordinate 17,917,004, forward strand.
CCCCTTATTTGCTGAGTCATTCCTATAAAGCCATTTCTAGGAGGCATTGGCCAACACCCCCAGAGTACTGGAGGCTGCCCAGGAGATGGTGCATTGAGAACAGCCCAGGACACAGTCATGGGAGACTTGGGCTTCATGGGGCACTTGTCTGTGAGCTCCATGATGCCACTGAGTACCCTCTAATGCCCAGAAAGTTGCCATGGAGTCCTCTCTGTGGTGTGAATTCTAAGCAGAGAGCCCCTGTGCGCCATCCTGGAGACAGCTCGAGCTCCCTCCAGCTCCAGGCTCCACGCTCTGGACTCCGTTTTCACGTTACACTTGGTTGTCGCTGCCACGTAGAGCACCAGGGAGACACGGAGGCTGGCCTGGGACGGGATGAGATGCTACACATGCACAGTCCTCACTAGAAGGAACTCCACCTTTCTCCCTGGTCCTGGTCAATCCTGGGGATCCAAGCTCCACTTTCACACCTCCCATATCCTGCCCCTCTGTCCCCTTTCCTTTTGTTTTCTCCCAACTCCTACCATACTAATAAGAGCTAACCTTCACTGAATGCTTACCTCGTGCCAGGGGCTTTATATGGGTTAACTCAATTAACCTTGTTGTGATCCCCATTTTAATAAGGAGGAAATTGAGACTGGAGGGTTAGCAAGCTGCCCAAGATCACAAAGCTAGAAAGTAAGGATCTGAAGGCAGATTTTGAATTGCCTGAACTTACGCCCTTATCCCATTACATTATTCTTCCCCTGCTGTTGAGATATTGATCACATCACGGTTGCCCTTGATATTCACTTAAAGGCTGTGTAAAAAGGAGGAGGGGTGAGAGAAGTGTAGGTTCACACCACAATGCTAAGAAGATTGCTGCATACATTGTTACCTTTCCTTAACACCAGACTTCTGGCTGGGTGCTCTGCAGACCATCAGTGTCAAAATCATCTGGGAAGCTTGTTAAAGATTCTTGCTCTGGGGCCCTAACCCACATCTGCTCAGTCAGGTGGCTGAGGCTGGGGCCCCAAAACGTGCAGGTTCAGTAATCTCCCCAGGTGATTCTTACATACCATTAATATTTAAGAACCACAAAACTGCTCTCAAATGATCTATGAAACAATATCTGTTGGCACTAAATTTTGGGGGGTTGAGGGGGAATTGAAGGGATATTCTTCCATGTTGGTCCAATGAAGCACAGATGTAGTGGCAAAAAGCATATTTGAAAAACGATTCATGGGACTTCCCTGGTGGCGCAGTGGTCAGGAATCCACCTGCCAATGCAGGGGACACGGGTTCGATCCCTGGTCCCGGAAGACCCCACATGCCGTGGAGCAACTAAGCCCGTGCGCCACAACTACTGAGCCTGCACTCTAGAGCCCGTGAGCCACAACTACTGAAGCCCACGTGCCTAAAGCTCCATGCTCCGCAACAAGAGAAGCCACTGCAATGAGAAGCCCACACACCACAGCAAAGAGTGGCCCCTGCTCACCACAACTAGAGAAAGCCCACGCGCAGCAACGAAGACCCAACACAACCAATAATTAATTAATTAATTTTTTTAAAAAAAGTAAAAGAAAAAGGATTCATCATCTGTTCCCTGACATTTTTAGGAAAAGAAAGAACACACCCATCCCCCAAAACATCGAAAGTGGGGGGAAGTCCAGTTGTTAACTGTAAGGTTACTTGATTTGTTTTCATTAGTTGTTTGTTTTGATTTGATTATCCTCCTCTTGAAAGATTTTGATGTTTTAATTTGTAGCATCCACATTCCTTAAAATGTTCTTGCCCTGCAATTTCCAAGGAAATCTGGAGCTGGTGGTCCCACAGGAATGATGTCTCATGCCGGGAGCTGCCCACAAGCTCTCAGAACCCAACAGGAAACAGAATGGTGCCATGACCACCGGTGAATCGCCAGGCATGATCAGTTTCCTGGGCAAGGGGCTGTACTTAGAAATACTGTCATGGATACATAGAGTTTTGGACCTGGAAAGAACTTCAAAGATTATCCAGTGGAGTCCTCAACAGTTACAGACTAGGGACAGGAGGAACCAGCCAGCACTAAGAACCCAGACTGGGGCTTCCTCCTCCCCGTCCAGGCTCTGGAAAGAACCCACCAGTGTTTCCTGAAGGTCAGTGATATGTATAATCCTTCAGAATTTTATCTCCTTTCTGCCTCACCTTGCCATCCATGCTATTATTAACATTTCTCTCTTTTTTTTTTTTTTTTGCACTACGCAGGCCTCTCACTGTTGTGGCCTCTCCCGTTGCGGAGCACAGGCTCCGGACGCGCAGGCTCAGCGGCCATGGCTCACGGGCCCAGCCGCTCCGCGGCACGTGGGATCTTCCCGGACTGGGGCACGAACCCGTGTCCCCTGCATCGGCAGGCGGACTCTCAACCACTGTGCCACCAGGGAAGCCCCTCAGCTCCTGTTTTTACTCAAATTTACTCAAGAAGAAAATTTCGAGTTGGTACTGTAAATGGAAGATCCCAACCCTCCTCGTCTGAACTCACTGAAACTGAGGGACAGGGTGGATTTAGATAAGGAGGGATGCTCTTCTAAAGTCTAGCTAGAAACATCACCTGCCTGGGACTCTAAGCCTGGAGCCTGCTCTCTCTTTGTCAAAAGGAGAGATTGGCAAGGGTCAGAGGACTGTTACAGCTATACTACTGTTCAACTGAGAGGCAACCTAATTCAACTGAGGATTAAAAGGAGAACTGGAAGTAGGGAGGGGTGGTAATGTAAAAGATAATTGAAAATCCACCCTACCTGCCACGGCCTCTGGCCCACTGGTGGGGCTCATTCTTTGGCTAAGGGTGCCTACACTTTGGCTAAGGCCATGCTCCACTGCTCTGCTGCCCCAGGCCATGTTCTCACTCTTGCCACTTCTCCTCTTGGGTTGTTTCTCTTTGTGCTGTGCAAAGACACTAGACCCTGTCATAATTGACTTGGTAATGGTCACCCCTTTCCAGCTAAAAGCATGAATGAAGAGACATTTCCTTTCTTTTCCCAACGGTGGATACCATGCTCCAAAGCAATGAAATGTACACAGGTCAGAGGTCTTAAATTATTCCTCTGCTAGAACATCTAACATGTCTCCTGCCCCCTATAAAACAAAGCACAAATCCCTTCATCCAGCATTTAAGGCCCTCTACAACCTGATCCCAACATATTTTTCACAGCATCAAAGTCCTTGAGAGTTAGGAAGGATTTAGAGTCCTTCCATTCCAATTGAGTCTCTAGCCAGCCCTCCAGTACTTCAGAATCGACCAGAGATCGTGGTTCTCAGCCTAGCTGCCCATTAGAATTGCCTGGGGAACTCCGAAAACTCCCAAAGCCTGGCTGCACCCAAGACCCACTGAATCAGAAACTCTGTAGGTGGACCAAGGGATCACTAGTTTTAAAAACTCAGACGATTCCAACACGCAACTAAGAGAACCACTCCTCCTGGGCTACACCTCATGCCTACGGAAACACGATCTCCAGGGGGTGGGATCCTGGAATCTGTATTTTAAATAGATACACAGGACCTTGTAATGTGAAACCAAGTTTCAGAACCAGAACTAGTCCAACTTCCATAGTCTAGAGATTATGAAACAGAAGCTCCAAGTTGCTAAATCATAGAACCAGTGACAAAAGCTAGTTAGTGGCAGAAGGGGAAGCAGAATCCATGTCCAAGGTTCCTCCCATGATGCTCTGCTGCTGTCTAACCTTTTCTCCCCCCAGCTTTCATGTACACCTTGTCCTCCAGCCGGGCCCATCTGTCCACTGATCCCTAAATTCATTTATGTCATGTTGATGCCACTGCCCCCACCTGGAATAGCCATGCCTTTTTTTCCAGTTTAACTAAGTCCTGGCTTGGCTTCCTTTTAGGCTGTTTCCACTTCCTGCATAAGCTCTCTCAGCCTCCACTCCAGCACAGACCACCCCTCCTTCCTTTCCACCCCATAGCACTTATGGTCACATTTAGCCTTGAGTTACTCTGTAACAACGCAGGATAGAAATTCCCAGAGGGCAGAGACTATGGCTTATGCTCTTCTCATATCCACCCGGTTCACTCAGAATAAGCACTCGACAAAGGCTCTTCCATTCCCAGATAGCAAGCCTCAAGACTCATTCAAGTATATACCTTGTTGAAAATCACCTTTTGGGCCCCTTGCAAAAATCTGTTGCAAGCAGAAGGAAAAACAGAGAATTGCTTTCTGTATTTCTCTCTTTTTTTCTCTTCATTTAAAAAAAAAAATACCCTCTGAGGTTTATGTCACTCACAGTCAAGTGGCAGTGAACTTGATGCCCAGAGTACCCAACTTTTCAAGAGACCAGCATGACCTATGTGTAGATATTAAGCATGTCTTCTTTTGTGTGCTGTCGTTCAGTAAATGTCAGTGGCTTTTCAAAATAATAGACAATCCTGGGCTATTGCAGCACCTGCACATGTATTGCTAGAAACCACTCAGTCTTAGAAACAAGCAGAAAATCCCCGTAATGCCTCATGGAATAAAGGGAAATACAAATATGGCAGTTCTCATCATTTACCTCTTCAGCAGTTGGCTTAATTGATGTCTTCAAATCAAAAAGCACCAGAGCTTCCAAACCTGGAGTTCGGCTTTAAGGTTTCTCATTAAGAAAATTCTCTGGTTTCTAATTGGTTTGTTAGAGCTTTACTAAGTTGTATGGATACTTTTTGTGCAAATAAGTGACCAAGGTATAAATTATCTTGTTAGTAGTTAACACTGAGGACTTCATGCTGGTAGAAATGTAAAATGGTGCATCACTTTGGAAAATAGTCTAGCAGTTCTTCAAAAGGTCAACCACAGAGTTACCACATGATCCAGCAATTCCCCTCCTAGGTATATCATATGCCAACACAGAAACTTGTACATAAATATTCATAGCAGCAGTATTCACAATAGCTGAAAAGTGGAAACAACCCAAATGTCTATCAATTGATGAATCAATAAATAAAATATGGTATATCCATACAACAGAACATTATTCAGCCATGAAAAGGAATGAAGCACTGACACATGTTGCAACATGGATGACCCTTGAAAACATTATGCTGAGTGAAAGAAGCCAGTCACAAAAGACTACATGGTACATGATCCCATTCATATGAAATAGGCAAATCTATAGAGACAGAAAGTAGATTAGTAGTTGCCAAGGACTTGGGGGAGAAAGGGGTTGGGAAGAAATGGGGAGTGACTGCTAAACGGTACAGGGTTTATTTGTCAAGAAATGAAAATGTTCTAAAATCAACTGTAGTGATGGTTGCACATCTGAATAAAGTAAAAACCACTGAATTGTACACTTTAAATGGGTAAATTATAAGGTATGTGAATTATATCTCATAAAGCTGTTACTTTTTTAAAAGTTTAATAAGAGAAGATCAAGGGTTCCAATCTCTCTATATACCTCTTACTAGCTCTGTAGTCTTGAGCAACTTGTTTAACCTCTCTAAGCCTCAGTTTCCTCATCTGTAAAATGGACCTGCATTATTGTAAGACTTAAGTATAATAATCCACATGGAGGGTTTAAACTTACAGTAAGCTCTCAATAAATGTTGACTATGTTTCTTAACTCCTAGAGGAATAGTGTAAATCTGGGTGCCTCCTGCCATAAACCCATCTGAATGAAATATCATCTCACGCCTGTTAGAATGGCCATCATCAAAAAGACAAGAGGTAACAAATGCTGGTGTGGATGTGGAGAAGAGGGAGCTCTTGTAAAAAGGAAAAATTTATGGATGATCCTCAAAAAATTAAAAATAGAATTACCATACAACCCCGCAATTCTACTTCTGGGAATATATCCAAAGGAAAGGACTAACTTTATATATATAACTTTATATATATATCTTATAACTTTAAGTATATCAGCACCTCCATGTTCATAGCAGTATTGTTTACAACAGCCAAGACATGGAAGCAACCTAAGTGTCCATAGATGGTTGAATGGATAAAGAAATTGTCACGTATATATAAACATATAAAGGAATACTACTCAGCCATAAAACAACAAGGAAATCTCACCATTTGCAATAGTATGGATGGACTTTGAAGGCAGTATGCTAAGTGAGGTAAGTCAGACAGAGAAAGCCAAATACTGTATGATCTCACTTATATGTGGAATCTAAAACAAACAAACAGAAAAAATCAAACTCATAGAAAAAGAGATCAGACTTGTGGTTAGCAGAGGCGGAGGGAGGGGGAGGGGGAATTGGAGCAAGGTGATAAAAAGGTACAAACTTCCAGTTACAAGATAAACAAGTAGTAGGGATGTAATGTACAACACGATGACTACAGCGAACACTGCTGTACGATATATAAGAAAGTTGTTAAGAGAGTGAACCCTAAAAGTCCTAATCACAAGGAAAAACTAGTTTTCTTTTTTCTTTCTTGTTTTTTATTGTATCTATATGAGGAGATGGATGTTAGCTGAACCTACTGCAGTCATCATTTCAAAATATATGTAAATCAAACCATCATGCTGTCCACCTTTAACTTAAACAGTGATGTATGTTAATTATTTCTCAATAAAACTAGGGTGGGGGAGACATGTTTCCCCTCTCTGCATAATTTCCATTTCAGCTTCTACAGCGACGTTCCAGAACTTTTGGAGGCTCTGAAGAGCTAACCAAGAGAAGAACAGCGTATTTATTAAAGCAATGGGTGGAAGGTAAATGGAAGAATGCTTACCTGCCGGGCACACCTCACGTATCTTCACAGGCTCAGAAAAATTCCACTGTGAAGGGCACTGAAGCTATTACTATCTGGAGGAGCCCGCCAGTGACAAAGTATGCTCTAGGTGTCAGCTCAGCCAGCTTTCATTCCTGCTGAGAAATATCACCATATCAGTCAACCCAGCTCAAGTCTCACCTCCTCTCTCAAGACTTTCTGACCATCCTAGTCTCCAGTGATTACTCCTACCATTGAATTCCTGTAGAATTAATGCGATAACATATGAAATCACCCAGGACTGAGGCCAGCACCTTAGCCACTGCTCGAAAACCATCTCCCAGCCATCCTGTAGCACTGATGATTGGCACTGGTCCTGTGGCTCCCAGCAAACTCCACTGTGTGTTGTCATTTATCCTTTTATATAGCCATTTTCCATCTCCCCAACTCATCTGTAAGCCCAGGGAGGACAGGGACCCCATAGTATATTTCCCCATTTCCCAGCATCGTGAGTTCCTCTGTAATAAGGTACTCAATAAGCATTTGTTTATGATGATAATCCCCATCTCTCCTTTTTCTGCAGAAAATTATCTGTGAATATGTGGGGGGAAGTAGTACTGTAAATAGTATTCAATTAAAGGCCTGTTTTGCCATTTTGATTCCCAAGCAAATATGCATGAATAAATGGAAAAACTGATTTTGAAAACAGCAGGAGTAGAACAAAGTCGTGCTTAGTAGAGGGCAAAATGTACGCAAGGAAAGTTTATAGCTAACTTAGTTGACCCAGCCCTCCCCAGCCTCCATCGGGTTGCCATTATGAATCCAGGGCCGATTCTCTAAGGGGTCAGGGTAGGAAGTATTATTAAGTGTATGGCCAGAGATAGGATATGGAGTCTGCAAGAAAGGAGTCTGCATCTCAGTTCTACCTTGCTCTAGTTGAACATGTTACAGAACAGCTCTGAGCCTCAATTACCTGGCCTGTCACTTATTATGGGGTAATAAAATCTCTATCTTAGTATCATTGTGAAGGGAAAGGCTCAATAGATGGCAACTCTAATTACTGCAGTGCTTTAATCAGGAATTTTTGGAGGTGCCAGAATACCCCGAACCCCCAAATCCTTTCTCAGTCACTTACTAGCTGAATTATCTGGGATAAGTTAAAGCTTCCTCACCTGTAAAATGGGGATAACCATTTCTACCATTTAGTGCATGTGACAAAGATCACCAGCTACTCATCAAATGCTCCCTGGAGCATTCTTCCTGGGTGCTCAGCTAGGCTACACTTGCCAGCCAACCTTGAAGTCAAGGATGTCCCTGAGACTCAGTCTTAGTCAATGAAATGGGTACAGGAATGACAATGTGTAACTTCTAAGCCAGAATCATAACCCCCCCCCCCACACACACACACACACTCTGCATACTCTGTTCACTCCCTCCCCCTGAAGGTTGACATTAAAGGAAAACTTAGAAGGCCCACGTTGTAGAAGGCAGAGCTTCCATCAGCCTGGGTTCCCTAGTCTCTGTGTGGAGCAGAAGTCCCACCCCCTTCACTCACCCCCATCTTTGATACCATTGTCCTGGAACCAAACTGGACCTTTCTTGTAAAGGAAAGATAATCTATCGTGTTAAGTCACTTACATTTGGGGGTTTATTTGCTATAGCAGTTTAACACTGATACGAATACTTGTCCATGTACATAGGCTTTTTTTTTTAACCTCTTTTTTTTTAACATTTCTTTATTGTGGTAAAGTCACATAATATAAAACATACTATTTTAACCCTATTTAACTGTCCAGTTCAGTGGCACTAAATACATTCATTGTTGTGCAACTCACCATCATCCATCTCCTGCATTTCTCACCTTCCTAAATGGAAACTCTGTCCCCATTAAACTCTCCCTCCCCCTCTCCCTCCCCACCTCACCCACCCTGGCCCCCAGCATCCACCAATGTACTTTCTGACTCTATGAATTTGACTATTCTAGGTACCTTGTATAAGTGGAATCAAACAATATTTGCACCTAATGTACATTGGAATGCATTTTTAAGGTTAACTTAATATATGTCCTGCAAACAGATTGTACCTCCTTTTTTTCTTTCCCTGTGCTATACAGGAGGCCCTCACCAGCCACCTACTTCATACATAGTAGTGTACATATGTTAATCCCAATCTCCCAGTCCATCCCAGCCCCCATTCCCCCTTGGTGTCCATATGTTTGTTCTCTATGTCTGTGTCTCTATCTCTGCTTTGCAAATAGGTTCATCTGTACTATTTTTCTAAATTCCACATATACGCATTAATATACGATATTTGTAATACGTATAAAACTCCTGAGTCATAATAGCTCAATAATGGTTAATTCCTTTCCATTCATGGGTCTGCTACACACCTGCAAGAGTTTTCCAGGAATATTTAAATGTACGGACTGGGGCTAACCCTTAAGCTTATTATTGTCACGTAATATCTTGGGGAGGGTTCTGACCATTTGCATCTTTAAATCACTCTGATCTAGGATGTGACGCTGGCTTTGAAACCTAACTTGAAGCTGAGAGAGGCAGAGATCTGGGACAGAGACCTCACTCAGTGGATGGCAAGCCCTTTCAAGTTTTCCAAAGCAGGTCAAACTTACCTGGAATTTAGTAAGGGTTCTATAATCACACATAATGCATCTCGTTTTTCTTACTGTGACCAATTTGAGACTATTTCTAAGTTTCTTTTATAAAGAAAATATCTGTTCATAGTTTCTATAAAATTCCAGAGTTCAACAGACAAAGAGATAAAAATTTACAACGCACACTTTTTATCTAGCAGCTTCTTATCAAAGTCTGGATATAGTCCTTTTAAAATGCAACCCTGATTAAAGCCTGCCAGCCAAGCTCCACTCCACAGCCGAGCTCATCCTCTGCACGTCTGGGGCATAGGTGGAAGCTGGTGATGCAGTGCAGTGAGGATGTCTGGAGGATGGAGAGATGGGAGGGCCAGGTGGGAGGACGGAAGGATGGAGTTAAGAGAGATGGGTGAGAGGGAAGCTGGGGGTGAGGTCAGGATCACGAACACAGAACATGACTATGGAAAGCAGGAAATGATGGTCAGTTATTCCAGGCAGAAACAATGAAACAGACTTGAAGAAAATAATGGTATTAGTCGTTGCTATTTAATGGGAAAATAATTTTAAATCTACTGGATTGACATTTCTGGGAGATGGGGGCCAGGGCTAAGGGTTCGTTTGGGGCATAAGCAAGAAGTGCTTCCCTGCCACATCTCCTGCTCTGGAAACACTTGGGCTGCTATGGCCTGTGACGGGCAGTGGTCAGAGAAGCAGGTGAACACACGGAGTGGCTGTGGCCAGAGTGGTACCCAGACATGTAAGCATACCAGGCAGCCCAACAGTCTGGAGTCACTTCAGACTGATACTGAGCACAGCATCTACTTAGTGGGGTAGAGGAAGCATTGGAAGGAGGTGTTTTATTCTCCAAGTTCCATTTGGGGGCACAGTCTGCTTCTCTGGTTCCTCATAATGGCCTGAGTTAACTGGGCCGCAATTTCCAATTTTTCTGGTGATGTCTTAAACACTCTGAGCAATCGTCCGGCGGGCCTGCCCCTTCATTGGGCTCTTCCGTGTGATATTCTCTTTTGAGGTGACATCAGGGGGCAAACGCAAACCAGGCACACCTCCTTATTTTAACCCTTCACATCCCTTCATGACTGACTCTTCCACACAACCAAGTGTGGACTCATACCCTACATTTCTCATGACTCACTCTGGGAAAGGAGGAATGATGAGGCAGAGAGAAAGCAAAACAGCACAACTGGGGGGAGAAATATTTCCAACCAAAGTAACTATTAAATCAATCTCATGAGAACAGTGGAGCAATTCAATACTGAACTGAGGAAATGACAAGGAAGCATCTCACTGATGAGGAAACCTGTCTCTGGGAGCTTTCTTCAGCTCTCCTGTCGTTTTTATTCCACTTCTACTCTTCCACCTTCCTGCTGGAATTTTCTCTCTCAGATATCATGGATGTGCTCGTGCGTGTGTACACATGTGTGCAGGAGAGAGAGTTTACAGTTCGTAAAACTGAACCTCCACGAGGCTATTCCAATATTTCATTTTCCTGGACTGTGAAAACCATGAATTCACATGACAGGGCTTTCAAATTATGCTAAGAGAAGGAAAAAGCTATATATATTTTTTAAGTGTTTACATCTGATCAGAAATAATGAAATTGTACAAAATCATTGTAGAGAAAAGCATTTTTGTGACAGAACTTAAAGACCCAGGACATAGAGAGAAACAACTTGAATTTAGAAAACTCACAATGTCCAGACCTCTTCTATAATTTACAATAATTTGAGTCATTCTATGCAATTCTTCAGTATTGCAAAACTAAAAGGGACTGAAAATATACATATAATTAATAAAATTTAATTCTTTACCCTTCTTCTCCCACAAAAAAATAAATTACCTGACCTTTAAAACATGTCTGTGTCTAACTTTGTTAAGGGTCGTTTTTGTGTTTTCTTTGGGTGGAAGACTGATGGTTTAGTCCAAGCTGTCACTCGAAGTCTACGGGTTAAAAGGTCTTCATTTATTTATCTTGGGTGCTCATATTAACCAGTTAAATGGTTGAACAGCAGTCAGCGACTGAGAAAAACAGATATTTGAGAAGTAAAACATTTGGTACTTGAAAAATTACAGAAGTTCTTTGGTGGAGTTGATTATTCACTGATTATTGACTAAGCATAAGAAGTTGTATATTTTCCTAGCTTTGAAAATAATAAATCATTCGAAGCTCCACACATCACTCTAAATAGTTGATACAAATTGCTCTGCAGACCCATCAAAAACAGCCTACAAGGAGCTTTTCTAACTACTGACATCCTAGAGACGTGAAACTCTGACACATCACCCACCTACACACACACACACACACACACACACACACACACACACACAATGTAATAGTAAAGCCACATGTGAAATTGGCCTTGATGGTGGTAAGTCACGGTGACTCTATAGATGAGGGAGGAGCTTTCTACACTTGAATGAGGCCAGAATCTACTCTTTAAAAGCAAACTCAACAGCTGCCTTCCCAGCATGGGTTACCTTCCCAACCTCCTCACGCCTGTCAGTCACACCACGGGTCTCTCAAGCGAGAAATCAGTCATCACCAGCCCTTCTCTGGCCTTCAACCCCTATACCTGATCTGTGACCAAGCCCCATCACCCCCACTCAGAGCCTCTCAATTCACCCCTTCTCTTCCACAGGGAAGAATTTTTTTTAAGTCTCAACAACTACAAGGCAATGCTGTTGTTAGGACATCTCGCCCAGTATCACCACCCTAGCCCCAGGCTTCCCTACCTCCACCAGTCCTCTCTTCTGCCCTAGAGGACACAGGCTATTGCAAGAGGATTTGCTCTGGGAAATGGGAGGGAGCATGGCCCTTGCTGACACCTTGATTTTTGACTTCTGGCCTCCAGAATTGAGAAAATAAATTTCTTTTGTTCTAAGCCACTCAGTTTGTGGTGCTCTGTTACAGCAGCCAAAAGAAACTGATACAAGGGCAGAGAATTACCCAGATAATCAAAAGCTTGCCTTTGGTAATAGGTAACTGAGGCCACAATTAGCTTGAAAGCCTAAATTATCTCCATCTTTACCTCAGTTCTCTCCTTTACTTTGGATCTGTATAGGGGTATATGTAATAGTCCCCGTGCAATTAATGATAATGATGATCATTATTTTTATCATTTTATCCACCATTTATTAGGTGCCAAACTCTGGTTACTTCCATAGGTTGTCTCGTTCTGTTTCCTATCAGGCATACCAGTTTCCATCATTACCAACACTTTTTTTTTTTTTTTTTTTGCGGTACGCGGGCCTCTGACTGTTGTGGCCTCTCCCGTTGCGGAGCACAGGCTCCGGACGCGCAGGCTCAGCGGCCATGGCTCAGGGGCCCAGCCGCTCTGCGGCATGTGGGATCTTCCCGGACCGGGGCGTGAACCCGTGTCCCCTGCATCGGCAGGAGGACTCTCAACCACTGCGCCACCAGGGAAGCCCACTAACCCTATTTTTTGAAGACATTAACCCATAACAAAGGTAGCCTGAAAATAATTTCAGTTTATTCTTCTAGACATTTATACAGCCCTTTCCACTGGCAGCACCCAACTAATACAAATTCTACTTTTCTATTTATTTGTCACCCCAGTACAACTGGGGGCTCCAGTAGGTGTCTTAACCTGCATTTTTCTGTTGGAGTTTCTGCTCTTGCCTTTGGTCCCCACGGAGGAAACACAGGCCTCCCCTCCAAGGACAGCCCAGCCTCAGAAGCACATGCTATCTGGACGCCAGCAATCACCTCCTTTCCTACAAGCCCTCTGCAAAAACGATCAGAGGAGGTATCTGATGAAGAAAGCCCACGCCATCCTTGTTTGCTCCCTGGCCGTTTCTGCAAATGGCACTGTTGTGACAGGAAATTTCAAACAGATGCCCCTCGACCCTCAGTGCCCCCAAGGTGACTGATCATAGGTCAACACGTGGCTGCTTCCTGTGGGCAGAGCCAAAGGCCAGGCTTTTTCATTGGTGGCGTTGGCTGTCACAGCTGCAATAGATTAGGGACAAATTCTTTTCAAAGAAAGCTTTTGTTTTGTTATTGTTTTTGTTGCTCTTACCGTGCCTAGAGACAGGCAGGAGGAAATGCAAATGTTTTTAACTGTCAGGTAATCAAATAAAATATATTTGATGATTAACTGACAGTGAGAGAGTGCACGGATATCTAAGGAGAGACATCCTTGGAACGTCCAGGAGGAAGCTTGAGGGAGGAATCTGCTGCATCACAAACATGTGACAGGATCTCCAATGCCTGACTTCAAAACCGAGTTCCTCCCCCACTTTTCCTCTCAACTTTTACTAAAAGAACTACTAGGCAGATAGCACTACGCTTTTTTTTTTCCATTTCGGTTTCTTCATGGGTGAGAGATACACCTGGATTGAGAACAAGACAAACCTGTAATGAACCAGGCCAGGTTTATAACAAACATACCAGAAGTGGTACAATTGAATGAGTCTGCTACCTTCCAAGAAATTATGTCAGGAGATCAAAGACTTCTTCCAGTGATACCAGAACTTGATTCCAAATATCTTGGCACTTCTCTTGGGAGAATGCCTTCAGAGTCCGTTTCTGAACCAACCACATGAAAAGCAGTGACAGTGCTTCACACTCAACCTCAATTGGGGGCCAAAACTGGCAGGGTCACCTTGGTCATTCATAGTACTCACCAGATCAGTGGTTCTCAACTGGGGGTGATTTTGCCCCCCTTCACTGGGGACATTAGCCAATGTCTGGAGACATATTTGATTGTGTAACTGGGGGAAGGAGGGTGCTATTGGGATCCTGTGGATAGAGGCCAGCAATGCTGCTAAACACCCTACAATGCACAGGGCGCCCCCCCGCCCAGCAAAGAATTATCCAGCCAAAAATGTCAACAGTGCCTCCATCGAGAAACCCTGCACTGACTAAGCCCTGAGTGACTTCAGGATGCCAAAGGCTCCCTCGGAAGATTGAGGTGTTATTCGGAAGAATATCCTGAGCCTTTTGACAGCAAATTTAACTGTTAACAGAATATTTTTTAACTGAAGTATAGCTGATTTACAATGTTGTGTTAATTTCTGTCATACAGCAAAGTGACTCAGTTATGTATATATATACACATACACACACACATATATATACACATATACATGTACACGTTCTTTTTACATTTCCATTATGGTTTATCCCAAGACATTGAACATAGCTCCCTGTGCTATACAGTAGGACCTTGTTGTCCATCCATTCTATATGTAATAGTTTGCATCTACTAACCTCAGACTCCCAGTCCATCCCTCCCCCACCTCCTCTCCCCCTTGGCAACCATAAGTCTGTTCTCTAAGTCTGTGGGTCTGTTTCTGTTTTGTAGACAGGTTCATTTGTGTCATATTTTAGATTCCACATATAAGCGATATCATATGGTATTTGTCTTCCTCTTTTTGACTTACTTCACTCAGTATGACAATCTCTAATTGCATCCAAGTTGCTGCAAATGGCACTATTTCGTTCTTTTTTATGGCTGAGTAGTATTCCATTGTATATATGTACCACATCTTTATCTATTCATCTATCAATGGACTTATAGGTTGTTTCCATGTCTTGGCTATCATGAATAGTGCTTCTATGAACATAGGGGTGCATGTATCTTTTTGAACTGGACATATATCCAGTTCTGTCTGGATATATGTCCAGGAGTGGGAATGCTGGATCATACAGTAGTTCTATTTTTAGTTTTTTGAGGAACCTCCACACTGCTTTTCACAGTGGCTTCACCAACTTACATTCCCACCAGCAGTGTAGGAGGGTTCCCTTTTTCTCCACACCCTCTACAGCATTTGTTATTTGTAAACTTTTTTTTTTTTTTTTTTTTTTTGCGGTACGCGGGCCTCTCACTGTTGTGGCCTCTCCCGTTGCAGAGCACAGGCTCCAGACGCGCAGGCTCAGCAGCCATGGCTCACGGGCCCAGCCGCTCCGCGGCATGTGGGATCTTCCCGGACCGGGGCACGAACCCGTGTCCCCTGCATCGGCAGGCGGACTCTCAACCACTGCGCCACCAGGGAAGCCCTGTAAACTTTTTAATGATGGCCATTCTGATTGGTGTGAGGTGATACCTCATTGTAGTTTTGATTTGCATTTCTCTAATAATTTAGTGATGTAGAGCATCTTTTCATGTGCCTATTGGCCATCCGTATGTCTTCTTTGGAGAAATGTCTGTTTAGGTCTTTTGCCCAGTTTTCAATTGGGTTGTTTGTTTTTTTGTTGTTGAGTTGTATGAGCTATTTATATACTTTGGAAATTAAGCTCTTGTCAGTCACATCGTTCGCAAATATCTTCCCCCATTCTGTAGGTTGTCTTTTAGTTTTGTTTATGGTTTCCTCTGCTGTGCCAGCAGTTTGAATAGAAGCAACATCATAAGAAAAAGATTCAGTTTCCCCAAAGGAGAATTTTAAAGAGGAACCACCCATTTGCTCTCTCTGCTCACTCTCTTGGTCACCAAAAAAGTCGCTCCTGGGGCTCCCCTGGTGGCGCAGTGGTTGAGGGTCCGCCTGCCGATGCAGGGGACACGGGTTCGTGCCCCGGTCCGGGAGGATCCCACATGCCGCGGAGCGGCTGGGCCCGTGAGCCATGGCCGCTGAGCCTGCGCGTCCGGAGCCTGTGCTCCGCAACGGGAGAGGCCACAACAGTGAGAGGCCTGTGTACCGCAAAAAAAAAAGTCACTCCTGCTCAGACATGACCTTCCGGGATGTTTCAATCACTGTCTCCCAGGCTGGAGGTTTGCAGCTTCCTTTCTTTTTGAAGCTGCTAAATCTTTTCTCAAAATGAAATTGTAGTTATGTGGAATCCAATGTAAAAAAAAAAAATTACAGAGCTACTCTGCTTGCAGAAAGGGAAGAAAGGAGGGGTTGGAAACTTCCCTATGCAGCTCCAGCCTTAACCATCACCCTCTCCCCCTACCCACCCCCAACCACTGTCCAGTAGCTGAGCTGTGGAAAGTGCAGACTGAGTGGACCAGGAGACCTTGCATGTTTGTATGCTCACTTCATGACAACATAATCTGACCCTTTGACTCCAAAATATATTCCCTTGGAAATGTTTCTGTCATGTCAATTTATCTACTAAGTTCTGAGAACAACAGCATTGACCATCTTTTCTTGATGACTTCTAACTAATTAGAAACTCACTTATGTGAATAATACATAAGTATAATTTATAGGCAGTAGAAATAACCACAAAGTAGGTGATTTTATTTTTTTTAAAAAATGAATCATTTCAGCATGCCTTAGGCACTTCTCTTCCCTCCTGACACCCACCTTCAATGTGCTGAAAATAATGCTGTGCTTATAAAGCAATAATTAGAAACTTTTATTCTAATTCACCACTTGGAGCCTGGGAAATATGACGGCTTAAGGCCAAGATCGCATTCTACACTCCGAATTCTATGGGATGCTCATCTTTCTTCAAAATAGTCAAAAGCTACATCAGCTGAAATGATGTATCTAACACTGTAAAAAGTGTTTGGATTAAAATTCCAAAACATCAATACAGAAATGCAGAGAGAAAATCATTCCCAAATACACCAGAGGCCATCTGGACTGAGCCCCAGCCAGCTTGGAAGTTCTCAAAACCGCTATTTTCCATCACATACAAAAAGCCCCAATTCTGCCTGTGGCAGCCAGCCTCCAAGATGGCTCCCAATGACTCCCCCACCTCCTGGTATTCATACCCTTATGTAGTCCCCTCCCACGTTCTACCAGGACCGGGTCTGCATGGCCAATAGCATACGGCAGAAGTGATGATTTGTCACTTCTGAGGAAGCTAGCTGCCATGTTATAAGCTGCCCTATGGAGAGGCCCACATGGCAGGGGACTGAGGGAGGCCTCCAGCCAACAGCCAGTGAGGAAATGAGAACCTCAGCATAGGAGTCACAAAGAACTGAGGCTTTCCAACAGCCATGTGAATGAGCTCGAAGAGGATCCTCCTTCGGTCAAGCCTTCAAGCCTCTGAGACTACAGCCCAGCCAAGGCTTGACAGCCATGAGATACCCTGAACCAAAAGCACATAACCAAGCCACTTCTGGATTCATAACCCTCAGAAAGTGTGTGAGGTTATAAATGTTCGCTATTTTCAGCTGCCTAAACCATATCCTCAGACCCAAGAGGGTTCAATCATAAAAACTGGGGTCCATAAGGTATCTGAAGATGAGGTCAGAGGAGCTCAAAGGACTGGGGAACTCCAACTCTGGGCATAAATCAGAGGGCAAAAGTCTAGCTGAGATTCTAGTTATCATCACAGAGATGGACGGAGAGAGCAGTAGGAGAAAGCTACTGTAAGAACTTCGTAAGCTTCTAGAATCAGCTTGTTATTTTATCATGTATTTCCATGAAATGATCAACACATGAAACAAAAAGGGTCTGTGGACTTTTTACTGAGACAACAAAAAGTTGAGAAAATGGACTTCTATGCCTTAGCCAAGTTTTGGGGGGTGAAAGAATCCCAAGACAAGGAAGCAGGCTGACGCTCTGAGACCACGAATCACAGAAAAGGAGAAAATACAGATGTGATATGAGCCTGAAATGGGGGCTGAGAGCTTAACTCACTGAATTATTCATTTAAAAAACATTAAATGAGCATTTACCATATTCTAGACAGTGTGCTAAGGATGGTAATAACTACAGAATAGCATAATAGTCAGATACAGGCATGCATTGGATGCTACGGGAACCTAGGAAGAGACATCATAAATCATAATGGAGGAGGGAGATCAGAAAAGGCTTTCCAGAGTAATTGGGATATGATGTGAGTTTTGATGAACTAGTTAATTTTCAGAACACTAGCAGAAAAGCATCCATGGCAAACGTAACAGATAAAGGCACAGAAATGTCAAACGTTGTGATATCCTGGGAGAACTGCAGAGATTATAGTATACTTGGAGGGACGAATATATCCAGGAGGGCTACATAAGAGAGGGATAGATAAGGAAGGAATTCATGAATTAAAGTATTAAGTTTTAACCTGGAAACTAAAACCTATGGTTAACCATTGAAAAGTTTTAAACATGTATGCATTCTATTCATTCAACAAACATTAATGGAGTATCTGTCCTGGGCAAGGCATTGTGCTAGGATAGAGCTAGGGATACATCACTGTATAAGACAAATATGGTGCCTGCCCTTGTTGCATGTATGATTCAGAAGAAAAACAACTGCATTAATGACTTAGTGTTTTAGGTAGATCCCTTCAGCAGTTGTATGGGGGATGGACAGGCATGGGAAGGGGAAGGAAGATGAGGAGTTTTCCAACTGCATTTGCAAAGACATCCTCATATTCCATCCTCCCCACTGGTCTCAGCCTGCCTTCATATTTGCCAAACACACTTATAAAAATTCCGTTTCTAGGATAAGAGTTGTGTGTGCCCCAAGCAAGGATTTTCCAAACCTATCCTTTTAAGCTCCTTTTGGAGAAAAGGCAAGAAGGGCTTACTAAATGTCAGAATAGAGAAAGACCCCGGAGATCATCTACTCCAACCGATGCATGCTACAAACGTGGAAACTGAGGCCACACAGGGGAAGGAGCCCCTCTAAGATCTCAAGGCTGGTTGAGTCTCCCAGGTTCCATTCCAGTGCTCTTTCCACCGCATCTCACTAATGCCATCATCCTTTGACCACTATGCTTCAGCAGCCTGTCAGATCAGCATGCAAAATTTTTTAAAAGCCCAGAGTATGACAGAGATTTTAGCCTCACTGAAATGGCAATGGCTTCATTGGGCAGCTATCCAGGTCCCTGCTAAGGCTGTTTTCCTCTACTCAATTAGACGGAGTGCTGGGGGGATGATCAGCCTGAGAAATTCTCTGCGGTCCCATCTGTTAATTGAAGCCACTGTCAGATTTTCCACAGTATGACAAATGATCAAAGATTTCTTCTCCCTTTCTTTATCACCCTCTTATTTCAAGACAGCATTAGGCCAAATTACAAGTAAGAAATGGTACAATCTATTTTAAAATGGAAATAAAACAGTTAAAAGGGAACGGATAGGCCTAATCACTTAGATAGTTTCAAAGTTTGATGCCAAGGAGCATCCATTTTTCAAAGGGCAAGAGGATCTCATTTCGGATAATTCTATCAAATTGTGCGAGCTCTGTGTTGGCCTTGTCCCTTTCAGCCATGTTTCAGTCACCTGCTGTTTAACGGACGTGCAGTGGCTGAGGTCCTCCGAGCACTGGATGCATCAGTGACCAACAAATTAACAGCCTGTGTCTATACTGACATTCGTGTTCTCAACTTACTGGTTAATTTATTTAATGAATAGCTTTTGTCCTCAGTAACAGGGTCAAAAGTGTATTGGATGGGGCAATGTGATAAATAGGTGGTGGGTTTTTTTCCCTCTTTCCCAGGATCAATTGTTTGCATTTCATTCATTTCACATACATTTGTTTTTCAGTATGTGAGTGCCTGGCTCCAGGCTAGGTTTAAGGCCACTGGCCTAAAGGCTCTCCCTCTACCCCAAAAGAGCTCAAGCTCAGTGGTTAAGCCAAATAAACCAGTTCACAGTTACCCAACAATGAGATGAGTACCCTGAGACTGTGAGTTGAATGACGACAGTTGATTAAGGTGGTGGCCTTTACGTTGAGGACAGAAACATCAACCTGCGCACATTTCGATGAATTTGCTGATCGTTGATAGACATTACCCCAAAAATGAGGCAGAAAAGAAAATCTATCCAACAAGGAAAGAACCAAGAATTGCCCATTCTAAATAAGAGGGGCAACAAAGTTCTATTTAACACAGAACCAACAATTCTCTCCAGGTGAGATTTTCCAAGCACTGAAATCATAACAGGTTGCTTCCTCCTTTGTGCTGACCAAGTATTCTCTCAGCCTCTTACAGTACTAGTTGCTTTCTGCCTTTCACCATACCTATCTGCAGATACGCCCATCTCCCCTGCTCCATAGTAAGTTCTTGAGAATTCTGGGTCCCTGGTGCCTAAACCACTGACTGGTTATGTTGATTTCTCGACAGTTGAGTGGAAATAAAATTCCAAAATGGGGGATGTATTTCTCGTTATGAACTCCCTTCCCCCTTCACTTAAGATCATAAAATGTATAGAGAAGTGGTTAAAAGTGCAGATCCTAGAGCCCGGCTGTCTGTGTTTGGTTCCTGGCTGACACACTCTAACTGTATAACCTTGGGACAAGTTACTAATCCACGCTATGCACCAGTTTTCTCATTTATAAAATGAGGACAGAAATAATACCTCCTAGCATTGTTGTGAGCTCTAAACGTATTCAATATAAAGAAAAGAATTTAGAAAAACAGAGAGTGGGGAAATTCTGCCAAATCTGTGCTCCCCAGGGGCAAAAATGTCCCAGGAAAACTGCTTCCTATTATAGTGGATTTACCATTTCCAGAATGTTGCCCACTTTGGGGTCTGAGCCACATGGTAGCTCAGTCCCATGCTTTAAAAGTTTTTCCCTTAACGTTTTTGTATTAAAGGGAAACTCTAACAAAGACTAAGCAGTTGCTAAAGAGCTCAGTGATTCATATCTTTAAAAAATAGGAATTAAAGGAAAACTGACACATCAATAATATTTTGAGTCTCTCATTAGACTACTTTCTACATTTTTTTAGAAGTATCGCATGGAGGATGCTGTGGAAGTAAAAACCATATCTTTTTTATGTTTGATGTCACATCACCTAATACAGGGTCAGACACATAGTAGGTGTTCCACAAATGTTTCATGAATGAATAGCTCATTTTATTATCTTGGCTCATATTTTTAATAGAGTTCCTTGATATAAATGAGGCTATGAATTACACTGATGCATATATACACACGTGTGTGTGTGTGTGTGTGTGTGTGTGTAATTCCTTTCCATTTTATGGAAGTCTGTAGAGAAAGAAAGAAAAAGACTCAAAAGGGACCATATAAAGTAGCAGGATACAAAATTAATGCACAGAAATCCCTTGCATTCCCACACATTAATGATGAAAAATATGAAAGAGAAATTAAGGAAATACTCCCATTTACCATTTTTGCAACAAAAAGAATAAAATACACAGGAATAAATCTACCTAAGGAGACAAAAGACCTGTATGCAGAAAACTATAAGATACTGATGAAAGAAATTAAAGATGATACAAACAAATGGAGAGATATACCATGTTCCTGGATTGGAAGAATCAATATTGTGAAAATGACTATACTACCCAAAGCAATCTACAGATTCAATGCAATCCCTATCAAATTACCAATGGCATTTTTCACAGAACTATAATAAAAAATTTCACAATTTGTATGGAAACACAAAAGACCCCGAATAGCCAAAGCAATCTTGATAAAGAAAAACGGAGCTGGAGGAATCAGGCTCCCTGACATCAGACTATACTACAAAGCTACAGTAATCAAGACAGTATGGTACTGGCACAAAAACAGAAATATAGATCAATGGAACATGACAGAAAGTCCAGAGATAAATCCATGCACATACGGTCACCTTATCTTTGATAAAGGAGGCAAGAATATACAATGGAGAAAAGACAGCCTCTTCAACAAGTGGTGCTGGGAAAACTGGACAGCTACATGTAAAAGAATGAAATTAGAACACTCCGTACCACCATACACAAAAATAAACTCAGAATGGATCAAAGACCTAAATGTAAGGCCAGACACTCTAAAACTCTTAGAGGAAAACACAGGCAGAACACTCTGTGACATAAATCACAGCAAGATGCTTTTTGACCCATCTCCTAGAGAAATGGAAATAAAAACAAAAATAAACAAATGGAACCTAATGAAACTTAAAAGCTTTGCACAGCAAAGGAAACCATAAACAAGACAACCCTCAGAATGGGAGAAAATACTTGCAAACGAAGGAACTGACAAAGGATTAATCTCCAAAATATACAAGTAGCTCATGCAGCCCAATATCAAAAAAACAAACAACCCAATCCAAAAGTGGGCAGAAGACCTAAACAGACATTTCTCCAAAGAAGATATACAGATTGCCAACAAACACATGAAAGGATGCTCAACATCACTAATCGTCAGAGAAATGCAAATCAAAACTACGATAAGGTATCACCTCACACTGGTCAGAATGGCCATCATCAAAAAATCTACAAACAATAAATTCTGGAGAGGGTGTGGAGAAAAGGGAACCCTCTTGCACTGTTGGTGGGAATGTAAATTGATACAGCCACTATGGAGAACAGTATGGAGGTTCCTTAAAAAACTAAAAATAGAACTACCATATGACCCAGCAATCCCACTACTGGGCATATACCCTGAGAAAACCGTAATTCAAAAAGAGTCATGTACCACAATGTTCATTTCAGCTCTATTTACAATAGCCAGGACATGGAAGCAACCTAAGTGTCCACTGACAGGTGAATGTATAAAGAAGATGTGGCACATATATACAATGGAATATTACTCAGCCATAAAAAGAAACGAAATTGAGTTATTTGTAGTGAGGTGGATGGACCTAGAGACTGTCATACAGGGTGAAGTAAGTCAGAAACAGAAAAACAAATACCGTATGCTAACACATACATATGGAACCTAAAAACAATAATGGTTCTGAAGAACCTAGGGGCAGGACAGGAATAAAGACACAGATGTACAGAATGGACTTGAGGACACGGGGAGGGAGAAGAGTAAGCTGCGATGAAGTGAGAGAGTAGCATGGACATATATACACTACCAAATGTAAAACAGATAGCTAGTGGGAAGCAGCCGCATAGCACAGGGAGATCAGCTCGGTGCTTTTTGACCACCTAGAGGGGTGGGATAGGGAGGGTGGGAGAGAGACACAAGAGGGAGGGGATATGGAGATATATGTATACGTATAGCTGATTCACTTTGTTATACAGCAGAAACTAACACACCACTGTAAAGCAATTATACTCCAATAAAGATGTTAAAAAAAAAAAAAAGAATCATAATTGAGACTGGACAGAGCTGTAGGCCCAAATCCATCTAAAAAAGGAAGCAACTTTTCGGGGATGTTTTTGCCCCTGGGTTGGACAAAGAGCTGCATATGTTAATTTCTAATTTCCTGCAATGATTTCAGAACCCAAACTTATGCATTGTGCACCTAACATTTATACTATTTCTAGCCCAATTGACACTGATAATTCCAAATAAAATGCATCTGGGAGCAGATGCCCCAATCCCATCTACAATGACGTAACAGCCACAGGAAAGAGATCAAGTGACATCATTACATGAGACTTACCCTCCCTTATGACCAAGACAACTTCTGGCTTCTTCACATCTTTGCTTGGAGACATAGAAAAATCCTTTCCCGTTCTCTCCTATAGCCCCTGTTGGTGGGAAAGAGGAAATCACGTGAGATTATTAAAATAGTCCAAATATTGTTCACTTTGGTTCAACTCTCCTTTTATCTTCTGGGTGTTACCTTGGTAACCCAGGTACCAAACAAGGCTGTTAATTAAGTTTTTTAAAAAAAGAAACTATTGTATGCATTTTAGGTCAAGTAGGTTTCCAAGGTATGTTAACTTGGCAGGGAAAATTTTGGAAAGAATTCTAAATGGCAAAATACCATATGTAGGGGCTTCCCTGGTGGCTAAGTGGTTATGAATCTGCCTTCCAATGCAGGGGACATGGTTTTCGAGCCCTGGTACGGGAAGATCCCACAAACTGCAGAGCAACTAAGCCCGTGTGCCACAACTACTGAGCCTGTGCTCTAGAGCCCACGAGCCACAACTGCTGAGCCCACACGCCATAACTACTGAAGCCCACGTGCCTAGAGCCTGTGCTCCGCAACAAGAGAAGCCACCGCAATGAGAAGCCCACACACCACAACGAAGAGTAGCCCCCGCTCGCTGTAACTAGAGAAAGCTCACACGCAGCAACGAAGGCCCAATGCAGCCAAAAATAATTTTTTAAAAAAATACCATATGTAGTTTAACCCATGATGAATACAAGATTTTAATAGGCTTAAAGAGCTACCATTTACAATTTCCTCCCTCTTCCTAAATTTGTAGGAATAAGAGAGGGTTTTAGCAAGAAGCTAAAGAGAAAAGTTTAATTGTAGACCCTTTTAGTTGATCAGAAAGGCTACCCTTCTGTCTAGATTATGAGATAGAGAGAACTACCTTCCTTGAAAAAGCAATTAAGAGAAAGGGGTGTTCACAATAGTGGTTCTATGAGAAACAGAAAATGGGAAATAAGGCCTTGTGCAGGTTTACTATCAAGACCATGTTTTAGCTTGGTTATGCTAAAGAACACATGAAAAATGTATGTGAGATTTGTTTGTATTTTCTATGAAATAACTTTCTTCAGTTTGTATTGCATTTTTTTAAATCAATAGATCATATTTTATCCAACGTTTTAGCTCAGGAACTCATGCTGACATCATCAGTGAATGTCCTGTTACACTAAACTGCTCAGAACAAATATAACTCTACTGCCACCTGATGCCAACATACAGAAATTGCAGGGGCAGAGCATTCAACCCAAGATTCCTCTAAGTGTAAGACTTCAAATTTGCATAACAAAGACAGTCTTGTAAGTTCACAGAGAATACAGCTTTGACTGACACCAATGCAAATGAGAAAATGTAATTACTAAAAGAATTAATAAAAGCATAAGGGGCATCATTTTCCAGTCTTGATAAAATTACCAATAAAAAATTTTCTACACAAGTTCACCTCATCTTACACTGTTACACTGTAAAATTTTGTGTGTCTTTTTTTTTCCTCCTTTGGCAGAAATATTCCAGAGATTTGAACAATTCCATAAATAGTGGTTTAGACAATTGCATACTGGTACAAATATTATAAGAAAGAGACCCAAAATAATAATGACTCATACAAAATAGAATGGTGGGGTTTTTTTAAAGTCTTTAAATTTTTTGGAGGAATGGCAGGGTGGGGGTAATCATCTAGACAGCTGGTATGGCTGCTTCACAACTATCAGCCTGTTGATGAGCCTCATGGTCCAAGAGAGCCGTCCTGCTATCACCATCACATCTTTATCCCACCTTGCAAAAATAATAAATAAATAAGACACATTTTTTCCCTTTAATAAAGGGCTTGATCTAGAAGTTGTACACATTACTACTACTCACTTCCTTTTGCCCAAGATTTTAGTTACAGGGTCACAACTAGACATCATTTGGAAAATGTAGTCTTTAAGTGGGTGATCATGTATCCAACTAAAAAATTCTATGACTGTGTAATTCCATTACAAAGATTAAAGGAAAATTGACAGGCTCCACAATATTTTGATTCCCTCCTTTAATCTACTCTAGATACTTTTAAATATATATTGCTTTGAAGGAAGACTAGGAATCAGTTCCAAAATTAAGGGAGCTAAGAAGACATGACAACTGAACGCAACTCATGATTTGGGGGTTTATTCTGCTATAAAGGATATTATTAGGACAACTGGCAAAATCTGAGTGAGGTTTATAGATCAAATAATGGTATTGTGTTAATATTAACATTCTGATTTTGATAACTATACTCTGGTTATGTAAGGGAATTTCCTTATTTTTAGAAAACACACTCTGAAGAATTTATAGGCAAAGAGGCATCATGTCTGCAACTTTTTTCTTAAATAGTCAAAAAGTGACAGAGACAGAGATAAAACAAAAATGGTAAAATGTTAATGTTGGGGGAATCTAGATGAAAGGTATCTGCAAAGACTTTGTATTAGTCTTGCAATTTTGCTATAAGTCTGAAATAACGTAAAAAAATAAAAAGTTAAAAACAGTACTACTTTCGTTCTGATTCAAATTAATTCGTCAGATTTTTTTAATGTGGTTCATTTACAGTTTAGTCATTATGTAATACTTCGGTCAAACTCAAATTTTGGAAAATTTTGTACTCTTTATTTCTATATTTGGTTTAATTTAAGCCTCCTCCCCCGCCCACCACACACACACACACACACACACACACACACACTTTAAACAGAGTAAAATGGAGAAATTATTTGCATTACAAATGGTGAGAAGAGGCCACATCCATGCACAGCTATAGTTTTCCATACTATGTAACCAAGGATGCGGAGGAGGCAGCAAGGAGGCTTCCTGGCCCAGGAGCAGGTGCAGAGACTCTGCCCCAGCTTCTCCCTCCACCAGAGTTGGGAGAGAACACAAATTCCTCCCCATTTATGCTCAGGCTTACATCACCGTGACACTACCAATCTGTGAGTTTCCATTTGGAGAATGCCTAGGAGACTCAAGTCCTCCCAGATCTTAAACCAAATGCATTGTCAGCCAAGGCTTTATGCCTTATCCTTGTCAGAGCAGACAAAGCCATTCTGGTGCCCAGCTGTCCCTGAACAAGACTCCAGCATCCAATATTACAGAAAGCCAATGTCTCCATGGAGACACTCTCCAAATAGCAATAACTTCAAGACATTCTGTTCCACAAACCACCTGGAGAAACTCCCCTTGCATTGGTTCTATCACAGCAGCGAACCCTGCAGACTCCTCCTCTTCCTCTAGTGGAGAGAGATATCCACCTTTAGGCTGGGGCAGAGAACTTTATTCAAACAGAAACACATCTCACTCTGGAGTCCCAACAGTCAGCAAGGATTACTGGTCCTTGTCCAGGGTCAGTTATGTTTCCATTTCTTTTTAGCACTGAGCTACCACACAGATACTTAGATTTTCACATGCTCCTCTGCACCACAGTGGTTGTAACAGCTCTTATTAGCACTTCCCAAAGTAGACACTTCAAAGGAAGAGCCAGGGGCTATGACTGAGTGGAGACCCAGCCACACGCGTGAGCTGCCATCCAGCTGCGTTATGTCCTTATGTCACGCTGACTTGAAAGCAGCAGAGCAAACCCTCTCCCCAGCACCCCATTAGGCTTTAGCAGCAAGGAGCCCCTCCTTTGCTGAAGTTACTCATAAACAGCACCCTGGGGGCAGCCGCTCTGCCCCTTTATGCCTAGCTGTACTCAAAGGGGAAAGTTAACTTATTAAATGTTTTTCATATTTACAGCTAATAACAATGCCCTGGATTTGCCAGATGATAGTCACACTTTCTACTCTCTTTGGATTTGAAAAACAAGTACAGCCGGCCCTCTGTCATGGGTTCCACACCCTCAGATTCAACCAACCTGGGATCAGATATCGTTGGGAAAAATATTCCAGAAAGTTCCAAGAAACAAAACTTGAATTTGCTGGCAAATATTTACATAATATTTATGTTGTATTCACAGCTATTTGCATAGCATTTGCATTGTCTTCAGTATTATAAGTAATCTAGAGATTTTAAAGTACATGGGAGGATGTGCATAGTTTATATGCAAATGCTAAGCTGTCTTACGTACGGGACTTAGCATCTGCAGATGTTCGCATCCACCGGGTGCAGGGGGAGATCGTGGAACCAACCCCCAAAGATACTGAGGGACAGCTGCATTTCCAAACTCATGTTCCCACATATTGGGATTTTGCTCATAGAGACGTTCAGATTCTTTAAATGTAGGTTTATTGGGTTGTTTCTTTGCTTGTTTGGTTTTTAATTGGGAAATGTTTCACAGGGATGAATAAAAGAGTATTTTCTCCTCAGCCGTCTCCTAAAAGAGCCGGGCAGCTAGACAGGTTCAAACAACACTCAGCCTCATCACAGAGCTGTAATCTATAAAATAGCAAATTATCTTGGGAGAACAAAGGAAATCTTGCATGTCCTCACCCTGAAAGCAGATCGTTTCTACTTATTTTGAATCCTATGGCTCTGCTTTAACTGAATTCATGATTCCTCTGAAGGCTTCCAAAAGGTGCAACGGAAGCAATGGCATAGGTTCTACCTGGCCTTCCTCAAGCCAGGCACTCAGAAGCCAGCACTCCAAGGTAGGCCCCTGTTTTAACTAAAGAGACAATTTTACGCTGCTCTCACCCTAAGCTATGACACAGGCTTGTGGCTGTTTCTTCCCCACTGCACTTGCCTCTGGACCTATCAATCGCCCTTTTCCCTGCATGACCGCTAATCTGATGAGAAAAAAAGTTGCCTTGGCAAAAAGCATGTGTTCCATTTCCTGACCTTGGCAGCTCTAAGCTCTGCAGGACTCTCTCAGAGCCACCATTGAGCAAATCTCTTCCCTGCACCGTGAATTTGCCGAAAAGGAGAAAGAAAGTTGTAGAAAACACTTGCAGGTAAACAGCCTCTGAAATCAATGAAGACAGAGAATTACTTTGTTCCTAATCCCTTTTTCCTCCCTCACAGCAAGCTGCCAATAACCCTGACCTGATTCTAACACCTATCATGACTAATTCTCCCTCTCACTTTGAAAGGGCATGATAATGTATATAGCTGGAAGCTAGCAGTGAAGGAGGGCTTGAAAATGCCACACCCCCACTTGTCTGCACACTTCCGTTGAGATTGGTATATTCTAATTCTCTCAGGGAACCACTCACTCGTGAGGCTGTGATTTGCACACCTCTCAGCTAAGTGGTTTTCACAGTTGTACAGGAAACTGACATATTGGGTGTGGAATGGCCAGCCTGCACAGTCACCCTTGGTGGCTGACTTTGCACTTGGGCACACCGTCTGCACCTCAAGCAACAACATGCCTACCAAGCAACGATGGCATTAGAGGGCCCAAGTAATCAATCCTTTCTGCTATCACTATTTACTTGACATTTACTTGCGTAGCCTGGTAATTAATCCCAAGGACTCTGCTTTGAATCCTAACTGTACCACTTACTAGCTGTGTGACCTTGAGCAAGATAGGTCACCTCTCTGCACATCAATTTTCTCAACTGTCAAAGGGAACTACTCATAGAATTGTGAGAATTCAATGTGTTAATACCCCCAGAGTATTTAGAAAAGGTCTGGCACTTACTAAATGTTCAATACCTGTTACTTATCATTATATAAAAGCTAACTTTAATAACTATTAGCTCAATAAATGTTAGCTTTGTCATTATAAGCTAATCTTAGTAGCTGTTAGCTGTTTTTATTAATTCTGGCCATGTCCACCAGGACCTGGAAAAACCTAAATGAAGGTTCATTCAGTTTGGCTACTACCCTAGGCCATATCAAACAGAGCAGGAAATCGGTCAATAAAGGCCTGGGAAAAGGAGTAATTCTAAATGTCAACTCTGAGCCTCTGACACCAGTTACCTCCCAGCCCCACACTCCATGAGCCCTTTAAGGCACTGGCTGGTGGCACAACCATCCCTACCTTGGGGTCCTCTGCTTTTACGTCTGTGTCCTGGGTCACTTGCTCCATTTTTATTCTTCCTAATTCTTACCTTTATTTTAATACCTCTACAGGCCTTTTACTACCTCTACAGGTCTTAAGGCTTCTTTAGTGGCATTGCTCAGTATCACAAGGCTGAGATTTCTGATCCATGAACAGTGCACGAAACGGTTCTTATAGAGTGGGGCTGTTTACAACCCAAGTGTTAGTCTGCTTCTTCCTGCTACTGCAGAGATTGAGCAGGGTCAGTGCAAAATATGCCAAAGGGAAATTCTTAGATGTGATGAATTGATATTTTGAAAAAATATTTACAGGGTAAATTTAAAGCAGCTTTTGAGTTTTTGAAATAAATCCCAATCATCTCATCCCATTTTTCCTATATCATGGAGCAATGCAAGAGCAGTAAGCCAGAACTGGAGAGACTGGCTTCTAATAGCACTGCTAACTTTTACTCATCATGTGACCTTGAACAAGGGAATTTCAGGATTCTCATCCAGCTAACATATAGACAAAACTGCCTGAGTGTGTCTTATTAGATGTTATAAGGGTCCAGTGAGATGATATATATGAAAGTGCTTTAAAAATTGTAAAATGCTTTACCAGGATAAAACGATATACTATTATGACATACCTTATAATGAGTCCTGGAAAGCTTAGAGCAGAGAAACCATTTTACAAGGAGTCACAGACTGGAATTCTAGTTCCAAATCTGCTACGAATTGCCCCTGTAAGTCTGGACAAATACGTTCCCCTCTCTGGTCCTCAGCTTTGTCATCTGTAAAATGATACAGTTGGCTTAGATGAGCTCTAGGGTCCCTCCCAGGTCAAAAGTCTATGAGTCCAAGCAAAACAAAGAGAAGAAAACTGATGTAAAATGGATATGTGTCCAAAAAAGATTTTAGACCAAATTTTAAAATAATAGTAATAAAGAAAATGCAAGAAATCAGAAGTGATTGTAAAGGGCTGGCCATGGCAGACATGGTTTATTGATCATGACACTCTTTCCCAGAACTCAGACATGCCCTCATAGCCTGCTTTGCCATTAACGACAAATAGTTTTTGCAAGGCACAATGCAAATGTCTTAAGAAGGAGATTTTAAGACAAATCATTTACAGACAAAGATTTCTCATTGCAAACAGACTAATTATAGAATTTTGCCTAGTCTCATGTCTGCATGTGTCTATGGGCAAGCATGCATACACATATACACACACACTCTTCATTGATACTTAGACCAACTCTAGAGAATAGCCTTGGTTGCTTTGGTGTGTGGGTGTCAATGCCTCTACAAATATTCATTTCCATAGACCTTAAAGCCTCTTTTGATAGATTAGGAAACTGAGATACTAAGAGCGTAAAACGAACTGTCAAAAGTCAATGGCTGGGCTTCCCTGGTGGCGCAGCAGTTGAGAGTCCGCCTGCCGATGCAGGGGACACGGGTTCGTGCCCCAGTCCGGGAAGATCCCACATGCTGCGGAGCGGCTAGGCCCATGAGCCATGGCCACTGAGCCTGCACATCCGGAGCCTGTGCTCCGCAACTGGAGAGGCCGCAACAGTGAGAGGCCCGCGTACCCCAAAAAAAAAAGGCAATGGCTATTCAGTGACCAAAAAAGCAAGTCACCTGATCTGGTTATGGCTTTTGTTCTATGTTGATATTTGATATTTTCTTGACCTTGACGTTAGAGTCTATCATAAGGTCCCAATATCTTATCCATTGGTGTCCTTCCAAACTGGAGTGTTTTTTTCACAGTTTTGCTTTTCTTAAAAAATACCTAAGATCACCCTGTACAAAGTCTCTTTGTGTCAAAATCTTTCTTGTACCACATTTACTGGTGAGGTTGATAGCTGTTAACTTTTACATGTATAAACACATTTTTTGTCTTCTACATACCAGTCACTTGCTCACAATTCTATGTTTAAATTTCTTTTTAATTGAACTATAGACATAAATTCAACCCTCAGCTTGTTATTTTAATAGTAAATGTAACAATTAACCCAAAACTGTTTTCATCGCTAACATAATTATTAAATAATAACTTCTGTGCTCATTAACATAATAAGTCTCATTAATTGCATGCCATCTCACAATGAAATTAACCTACAAAGATCAGGCAGAAAACACAGGATGTAAGAAGAATCAGAGAACCTCTCTGGAGCTGCCTGGGCAAATTTTTAAAAAATTAGACTTCAGAAGGTGGGGCAGAAACTTAGGGGCAGGGGAGCTGCAGCGTCTAATTGTAACAACATCAATTAGAGCAATGAATGTACAAAAAGAGGTTCATGAGGGACTTTGAAAAATAAGAAACGTTAGAGAAATGATACTAACAAAGTTTAGAAATGATCATAAAATCAAGGCTTTGATCTTCAGAATGAAGAGAACGAATGAGAAACTCTCTCCCCTCCCAGCCACTTAAGTTCCCAGAGCCACAAAACATTGCTTTACTGGTAACTCCCTGGTGCTGATACTACGTGTCCTTAAGTTCAGTCAGCAACCACTTACCTACGTATTCACTCTACTATTTTCCCTCCCACCTTCACCTTCAACCATTATTAACTGACGTCCCTATTCACCTTGCCACAATCCACCTTTGCCTACAAAACTTCTCCACTCTCTTAGCCCGCTGTGTCTTTCCTTTGGGTTTCTGCTCTTCCTTTTCCTGCCTCTTCATGGCCATGCTTACATCCATTAATTTCTATTTTGTCCCTTTGGTGATAGGCTAGACCTGCCACTTACCCCACATGGCCACTTATTTTCACCCTGAAAATTAGCTGCAATATTTAAGGTCCCTGAGTCTCTTAAGAAGGGTCATATTTGTGTGCTCTGAAAGATGGTAGGCTTGGGGTTCAATATGATGGGACCCTGAATCCCCCCATGACCACCGCCACCACTCCTGCTCAAAAAATGTCAGTGGTTCTTCACGGCACACAGAATAAATTCCAAACTCTTCAGCCTGTCTTTCAGAGCTCTCTATAGTTCATTCCAACTCTATCTTTTTTTCTTTTTTTTTTTTTTGCGGTACGCGGGCCTCTCACTGTTGTGGCCTCTCCAGTTGCGGAGCACAGGCTCCAGACGCGCAGGCTCAGTGGCCATGGCTCACAGGCCCAGCTGCTCCGCGGCATGTGGGATCTTCCCGGACTGGGGCACGAACCCGTGTCCCCTGCATCGGCAGGTGGACTCTCAACCACTGCGCCACCAGGGAAGCCCCCAACTCTATCTTATCTTTACCTACACCACCCATGTCGGGTAGTCAATTGTTCTCCTGAAAGGTGGGACAGTGGATTAAATTGACATTGTATACTATTTTAAGTATTATGTTTTTTTATTTCTAGAAGTTCTACCTCATTCTTCTCCCAGTCTGCTGGTCATTTTGAATGATCTCTTGCTCCTTACTCAGACTTTTGATTTAGTCTTTTAATTCTTGAAACTGATCAAACATGGCTACTTTACATTCTGTATCCAGTAGTTCCTTTATCCGAAGTCTTTCGGGGACCCCTTCTGCTATTTGTTGTTTGTTCTGACTCTCACTCATGGTGCTTTAGTCCCTCACGTGTTTTGGTATTTGTATATCTATTGTTGTGTGAGTTCACGTCTTTTGGAACTTTATACGTGGTAGTTATAGGAGGCACGTGGTGAGTCTTTCTTCTTTCAGAGAAGATAGAGATTTACTGCTGCCAGGTACCTGGGGCACTACCAACTTGAAAATAAATTCTTGGAATCTTCATACCTTGCACATTGTGTGAATCCAGGCCCCAAATCTGCATGGGAGCTAGATTTGTGTTATGAATCTGCAGGGGAGAATTTTTTTCCTTACCCTGAACCAAAGACTGAGAGAGCAAGTTTCTTTGTTGTCTTCCTTTGCGTGCCTTGTTTTTCTAGGTCACCCTCTCAGTAACGATGTTGTCCTCAAGAGTCCCAGTGTCATGGGAGGTAAGGGGTGTGGGGAACAGTACAATTCAACTCTCTACTTTGCCTTGGCCCAAGGCTTTGTGTCCTATTCCCTCCCAGTAGTCGCCAGAGATCAGAAGATTCCCTTAAGGCAGCTGCCAGCTTCAGAGCACTCTCAGCTGCCTGGGTTTGTTTTCTTCTCCTTCTCCTTCTTTTTAAATTTTAAAAAAAATTTTATTGAAGTATAGTTGATTTACAGTGTTATGTTAATTTCTTCTGTACAGCAAAGTGACTCAGTTATACATATATATAGTTTGTTTTTCTTCTTTGTTTGATGCATCTGAAATTTACCCTTACTTTATTTCCAGTTCAGCCATGCATTTAAAGAGTGATTTATTTCTATTCCACACAGCAATTTGGGCTATATTGTAGCAGGATTTCAGGATATAGAATTCACCTTATTGCCATAAATGGAAGATCTACAGTTTATAATCTCTTTCAGCTCTGTTTGTTGTCTTTAGAACCTTAATATAACTATAGTAATTTTGCTTCCGAAATGGACAACAAATCATTCTGGGACAGCACTTCAGTAATACCCTAGAACCAAGGAATTCTGAGTCTCATTTCACTACTCTAGGCCAGGGGTCACAAACTTTTCCTGTAACATGCCAGATGGTAAATATTTTTGGCTTTGTGGGCCCTACAGTCTGTTATAATTGCTCATCTTTGCCACTGTAGTGGTAAAACAGTTACAGATAATACATAAACCCATGAGCATGGGTGGATTCCAATAAAACTTCATTTTTGGACACGAGTTTGAATTTCATATTAATTTCATATGCCATGAAATATTCTCTAAAAAATTTTTTTCAACCATTTAAAAATGTAAATGGTTGGCTCATGGGCCGTATAAAAACATATGGCAGGCTGGATTTGGTATGTGGTCCATAGTTTACTGACCCCTGTTCTAGACCATAGTTCTCAATTGAGATACACATCAGAATCATCTGTGCAGCTTTTTAAAAACAGGGATGCTCAGACATCTCCTAAAACCTACAGAATGAAAATTTCTGGTGGCAGAATCCAAGATTATAATTTTTTTTTAAGTTCCATAGATGATTCCGATAAGCACCCCTAATTTAGACAGGGTGCTCCAGATTTTGCTCTCTCTATACGTTCCTGGGGCTCCCTACATACTTCAGGCTGTTGTCCAGAATTACCCAATTTCTTTTACTCCAGAGCAAGTCACATAATTGTCTAGTCAAAATAACCTGCCATGATACAAAAAAATTAAAAAGCCATAAATAAAAGTAATCCCAATGGCTTTTGGTATATATCTTGTGAAAACATGCAATTTAAAATTTTTGATATATAATAAAGAAGACATCACAAATCAGAAAAGAAGAGGAATTCAATCAACAAAATAGATTCACAATTTGGAAACAAGAACAATTCATATCCATTTCTCACACCATACACCAAAACACATGCCAGATGCACTAAAGAGTAAAATATAAAAGGATTAAGCCATAGAAAGAAACTAAAAGGCAATCAAACTGAATATCTGTCAAACTCCTAGAGTAAAAAGAAATTTCTAAGCTTAAAAGCTTAGAAAAAGCCAAAACGAGAAACTGTGTAGATTAAACTACATACAAATTTTAAGCTTCTGTATATAATAAGGTAAAATAACTGAAATAAAGACGTAAACTGAGAAATAAATTTGCATAATTAAGGAAGTACAACTAGTTGACAAAATATGAAAAGAAAAAAGAGTCTGAGTAGTAATCAGAAGAAATGCAAGTTAATCTAAAATCCCATTTGTGATCTATCAAATTAGTCAAGGCTTTTCAAATATGAAGCAAGACTCATGGTGGGTGGAGTGTATAAAACACACTCATACACTGCATATCTGCAGTCTGGAATGGCAGAAAAACACAGATTTAGAGAAGAGTTTCAAGCCAGAATTTAGAGAAGGGTTTCTCCTCTGGCTAGCTGTGTAACGTCTCCAAAAAAACGGGAAACAACAAATGGGTCTTAAAGAGGACTGATTCAGCAAACTATAATATATTCACTTAATAAAGTATTATGAGGCCATTAAACATTATGTTTACAAATACCATAAAATAACATGGATAAAGGTTACACTATATTCCGTGAAAAAGGCAGGATATAAAATTGCATAAATACTGTAATTACAATGACACAAATCGTAAATAAACTGATTAATAACAGGGAAAAGGTTAAAAGAAATCCACAAAGACAGGAACAATGTTTGTGTGTGTGGTGTATGTTGGTGATTTTTTTCAGATTCTGTTTAATAAGACTGCATTATATTTACAGTGAGAAATAACCTTTTAAAAAGAGAAATTGTTGCTTGAAAGCTGCAGTGTGGCAGACTGGTCAGCAGGAAATGGTAGTTTCAGAACCATATTCTGAAATTTTACTATAAAAACCCCGATTAATGTGAATAGTTCACGTGGCAAAATCCCAGAGCACAAAGCCGAGACTTAAGTCTTAACTCTGCCCTGTGTTTTCTTTACACTTGTTATATCATTAAGACTATAAAGTAAATAGCTAGTGTTCTCACTGATAACTAAGCGAAGCCTAATTGTGTGGTTTTAGTCTCAACTAAAACTGCTGAAAATGTGAAAGGCTTTCCCACAGGCTCACGGATAAATGACACTTTAAACATACAGCCTTCAATTAGGAATTCTTTAAGATTTCCTTTAGCTTTCTGGAAATTTCTGCACAGAGATCTTACAAGCATTAGATACTTCTGTGACATTTAAATTTACCCTTCTGCTTTGTCTGACCTTGATACAATTTCCCTGTTAAAGGACATTTGAATTTCAAGACAATACGCAGTTCTTTAAATAACAACGGCACACAACTGAAGCATCCAACCTGCATCTGCCACGCACCTTTTGTCTTCAATCAAGTTCCAAAAGTGTGTTCCATTTCATAGTGATTTCTAGGAGCAATGGGCAAATCATACACATGATCTCCCCCAAAACTCTCCGTGGACCCCTGTGTCCTCTCCACCCTTACTTCCTTCGGTGCTTTTGAACGTGTTTGCTAGAATATAGGAGAAGCATCTGCCCATAAGTGAAAAATAGCATTTTTAATAGGAAGATGCACTGTCTGCTTTCCTTGTTTCTGCTGCCAGCGCCAGAACACACCCTCCTCATAATGCCTGTCTTCGAGGAGCTTTCTTTTCTCCAGGAGGCCAAGATGGAAACTGACTTCAGTGCAGACCCATGGAACACAGTGTGACAAATCTCATCTCAAATCACAGCCAGCTCTTCCTGGAGACCCTGTTTTAGGGCTTTGCAAAGTGCAGGACCGTCCATTACAACTAGGCATTTATGCCTTCAAAATGTTCCTTTCTTCTTATGAGACAATAAAACACTTCCTGCAGCAACAGCAGGTGAGCACAGACGCACCTTAAATATCCGACCCCAAGTGCTAAAGACGCTTAATAATCTTTAAAGTTACCAACAAGATTGTTTCCTCCGTTACCAGGATGTTGTAAAATGTCCTAATTAGTCTTTATGATAATGCTGACACCTCCACAGCACATAAAAAGGACTCAATTTTTAAAAGGACAACTCTGGTTGGTTTGATTTTTCTCTCTAATTGGCCTATAATGTCTATTCCCCTGCCACTCCAGACAGGCAAACATTAATTTAACAAGCAACTCATACACCATGGGAGACCAGAGAATCGTGTGTGGAAAAGAAGGTTCCAGTATTCCGGATGCATAATTGGCTTCATTCTCTTTTACCTCCTAGAAGATGCTAAACAAGCATGTCCACAGTTCAAAGGGGTGGGGCAGGGGATGGGGAGTCCCTCCAAGGCAGCTGCTTCCTGAGGACTCTCCGCCCTCAGCCAGTCCCTGCTATGGCACAACCAGGATTCAGCAAATCCCAAGGACCCGTCCCAGTCAGGCCTCCAGGAGAGGTGGTGCGGTGAGCCAGGCCAAGGAACCGAGACCAGGAGAGCAGAGGCTGGTCCCCAGTTCTGCACCAAGCGCTCTGCGGTCTTAGACTGGTCACTGATCCTCCCTGGCCTGCTTCCCTGACTATAAAATGAAAAGAAGGAACTCAAATGACTCCAAATTCCTTTCTAGCTTTCGCATCCCAAGATGTACTGGTGGGCCCAGCTCTGCCAATAG
Source organism: Monodon monoceros (assembly GCF_005190385.1). Lineage (NCBI taxonomy): Eukaryota > Metazoa > Chordata > Mammalia > Artiodactyla > Monodontidae > Monodon > Monodon monoceros. Next base: position 17,954,499 of record NW_021703772.1, read on the forward strand.
CACGGATGATGACTTCAGTCTCCCTGCCAGCTGGTAATGCAGAGACTGGCTCAGACCACTGGGCGCTATCAGCTCTTCCTGCGACATCCAACCCGATGCCAAACACTGGGTTCCAGCCCAGCTTCCAACCACACCTCCCAGGACACTCCAGATGGGTGCGGAGCAAAGCCAAGTGGAGGGTGAGTGCACTACAGGACTGACGATTGCTCCTCCCAGCCAATGCATAAAGAAATATATTTTAGATTTCAGGAGAGTTAGCTGAGTGAGTCTGATGGTCTCACTTCCAAGGTGGGGAGCTATACCCATGGGTCCTCCTGAACCAAAGAAACATGACCTTTGCACCAAGGGAGTGAAAAGGCTTTTTCTGTGCACTGCAAACTGGCTCTTCAAGTCATTCCTCTGGATATATCTGAGGGTTCAATATGCATTTGGGGGCCTCAAGTATTCCTGTTGCAGTGGAGACATGGAGGGGGGGAAGGCCACAGATTGACCCAAGATGATTCCAGCTGCTGACTAACGAGCCCGCACTGGAGGCACCACTATCACCCCACCCCCTTTCACATCCCATTCTCCTCCACAAGCTGCTGGCAAAGAAAGCAGGAGCTGAATTGAATAACATTGCTGTTGAAAAGATTCTTCTTCTCCAACCAAGAAAGCCATGACAATCTTTTATTTATATTTCCAATATTTCAATTTAGAGTAATAGGTGTAACAGCACTGCTGGCTCTCCGGCCACCCCCTCTCGTGATGGCGCCGTTGCCAGGCATCAGGCACAGCTCATCAGCAAATGGGGAGGGGCACGGGGGCAGGAGCAAGGCCACGGAAGTCCTTGTTCTACCCACACACACTGGCTACTAGAAAATGGAACGTGCTCCTCAAGTGTGACATTCTGCTATTGAGTGGTCCTCTGGTCGGCCTCACTGAGTCTCTGTTAAATCAATCATGCTGTTAAAATACATTAACACCACACACAGACAGATTTTTTAATTCCAGTACCATGAAGTCTGAAACAAAACACAAACAATGTAAAGAAACTTCGAGCCAAATTTTCACTCAAACCTCAACAAGGCCTCCACCCAACCCTTCATCTGGTCTACTCCGTTGATACCTCCCCGCTCATTGTCTTAGCCCAAACCCTAATTAATTACAGGGTAGGAGGAAGAGAGAAAACTGCAGGAGAGTAGTGGTCAAGACTGAAATTTTAGTTTGTACAACTTTAGATGACACTCAAGCTTAACTTTCTCCTGCTGAAAGTTACTTTTTTTTTTTTCTTTTCAGACCATATGGTACCCATCAATCCCAACTCTAAATTCACTTCCTTTTGTTCTATACGGGGTCGGATCTAATCACTACTTTAAAACAGAATTTAGGATATGTTGATTTGACTGCCCCTCAGCCATAAGGCTGAGGGAAATAATAGTTCTCAAACAGAAATGTTGGTGTCTTAAAGTGATAGAATCAGAAGAGTCTTCCATGAAAATAAATGAAATTTATGAGCCATTTATGAGGTTACGTGGGAATCCTTACAATGCGAAGGACCAATTTACATAATCATCATCCACTGTCCTTTAAGTCACCTTGGAGGGGCTGCAAAGAAGCAAAGGCTCTTTTTACTCACGGTTTAGGAGGGATAGCATGGTGCATGGGGTAGATGGGGGCTCTGGAGAATCAGAGATCTGGGTTCACTCCCACCTCCACCGTTCACTGTGTGACCTTACTCAAGTCTCTAAGCCTCAATTTCCTCACTCATAAAATGGGAATAATAATATCTTGTAGGGTTTTTGTGCTGGTTAAAAAGATGTAGGTATACACAGACATAGAAAGTACACTCCACACAAAACAGACGAAAATCAATAAATGATACTATATTATCAAAAGTAAAAGACCCACTTAAGAGAGTACTGATATTTAGAACTTATGGAAAAGCTGGGTTGTGGTACAAACAACCTCCATAAGAAAACCTCACATTAAACTGATGTGAAATCTGCCCAACAGAGCAATCACTGAGAATAAGAAAGTGAACTAAGGTGCAAATCCCTATATCATCATTAGGACAGGGACAAAAAATGTTCAGCCTCCATTAGTATGCCTCTCTAAAGATCCATAGAGCCTGTGTCTAAATACCCACGACAAGACACAGCCCTGCAGGCCATTACCAGCAAAACTTAAATTCAGCCACATTCCTCTTTAGTGCCACCTTACTAAAACTCATGTGGCTCCTCCACTCCCTTGTATGTGGCATCTTCAACTGGCTGGCCCAAGGCTGGCCATGGATCCCCACAATCATGCCCTGAATTATGACCATTTCCCTAGCACTCTCCACCCCATAGCTTGTAGCACTGCCAGGACACTTTATTTAGTCAATAACTGGTTAGGAATAGGACTCTGTGCCTTAGAACACAAGCATATGCATTTGAAAAACTTCACTGGGACCCTGCTTAGGGACTGCTAGAGTTTATCTGCAACATTAAAATCTGAGAACCACCTGATAGTTCTGGGGGCACAAAGTCCTTTGGGGACCCTCAAAATATGCCATAGGAATGGCCACCTACTCTGCCAGCCCATGGCTGAATCTGACTGTCCCATTTGTTTTCCTGAGAAGTTTCATGAGCAGGACCTCATGACAAGGTGTGATAAGAGTAGCTCAGGGCTTCCCTGGTGGCGCAGTGGTTGAGAGTCCGCCTGCCGATGCAGGGGACACGGGTTCGGGCCCCGGTCCGGGAAGATCCCACATGCCGCGGAGTGGCTGGGCCCGTGAGCCACGGCCGCTGAGCCTGTGCATCTGGGGCCTGTGCTCCACAACGGGAGAGGCCACAACGGTGAGAGGCCCGCGTACCGCAAAAAAAAAAAAAAAAAAAGAGCAGCTCAAAACAACAGGTCCTGGAAAGAGATCTGTCTTAGAGACAGAAACGAAATGAGGTTAAGTGGGAAAACAACCTTGCCTAGAATGACATGTGTTGGGTAGCGGGATCCCAGGGCCTTTCCCAATAAGTTAATAAATGGACAATTTATGGAGTAACTGTGATTGGAGGTAAGAAAACATGGTTTACAGTTTCACGGACATCATCTTCACCAAAGCAGATTAGCCATAAGCACCCAGAGATCGAGCCGGGGCAGGGAGTATTGGTGGGGAGGTGACCCTTCTTAAGTAGAAGCAGGTCACCTGTGCTGCAAAAGCCTCAGAGACCCAAATCAAGAGACAGGAACACCAAAAGAAACTGAGGAGCCTGCGGTGTCACCCCACCCCTATGATGCCTGCCTCGCTTCCCAGCTGTAGAATTGCTGTACCAGTACCAGACGGAAGGGTCTTTACCTCTCAGATGCTATTGCAATTGGGATCCTTCTACCAAATTGTTTTTTAAAAGTATAACATTATTCTTCACCTAAACAACAGAAACCAATAAGGTCAGCGATTTTTATGGATCAAGCTTTTATATAAGCCACATTTAAGTACAATATAAAAAGAGTAAATAACATTTATCAATCATAGCTTTTTAAAAATGTAGCCTTATTCTTGGAATTTGTTTAGCATTCTTTGCCAAATCACCCAGATATACAATCATTGCAAGCCAAAGCCTCCTTGCAATTGATTTGGACTTTAAGCCAACTTAGAATCAAAAACCTACATTGCTTTTCCCAACCGCCAGCTGTGGTTGTTTCCACTTAGGAAATTGTGATTTTCCTCCTTTACAATTTAATTTTGAAATAACTTCTCACAACTTTCAGCCATGTTTTCTCAGAGCTCTACTTTTCTTCTGTGTAGTTTAAGTGAAAAGGAAACAAGAAAGTTATGTCATACCAAGCTTTCTACTTCTCTTGCTATTTCCACAGTATCTGCATTTACGTCCTCCACTGAGTCCTGAATCCCTCAAAGTCATCCATGAGGGCCGGGATCAACTTCTTCCAAACTCCTGATAATGTTGGTATCTTTACCTTTTCCCATGAATCACAAACATCCTTAATGGCATCTAGAATGGTGAATCCCTTCCAGAAGGTTTTCAACTGGCTTTGCCCAGATACATTAGACGAATCACACTATAGGTAGCATTACAAAATGTATTTCTTAGATGTTAAGGCTTGAAAGTCAAAATGACTCCTTGATCCATGGGCTACAGAGTGGATGTTGTGTTAGCAGGCATGCAAACAACATGAATCTCATTGTACATCTCCATCAAAGCTCTTGGGTGACCAGGTGCATTGTCAATGAACAGTAATATTTTGAAAGGAATCTTCTTCTCTTAGCAGTAGCTCTCAACAGGGGGCTTAAAATATTCGGTAAAACATGTTGTAAACAGATGTGCTGTCGTTCAGGCTTTGTTCTTCCACTGAAGGAGCACAGGCAGAGTAGATTTAGCATAATTCTTAAGGGCCCTAGGATTTTTGGAACGGTAAATGAGCATTGCATTCAACTTAAAGTCACCAGCTACTAGCCCCTAACAAGACAGTCAGCCTGTGCTTGGAAGCTTTGAAGCCAGGCACTGACTTCTCCTCTCCAGCTATGAAAGACCTACGTGGCATCTTCTTCCAACATAAAGTTATTTCATCTACATTGAAACTCCGCTTTTTTAGTGTAGTCCCCTTCATTAATTATCGTAGCTAGATCTTCGGGATAACTTGCCGCAGCTTCTACATCAACACTTGCTGTTTCACCCTGCACTTTTTTGTTATGGAGACGGCTTCTTTCCTTAAACCTCATGAACCAACCTCTGCCGGCTCCAGATTCTTCTTCAGCAGCTTCTTCACCTCTCTTAGCCTTCACAGAATTGAAGCGAGTTAGGCCTTGCTCTGGATTAGGCTTTGGCTTAAGGGAATGTTGTGGCTGGCTTGATCTTCTATCCAGACCACTAAAACATTCTCCATATCAGCAATAAGGCTGTTTTGCTTTCTTATCATTTATTTGTTCACTGGGATAGGACTTTTAACTTCCTTCAAGAATTCGTCCTTTGCATTCACAGCTTGGCTAACTGCTTCACACAAGAGGCCTAGCTTTCAGCCTGACTTGGTTTTCAACATGCCTCCCTCACTAAGCTTCATCATTTCTAGCTCTTGATTCAAAGTGAGAGATGTGTGACTCTTCCTTTCACTTGAACACTTAGAGACCATCGTAGGGTTATTAATTGGCCTAATTTCAATATTGTTGTGTCTTGAGAAATAGAGGCCCAAAAGACAAAGAAAGGTGGGGGAATGGCCTGTCGGTGAAGCAGTCAGAGCACACACAATTTATTGATTAAGCTCGCTGTCTTACATGGGCACAGTTCACGGCACCCTAAAACAATTACAATAGTAACATCAAAGATCACTGATCACCATAAGAAATGTAACAATGATGAAAAAGTTTGAAATATTGTGCCGATTACCAAAATGTGAGACAGAGACACAAAGTAAGCAAACCTTTTGAAAAAGTGGCACTGATTAGACTTGCTCGAGGCAGAGTTGCCACAAACCTTCAATGTGTAAAAAATGCAAAGTACAATAAAACAAGGTATGCCTGTATACTCAACATTCGATGGCTTCAGTGGAGTATTCTGTGAAACCACTGTGCTGTAGAATTAGGAGTGAATCTTGTTGGGTTTTTTTAGCAAAAAATTGGCCTGGCTTGAGTCCCAGAGGCTGAAAAAGTCCTAAAAGATAAACCTAGAAGGTACAGTAATGATTTCCAAGGGAAGGGAAGTAGACGATGGAACAGAAGTCTTTCTTGTTCAATGCCAGCAGGTTAGAGGTGAATAACTACATAACAATCACAGAATGTGGGGAAAAAAGATGTGTTTTTGTTGAGATATAGGACTCATGGAAAAATACTCAGTGGAACTAGGAACTGGATTCAATGACAGCCATGTTTTCCAGAATTATACATATTCCTGTTCGTGACTCATATCTGATGCTCTCCCCAAAGCCACCTGCATCCTACCAAGCTCATGCACCACCTCCACACACATTCCCACTAACAAGAATCAGCATCTGTGTAGAACTTACGGTTCTCTAAACACTTTCATGTTCATAATCTCTCTTGATCCTCCCCATATCCCTATAAGGTAAAAATTATTACTCTAATTTTATTGACGAGTAAACAGAGAAGTTAAGTAAGTTGCCCAAGGTCATACAGCTAGTAAATGGAAAAGCTGAGACCAAAGGTCTTCTAACTTCAAGTTCAAACTTTCCATTTTACTCTGGCCCTCCCCTCCCCCCATTGCTGTGGCTGTAACAAATTTGAAGTTATGCTACTGATCAGCAGCAATTGGTTTGAAATAAGAAATCTTTGTATTTAAATATAAACATGAATATTTGAAAATTGCTAATTTGGGCCAAATGTTGGGCTGAAAATGATTGCCAACCTCTTTTATGTGCTCAAACTCCCTTAAACCATTTGTTCTCATATAACATTTAGCTTAAGATATAATACACAATACACATATAGTGTTTCCCATGTACAATGTTTTCCAGCTTCTAATTCACTTTAGGCCATCAAAAGAGAACATGAAATAACTCCAGAGTTATTTTATTATTTTGCAGTTACCTTGCAGAGAGAGAAAGGGAAGAGTGGGAAGAGTTTTTACAACTGAGAAAAAATCCAGATTTCTTATTAGTCATGTTCTAAAAATGACAATCCCTGCCTACCCAGCAGGCCTCTCTCCACCCCACTCCCCCAGCCCACAAGCTGCAGCTGGCAGACCCTGCTGCAGACCACATTTTTCTGCCTGGGAATCCATCTACAGACCTGAGCAAGGAACCCATTTTTGTACAACCTGGAGTGGTCCTCATGGTCTTAGGGGCAGAGTACCCCCCAGGAGGGCTGGAATGAAGCTCACGAGAGGACCTGGCTGCAGTTCTAGCCCCGGACCATGGCATCTGACCATGCATAGCCTCTCTAGAAGCGGCGCCAACACCAAGGCTCCTCCTGACACACAAGCCTCCTTCCCCCACCAAGAGCTCACAAGTGAGTTTACTAAGGTTGCCCTGAACACTCCCCAATACTGCCCACCCCCAGAGGCCTTTGTTTATCCAACTTGACCACAGTCAGGAGAGTCTGGTGAATGAGGTGAGAAAGGTTACCCTCCCATCAGAGCTGGCAGAAAGCGGAGTAGCCATACCTTATAGCTCAGAAGGAAAGGAGAGTGTGATTTATGATAGGAAGGGGTCCTTGCCCCAGACGTACTTCTCCAGCAACTATTCAGCTACCTGAATATATGGGGTAAAACCCTTTGTTAAAGATAAAGCCAAAAATAAAGGCAGGACAGGATGTCTTTGACAGGGAACCCCTCTTCCTCCCTCTCCCTCTCTTTTACTCTGAGTTCCTTACACCATGGCACCACGTTACAAACTGCACATACTCCCCTTTACAACAAGGCTCAGTTCAAGTTCTCTGTACATTCCCCAGCTCTGACCTCCCCTGTTCCCCAAACCAACACATTTTCCCTTAGGCATATAATTATGATTGCTCACGAATTTAAACCCCCAACAGAGGCCTGTGTTCCAGATGCAAACAGCTCAAGCATCAAAGAACTGGTTTGAGTTTATGTTTCCACTTGGATGGTGTCTTAAATTGAGATCTTTGGAAACAGACTCTGACATGGAAAGCTGCCTGCTAACAGTATACTGGGGAGTGCTCTCGGGATAGAAGGAAGAGAAGACAGCAGGACAGGGCAGAGGGAGAAACTAGCCAACAGTGTGGTTGCAACAGAGACTTCAGGCAATCTGATGGGGAGCTCTAAAGCTGGGAGGGTCTGTAGGAGTCTTCCCAAATTGAGAGAAGAGGCCAGGACTTTTAATCCCTTATCAGCCAGTTACATACCTTGGGTGAGGCAGTGCTTTGTGGCCGAGAGCAATTCCCATTAAGTGACAAACCTGTGAGCCATGAGCAGCCAATGTTCCCAGGAGCTAGGGACAGATGCATCAGTTCTCAAGAGGAATCTGGATGGGGCATTATAGCCCATGATAGCCCACCCCTTATGCACTTGTTTTTTATAGTAAGTCCACCCCATCAAAGGAGTGGTTTTTCCATGATTCTGGCTGACCTTGTTTCGGAGATAAACTTATAAGACAAAAACTTGTGCAAAGAATAATCTTGCTTCTACAGTTGATCTCAAGGCTGAAACCGATAATCATTATTTGCCTCTTCTACCACACTTATTCTAGATTCCCTTCGCTCTTGGCTAGAACCTCTGCTAGTCTAAATGGCATATCGGGTGGGATGACCCAGACTTTCATATCTGAGGGCTCCGAGCTCCTGGTTCCCATGTCAGTTTCAGACAGGAGCTGTTGCACTTTCCTATTTTCTGTTAAAACTGGGAAAGGTGTCCCAGTGCATCACCTAGAAGTCAAACATCTTCCTGCTCTCTTTGTGTAGCAGTAGCCCTACGTCTTCCTAATAATGAGGGTGAATTACTCATAACAGTATGTAACTCCTTTCCTTGACTGCTGGTCTCTTGAGACAAGAAACCCAAAGTGAGCCAGGTGGCAGCCACAGTTCAATGAGACACTTACTGTGTCCCCTTGGGGAAGCATTTTTCCTCTGGGACCAGGATCTTTAGATTCACAGAACTCAGAGTTATGGGAAAGGGAAGTAGCAATTCCCCAAGTGAGTCATTGGGAATGATGGTAAGGGGTCATTCCTACTTCTTACCTCCTTGATTTCCAGACTCCTGTATTCCACCTATTAAAGAATACCACAGAATGGTCTTTGATTTAAGGCACATACCTTAAATGGAGGATGATGTCCCATCTTTGCAGTATATCATCTTCAAGCTGGCATTTAAGTGAATTCTTTAAAAGATCATTCCACCACTCTATCATTCTTGTGGCTTCTGGGTAGTGCAGTAAATGATAAGACCAATGGACCCCATGGCCATGTGCCCATTGCCACATGTCCTTTTGCTGTAAAGTGGGTCCCTTGGTCTAAAGCAATGCTATATAGGGTCTCATGTCACTAGATTAAATGCTCTGCAGGTTATGAGTGCTTGCTGAGGGCCTGCAAGCAATAAGGCAAACTCAGAATTAGAGTATGTGTCAACTCATCAAGATGAATTGCTGCGTGTTTCAAGGTAGAAGGTGTCCAATGTAGTCAACTTGCTACCAAGTGGCTGGTTGTTCTCCTCAATAGATGGAGGAGCTAGGCTCCCCATGAGCTAGGCTCATATAAAAGGCTCAGCATTGGTCTCTGTTGCTGGCCAGTTGGACATCAGGCAGTGGATGTAGTTACATCCGCCTTGATGAATTGCCCTGATCCTGACACCATGGCTATCCTTTTCTTTTACTCATTGTGCCAGCACTGAGATGGTCCATGCCAGATGGGATGAGGTCACCTGGCTGAGTCATTTTATACCTTTGTTGTTTTGTGCCTCTTTTGTGATGGATAAACTCTTGTGATCATTTACATGCAATACAAAATTCATGCCCATTTCCATAGACCCATCTAGACCTTCTTATCTCTGATCTTCCAGTCTTTCTCCTTCCAAGCCTCTAACCAAGCATCAAGGTCATGAGTCTATATATATTCCTGCATAGGACCACTTCACTTTCCACACAAACTGGATGACCCAGTGCACTACCTGGAACTCTGCCCACTGGAGTACTTTCCCCTCCCTGGTGTCTTTCAGAGATACCCAAGTGAATCTAGAGGGCAGCTGCTCTCTGTCTTTGGCTTGTATCCACATACCAAGCTGACCAATCCATGAGCCTAACTCCGGCATTTTCCTTCCCTGTCAGCTGGTTGGTTATGAAGGACTGCTGGTTGGACATAGACACGAGTGTAGTAGCAAGGCTGGTACCACAATGGTGGGTGTTATGGAGTCTGCAGTATCTGCTCCTACAGCTTATTTGTACCCTCTGGTCCTGTGGGAGCCTGATCTTGAGTGTTCCACTGCCATTTTACAATGGAGCACTGGTGGGTCCACCATGCCACTGACTCAGAGGATTTGACCCAGACTGCTCATGATGGGCAGGTCTGGATGCATGGCCCCTTGATGTCCCACGGTCAGTTGCTCAGTCTTTACCAGCATCCAAAGATGTGCCAGATACTTTTTTTTGAATGACATATAATTCTCTGCTGTAGATGGAATGGCCTAGCTCTGGAATCCTAGGAGTCCATGTTGAGATTTACCTATCAGCGCTTCCCATAAATATCACACAGTGCTTTTTTTCTACCACCAATGCCTTTAGTGCCACAGGGGTGCCAAGCCATGTGACCCAAACAGCAGAGCTGCTTCCATCACAGCCTGGGCTTTTCCTTCTTTGGGCCTGTCTCAAAGCAAACAGCCTTCCATGACCCCCTGTTAATGGGTAGGAACAGCACTCTAAAATACAAAATATGTTGTCTCCAGAATCTGAAGCATTGTGCTTCTTCCTTGGTAATGGGAGATGAAAGTCGCAATGAGTTTTCCTTTACTTATAGATCTCCCAACATGGTCCAAGCCGCTGGACTCTAAAAAACTTCATTAATGTGACAGGCCCCTCAATCTTCTTTGGGTTTATTTCCTGCCATCTGGAGTGCGTGTGCCTTACCAAAACCTCCAACATACCTGCCATTTCTTGTAATCTAATCTGATTAACACAGCATCATCAATATAGCAGACTATTGTAATGTTCTAAGGAATGTCCAGATGGCTCTTGTCCCTTTGGACTAGAATATGATACAGGGCAGGGACAGAGTTAGTATGGCTGTGGAACAAAGTAAAAAATGGTTACTTTTGTCTGTTACATTGAATGCAGATTGTTTCTGACAATGCTTTCTAATAAAGATGGAAAATAACTTATTGGCAAGATTAATGACCATATAGCACAGCCCAAGGCTGTGTTTATTTGCTCCAGCAAAGAGACTCACCTCTGGCTCATAGCTACCATTGGGGTAGGTAGTTGGTAAAGTCTGTAGTCATCCACTGTCATCTGCCATGATCCATCTGGTTTTTAGAGGTTACACTGGAGAATGAAATGGGGATATGGTAGGGACTGCCATCCCTGCCTTCTTTAAGTCTTTGATGTCTGGCAGACAGTATTGGTTTTGATTCACTCTCTTGGATGGGAGGGGGAAGGGCAGTGCCAGAGACTTCTACTTGGCTTTCCCCACAATAATAGCTCTTACCCTTCAGGTGAGGAGGGTTCTGAGAAGTCCCAGGTAAGCCTGTTCCAATTACACGCTTGGGGACTAAGGAAATGATTATCAGGTGGGTCTGGATCCGGAGGGCCCACTGTGGTCTAGGCCTGTGCCAGGCTTTCCTTATTACCTGGCCCCCGCACACCTTCACTTAAAAAGTGGGACTATGGTGGTCCTTTGGGTCCCTGCTATCACTATCAATACAGACTTTGTGTCTAACCAATCCTCAAAAGGGCTTGGTATTTCCCTTTCCCCAACGCACAGTTGAGGAAATAGGTCCTCTGGGGCAAGAACTGGGGAATTACTACTGAATATACTTGCTGCTATGTTGGTCAGTGGATTCTGGGTCTGAAAAATAATGCCTAGAAACCAGACAAGAGATCACAAATGATTATTGGGATGATGACCTTAAGCCTCTTAATTATTCATTTGTGATTTCTTTTGATTTGTATAAGTAAGCAATACCCTTGTTGGTTTCCCTTCCAACTTGCATCTAGGAATATCGTGTTCCATGTTCTGTTACAAACTCCTCATTTCTCTACAGGCTGCCCCTGTAACCCCGGTTGCTTTTAGGGCTTCAACTACTCATTGTTATCATTTTACCCACCTTGATTCAGCCACCTGGCCTCTATCCTTTTAGTATACTAACATCCCCGCTGGTATCAGGGAGCCCTGCTCTATACCAACATTCCTGGCTCACAGAAGCATTTCCTACCAACATTCCTGGCTACAGCATTTATAAGAATCCCAGAAGTCCCCACTGGGATTCTTATAAATGCTGTAGCTCCTCTGGGGTTTCCTATGGAATGTAGCAGGCGAGTCTTATATAGTATATCCATTATAACACACCCACTTCTCTGCCCCTTCTGATTCCTTTTTCCATCATCTATCACATTCTCTACTTCACTTAGTATAGGTAGGCCTTCACTTTGGCCAAGCTCCTGAGAGTTGACCTGCATATTAGTCCCATTCCCTAGAATTCCCGCTAATATGTTGAATTATGTATCACAGAATTCCATATTGGAAAACTCATGTTCCCCACATCCCTCAGGATCCAGTCCCGTGTACCCTCTCCCAGCTCTCATGTACCCCCATGCTGACTAGATCCTACAGCTCCTTTGGGGTACCAGTTTCTCCCTTCCCTTAGCAGGTCTAGTTCTTCCCAGCCTACTAATAATGTAACTTGACCCTAGTTATCGATAGAATGGTAAAAAGGGGAGGGAGGCATAGATCTGAGAGAGAGCAAGCACTGTCTTGTAAGTCACCTGCCTGATTTGAGTCCTCTGCATGATCTCCTAGTAAGAGAAGGGGACCGACGAGTTGTTATGTAACTTGCTATTTTCTTTTTTTTTTTTTTTTTTGCGGTACGTGGGCCTCTCACTGTTGTGGCCTCTCCCGCTGCAGAACACAGGCTCCAGACGCGCAGGCTCAGCGGCCATGGCTCACGGGCCCAGCCACTCCGCGGCATGTGGGATCCTCCCAGACCGGGGCACGAACCTGCGTACCCTGCATCGGCAGGTGGACTCTCAACCACTGCACCACCAAGGAAGCCCAACTTGTTATCTTCTAACAGGGTGGATGGGCCACTTCTGCAGATCAAGCAGGTTTGGAAGAATATGGGGTTCAAAGTTCTAAAATGCATCCACCCAGATATCCCAATTTCAATGACAGGTCCCTCTCCTTCCCTGTTAGGTCCTCAGCCTTGGATCAGGAGACCAACCAAGGCTGAGAATTCAACCCCCTCTGAAGCTCTGCTACTCTTAAGAGTAAGTTCTCCACTTGCTCTGCTCTCCAACTGTAGGAGATTAGAGTTTCCTTAAATACTGTCAAGAAGGCCCTCTGGCTTTCACATTTTGCCTTGAAATGGTGATTAATCACCTAAGCCTGTCACTGTTGCTCTTTCAAGGAATTAATGGCACTCGGCAAGAGCCACCCAACTCCATAGTTCTGAATGTTACCATTTTCCTCACTAATGAAAGTTTTCACAACTGCACTGCCTCAGGCTGCTAGAGGATATTCCACTTGTGCTGGATGTTGCCAGCTGTAAGTGGTAATTCATATCTAAAATCCCATTTAAGAGTCAGCTTTCTAGAACCACATCCAGTACTAACTATATTAGGTTCAGTTACCTAAAAATAATCTCTAAACTTGAGAGTTGCATGCTGAAGGTTGACTGGGTTGTGGCTATAGGAGATAAGCCTGTAAAAAGAGCAAGAAATGTGGGGTTGGCCAGAGACCTCAGCTAATCCTACAGGGAGCAGAAATGGTCTTTGAAAGTTGTCCCAAATTGAGTCAAGGACCCCAGCTTTTGAATCCCCACATCAGCCAGTCCTACTGGCCCCTCCCCATCTGTCAGGTCTCAGTTAAAAAGTCATTCTCCCCAGGCACCTTCCTGAGCACCCCACATAAAATACGCTTGCTCTCACACCCACCATTATTCTTCATATAGCACCCTGCGTTGCCTACCTAGCACTTATTATAATCTGTAAACCTTTGGTATGTTTGTCTGTGTATGTATTTATTGCCTGTGTCTCCCTCCAGAACACAAGCTCCATGAAGCCAGGAACCACATCTGTCTAGTCATTATAGTTTCTCCCGTTCCTGGAACACAGTAGGTAAGAAGCCAGCAAAAATTTGTTGAATGAACTGGAGAAGAGAAATGACAAGTTCGATAGACAAAGAAAAATTAGTCATTGATACTAATGAGCAACAGGATTAGATCAAGCAATTGCCAGGTTGTTGAAACTCCCTTGGGTGTAAGCTGGACTGTCTAAAGGGAACATGGTATGACAGGCAGAGTTTGATTCTAGTGCCTTTGCTTCCTAGTCTTAGTCATCATTTACACCCCTATGTGGCCAGGTATTTTAGAGCCTAAACTAAGAGTCCCAGCCTGCTTCTGTCTACGCCAGGGGGAACCATGAACCAAAAACACAGAGATGCTAATGTTACTGGGATTTTATTTGTACCCACTGGCTGGTGAAACCTGGGCAAATCCAGGGTACTCTGGCACAAATCTGAGCCAATCCTTTTCCCAAGGATATTTTTATTTTCAGCCTAATGTCTAATTATGAGCAAAAGGAGTTTCTTGCTCATTAAGATAAAATTTCAAATACCTGGATGGACAGAACAGAAATAATCTCTCAAGCACAGAACGTTTTTCAGGGCCCACTGGATCATATCCTTAGAGACTTTGATCAAAACCAGCAGAAAAGCATCAAGAGGCCTGCTGGTCACCATCATCCATTAACTAGCCATTTGACTTTCTTGGTAAGTCACTTAACCTCTTCAGGGTCCAACCTCTTCATATGTAAAATGAGAATTAACATGGATGTGGTAGAAAGAGTCTTAGACTGGGACTAGACGTGACCCCAGCTCTGCCAAATTCCTGTGTGATCTTACACAAGTACTCCACCACTATGGGACTCAATTTATGTTTTTTTATAAATTTATTTATTTTTATTTTTGGCTGTGTTGGGTCTTCGTTGCTGTGCGCAGGCTTTCTCTAGATGCAGTGAGCAGTGGCTACTCTTCATTGTGGCGCGCGGGCTTCTCATTGTGGTGGCTTCTCTTGTTGCAGAGCATGGGCTCTAGGCACGTGGGCTTCAGTAGTTGTGGCACATGGGCTCAGTAGTTGTGGCTCGCAGGCTCTAGAGCGCAGGCTCAGTAGTTGTGGCACATGGGCTTAGTTGCTCCACGGCATGTGGGATCCTCCCCGACCAGGGCTCAAACCCGTGTCCCCTGCATTGGCAGGCAGATTCTTAACCACTGTGCCACTAGGGAAGCCCCTGGGCCTCAATTTATAATACAATCTATAAGTGAACAACTAGGTACCATTGCCTCTCAGGTTCCTTCCAGTCCAAATAGTCAGTATTCTTTGTGCATATGTTCCCAACCCTAAAGCAGATGGGCTCAACCCTTCCTAAAAATGGAGTCAATTTTTATGCCGACTTTCTTATGGAAAGTTTCAGGTGTAAAGAGAATCAGCTTGTAAAACAGATGACTGAGCATTTCTCAAAATAAACATTTGCCAAAGCTAAGTTAGGGAATTGCCTGGAGTTATGAGCTTCAAATGCAGCATTAAAACTCTTAATAGACTTGAAGATTCGTTTGTAGATTAGTATTTATTAATATCCCCACTGATTCTATTTTCTACTCCACATTCAATGCAAACACTATTTTTACCAGCATCTTTATTACATTCATTGAATGGCATGAAGGCATCTTGTGGAATTATACACAGCAATGTCCTGAAGTTGCTTTTAGAAATTACTATTTTTATTCTGTACAGTTAATTGAACCTGCTGCTATATATCTAATTTATGTAAAGTACAAAGACAGCAAGTTGTTAAACAAAAGTGTATTTGATGCATAATATTAGGAATCACTCCCTTTAATGTTATGGAATATAGGCTATCAAATTATCTTTCTCTCCTAAATGTTACAGCTGAATTTTATTTATGGTTGCATATTATGTATTAAGATCTATGTAGTCCAATAAATATGGTGGAATGCAACAATTTTCTCAACTAGTATCGGCAGATAAAGTTGCTTAAGTCAATATTTTGGTAATTTAAGCATTGCTAACCAGCTCTTGAATCTATTAATGATGATCCATTTCACCACACATCATGATCCGGATCAATTTGTCTATCCCCTCTTTATATAGATCTAACTGGCTCCACTTCCATGCACAGATATAAAGTACCATCAATACACATTACTTTTTAGTACTACTTCCCTCAAATATTGATTTTTAATTTTTTTGTCAAACAGAATGTGTGCTCTCATTCTGTACTGTCAGGGTACACACACACACACACACACACACACACCCTCGCTGAGAGTCATCACACTATATGTAATTTTCCTAATAACGTAGGAGCCATAATGCATGATATTGTTTAAGTTATTTTTGTTTCAAGAAACAGAAGCTGATTGATTTGCTTAAATAAAGGAGGGGAGAAACATTTATTGAAAGGATCCCAGGTTATCACCTAGAATCAAAAGGAGAACTGAATAACCAGACTCAGAAAGCAAAGGAGCCCAGGGCATCTCCTGGCCCTCAGCAAGAGATAAGTAACTGATATATGCTGAATACCTACTGTGTGTCTGGAACTGTTCTATGTATTTTAAAGGTATTTTCTCATTTAGTCCTCAAAACAATGTCATGAGGTAGGTACCACTGTCTCCATTTTAAAGATAAGGAAGCTAAGGAAAGGGAAGTTAAATAACTTGCCCGAAGTCCCAATGCTAATAAGCAGCACAGTCAAGACTCCACGATACTCCTACATGCTGTCTTCTTTCTAGAGCATGGCCATCAGGTGACCCAGCACCATCAACTGCCATTCTCCATGTGTCACTGTTTCAGATTCCACATTCATGGGAGACTCTCCCACCCACTCTCCTGGTCAGAGACAGGGCCATGCTGCACAACCATGACCCATAGGGACAATACGCATATATCCCAAGCTGGCCCCAGAGAAAGAGAAATTCTTGTAAGCCTGGAAGCCCAACCAAAGAGTGTCTACTATGTTGCTGCAGTGGGAAAACCCTGAGCCTGGTGTCTCAGAAGACTTGGTTCTAGTCCCTGCTCTGGAGCTAATTATATGAACTTGGCAAAGGTTAATCAACTGGGGCTTCAGTTTCTTCATTTATAAGATTAAGCAAATAGATTACACTTACCCTATTCCTTCCATCCTTAAGATTCCTTTATATTTAATAAAAAAAACACAGGTCATCCTCTTAGGCGGCACCTCCTTCAGCTGCCATGTGCTTGAAAACTCTAAGTTACACAGCTCCTCTCCTCCAAAGGAGGCCTCCAAAAATTATTATTAAATCAGTCACAAGAGCCTCTCACCTTTGGGGACACTCCCATGCCTTCTTCATTCAGACAGCATTGAGGCCAGAAGAGTGGTAGCTGGATTCTGTAGCACTAGGGGGTCCTCTTAGAAAGCCACAGTGTATTTATCATTCCCAATGTGTCACTTGGCCTCCTCCCCAGAGGCTGAGCTAGCCAAGCAGGATTCTAGCCTGATACCAATAAAATATATTTTTTATTGTCTGTTTGTCTATCTGGTTGCCCCAAGTAGCTATCCTGAAATTAATCTCTCATTGTCCCATTTCCTCTATCTTTTCAGAAAGGAAATGTCAAAGTTCAAGGGGCCAGGGACTTAAAGGTAGCTGGGAGGGGCTTCCCTGGTGGCGCAGTGGTTGAGAATCTGCCTGCTAACGCAGGGGACACAGGTTCGAGCCCTGGTCTGGGAGGATCCCACATGCTGCGGAGCGACTAAGCCCATGAGCCACAACTACTGAGCCTGCGCGTCTGGAGCCTGTGCTCCACAACAAGAGAGGCCGCGATAGTGAGAGGCCCGCGCACCGCGATGAAGAGTGGCCCCCACTTGCCACAACTAGAGAAAGCCCTCGCACAGAAATGAAGACCCAACACAGCCCAAAATAAATAAATTAATTTTTTAAAAAAAGGTAGCTGGGGGTGGGAAGGGGGTTATTGAGCTGTGCAGGTTGTATGGGCTGAATATGTGTCCTCAAAAATTTCACGTTGAAGTTCTGATCCCCAATGTGATGGTTTTAGGAGGTGGGGCCTTTGGGAGGTAATTAGGTTTAGATGAGGTCATGAGGGAGGAGCCCTCATCATGGGATTAGTGCTCTTATGAGAAGAGGAAGAGACCAGAGCTCCCTCTCTCTCTCTCCCCTCCTACCATGTAAGGACACAAAAAAAAGGTGGCCATCTGCAAACCAGCAAGAGGGCACTCACCAGGAACCAAATCATCTGGCATCTGATCTTGGTCTTTCCAGCCTCCAGAACTGTGAGAAATTAATTTCTGTCGTTTAAGCTACCCAGTCTATGGTATTTTTCTATAGCAGCCTGAGTTGCCTAAGACAGCAGGTGAGCTGTTAAAGGATGTGAATTTCAGACTTGAACACCTAAATGCAAGTATTAGCCCTAATTCCCAATCCTTCTAGTCCCAAATGTCCAACTAAATTACCAAATATGAAGTCACTCCAAATATACAGCAATCCACTATTTTTCCAGAAGAAAAGATTTTTTAAAAATTCTTAGTCAACATGAGTATATACATTTGTAGGAATTGCGGTTGTAGTAGGCAGACAATGGCTACCGAAGATGCCAGGTCCTAATCCCTTAAAACTATAAATATTACATTACATGGTGAAGATTTTGCAGATATGATTAAGTTAAGGATCTTGACATGGGGGTGATTATTTGGATTATCTAGGTGGTCCTTAAATGCCCTCCCAAGTGTTCATATAAGAGAGAGGCAGGGCTTCCCTGGTGGCGCAGTGGTTGAGAGTCCACCTGCCGATGCAAGGGACACGGGTTCGTGCCCTGGTCCGGGAAGATCCCACGTGCCACGGAGTGGCTGGGCCCGTGAGCCATGGCCGCTGAGCCTGCGCGTCCGGAGCCTGTGCTCCGCAGCGGGGGAGGCCGCAGCGGTGAGAGGCCCGCGTACCGCAATAAAAATTAAAAAAATAAAAAGGCTGGCTTAAAGTGACATCCAACACTTGTAATTATGAGGCCAAAAACTCAGGATTAATTACTAAATTGTATTCAATATTTTGCTTCCTTTTTAAATTTTACCGGTTGAATTAGGTGACTCTCTAGCATTAATCAAGGTCACTTCAAGATAATGTGTTTCTCAAACTGTTCTCTGCCATGCAGTGACCTGATCTTTCTTCAATTACCTGGTGGGTTTACCATGAAGCTGAGTTGAGGAGTCCAAGCAATGTTTCATATGGTCAACCATTTTTGGAAAACGTGCCAAAGTAAGATATTTTAACTGCAGTGTGTTAAGATCACCATGCCTTTTTGTTCTAACTTATTCTCCATCAAGCTTTCCCCTTGATGTTTTGGAGGTGTTTTGGAGAGGTCATAGGCATTCAAGAGATCTGGCTGAGGGCAGGTTGAACTTGGGTGCATTTAGTTTGAGTTCAGTGGGAGATATTTCGGTGGCTCACAGTCACTTCTGTGCATAATGAAGTCATCGCTAGCTGTCCTGGGACAGGAACAGCTCTTAGGAACACTCCTACAGCCCACTGTGCCAACTCATCTGGCACCAGGACCAGGGCCAGAGGTCATATGGAGATACTCACAGGTTCTATGGTACCCAGCATGCAAGTATGTGGGTACTGGATGAGAAATATAATTTGAAATGTGTGGAACCAGAAGCCAGCCTGTGGAAAATTCTTCCAATCATCAGAGGTTTAAAACTGTAAGCAGAAGATTTGGTTCTCATTAATGCCTAATAAGAACAGAAGTTCTTTCTTATTGAGGAAGTATACTCAATAACGCAGCATTTTACAATTATAAATGCACCATTGATTTTTTTTCTTTTTGATGGGAAACATGTGAAATAAATTTATCAGAATCTCTGGATCTACTGGGGAAAACCCAGAGCAGTACCGCAAACTGAGTACCTCATCTGTAACAGCTCAATTACAAATGAAACTCACTAGAGATTTTCTCAAATCTGACAGTCAACCTGAATGTAAATGACATTACCAAGAACAAATCACGAAGTTCAAAGGAACTCTTCTAAACTATTTACATATTTTTTAACTGCCAACAAACTGAATTATCTTTACATTCTTATTATGGAAAATGATCTTATAAAATCATTGGTATATGAAGACATACATGATTTTTTTCTGCAGTGTTTGTGATATTTATCAGCTGATTTCTTCTCTCATTTTAAATAACTCTTCAGCTTAGAGCAAATTTTGTATTCTCTTTCTTATAGCGAGTCCCTGAAAATTGATTTCTAAAAGGTTTATTAAACGCAGAGCGATAATCACAATGGCGTTTGAGTCTGATTTAGCGAATAGAGCTCTCGGTACCAACCAACCCTTGGTGCTCCTGACAGGACTACACGGTGCTGCCTGATCACAGACACGCTCCACCCCCCCAGCTCTCTGTTCTATTTTTGTTACTCATAAGCATCACAGACCCAGTAGTCTTACCGTGGGACTGTTTAAAGCAGAGAAGCACAAGAAAAGAAAGAAGGGAGAACTTAGTAAGCTGCTACTGCCAGGGTTCAAATCCTGGCTCCTCAATTTTCTAGCTGTGTCACCCTGGGTAAATTCCTTAACCTCTGGGAATAATTATAACACCTCTCTCATGAAGCCACTGTATTAAATGAGTTAATTCATATGGAACGTTTAGATCAATACCTAGCACATGGTGATAAACTCTCTGTAAAAGTTAGCTCTTATTATATTGTTGTAGTTGTTATGCCCACCTGCCAAGCTGTGTTGATTGCTAGCTCCTCATTGAGTTCTCATAACCAGCCTCATCATTCTCATGTTGCAAAAGGACAAAATAGGTTTAACAGAACTTCAAAATTTGCTCAAAATCTTATCACATAGCTAGTATGAACGACAGAGGGAAAATTCAAATCCATGAATATCTGACCCCATTCTACTTCTTTTCATTATACCACGAACCTCAAAAATTGATTTTGTTCTCACAAATGAAAAAGATGCATTATTTCAGTGCTTTAAAATAAAAGGCTGCCTTGAGTAAAATAATAATTGATGGTTGAGTTGTGAAGGGTTTATTTGTTTGTTTATGTTTGTTTTAAGAAAACAAAGTCAAAATTGTTGAAGTAAATTTAAATATATGCAATTCGTGTTATTTCATACCCTTTACAAATCTAGAATTATCTGATTTAGAAACATAAAATCACATTTTACATGAATTGGTTTGCTCTTGAAATTAGTCTGTTATGTTAAATTAAAAGCATTTTCATTCAGCCAATCCTGACAAATTTTCCGATTGTGCTACTTTTGAGTTGTTTTTCATTTTTGTTACAAATGGAGTTACAAGGTGCTGACCTTTAAGGAATCCAGCACTGCTACATTTTTTCTAACAATTTATAAGGAGGCAAACAGTTGAGAACAGAAGCACATAACCACAGTATAATAAAACAAAGAGCTATTAATGTTGTCTGCAGTTGGTTTTCTTTACAGTGAGGGGTAGAGACAAAAAGCGCTCCTTTTCAGAAAGGGAATTAAAGGGAAGAAAGGAAAAGCCCTCATTTCTTCTCCCAGGCTCCCCAATGGACTGAACACAATGTCTGCCACGTAGAACACAATCATCTGGTAAGTTTCTAGGAATTTGTGCTTTTTAAAAGAATTTTGTATCATACGCACAGAATTCTAAAATCCTTCCTAATTCTTTTAATCCTTACTATTATTCAATCTTGACTACATTATCATCACGGTCATATATTACCCCCCACAACCCAGTACAGAGCTTTGTCGACATACAAGCCTGGACCAGAGGCTGTCCCAGAGGCAGCATCCTGTATCCAGGTAGATTTTCTGCCGCCCACACAGGGTGTTAAAATTTTCTTGAAAGTACTGCCAATATTAAAAGTGAGAGATCTCACATTGAGATGTGGAATTCTGGCTTTTCTTTAAAAAGCAGAATATCTGGCAATTCTGAACCTGCCTTCCCCTCATAGCAACAATCAGCAGGCACTGAGAAATAAGCTGCCCCACTAGACAGAGCAGGCATTCTACAGGCTGCCGCAGGCTCCACCCTCCCCAACAGCAAAGCCAAGCTTTTCCTGCCACTTACCACCATTCTTAAGCTCTTGCACTTCTTGCAGTAGAGTAGGGACTCTCGAATATTTGGTCTTGGGACCCTTCTATACTCTTACAAATCATTAAGCACTCAAAGAGTTTCTGTTTTGTATGTTAGATCTATAAATATTTACTATATTAAAAGTTAAAACTGAGAAAGTGTTAAAATATAAAGATATTTCCTATTAACACCAATAACATATTTTTATGAAAAATTATTTTTCCAAAACAAAAAAAGATTACGAGAAGAATGGCATTGTTTTTATATTTTTGAAAATCTCTTGAACATCTGGCTTAATAGAATCAGCTTTTAATCAATTGTGATATGTTGTTTTGGTTAAAGCAAATGAAGAAAACCGGCCTTGCACAATTGTCTAAGAAGCTGGAAAATGGACACATGTTTTCATAGCCTTTTCATATAATTGTGAATATGATTCTTTGATACTATATTAAAACTCAACAAGTGGTAACTTCTTAAAGTTAGTTGCAATGTGGAATCTGCAACCATTCCAAGAAGCTCATACTGTTACATTAAAATCCATTGGTCTTACACTTTGTATCTTCTACCCAGGCAAGATTTTATAATGTCATGCATTGGTCATTTGGAAAATACTGGTTCAATGAGTTATGCAGATCTTCCAAATGTTGACACATTCCATTGTATAACATCAAAAAAATCACATTTGTTTTTAATGTTATCTTGGAAAAAGTTTTGAAAGTATTAGCATGCTATCCAGCTCATAGTTGTGGACACAAGTTTTCCCAAATATTAATGTTTGAAAGCTCCAACTTCACCACTGGCAACAAATTCTGACGGCTGTTTTCCTTGAAGTGACAAGCTAACTTCATTCATTTTTGAATGAATGCCAGATGCCCAAGTTTGAATAACCATAGTTTGAAAAATGGTGTTCCATGAAAAAAAAGTGTATAGTTCAGCTTGCAACTCAAGCAATTGCATAAGTGAGACAGCCACCATACTTCACTGTGCAGAAATACTTTATGTACACTTCCAATATTGTCACATAATATGAAAAAAGATGTGTACTCAACAAGGGTTGAGATATAATAAAAATTAATAATTTTTACTATTTCACCAAGGACAAGTGAAATTGTCATTTTTTAAAAAATGTGAGTGCATGGCAGTGGAGAATACAGTAACTACTAGAACAGTCCGGTGCCAATGACTTGATTCCTGTTGAATCACTATTGCTTTTGTATCATCAGAACAAATATCAATACAGTGAAAAAGGCAAGTAATGTCTTATACTTTATAAAAATAGTTTAGACCTCATGAACCTCCTGAAATTATCTCAGGGACCCCCAGAGGTCCACGGCTCACATCTGAGAACTGCTATAGTAGGAAATATTTCTCCATGTTCATTTCTAAGTCAATATCAGAAAAATAAAAGATGACCTCAGAGGATGACGTGTTTTAAGAAACTGGAAGTGAGCATCCAGCCTGCATCACTAGTTTGAGTTTCCTGTGTGGTCTCTGTAGCCATATAAGTTTGCAATAATGGCCTAAACACATGTTACAATTACCACCACTGCCCCATCCACCCCATCCCAGAGTGACCACACTTCAAGTTGTCAACAGC
Organism: Monodon monoceros; assembly: GCF_005190385.1. Classification (NCBI taxonomy): domain Eukaryota; kingdom Metazoa; phylum Chordata; class Mammalia; order Artiodactyla; family Monodontidae; genus Monodon; species Monodon monoceros. Next base: position 17,977,803 of record NW_021703772.1, read on the forward strand.
CCTTCACACCTGGTGTGGATGAACAATGGGAGTTACACTCTGAGGAATTCAAGGAGACATAGTTCGGAAGATGAGAGAGTGTTTCTGGGGCCACCAAAGAGACTTCGCCTAGTTTCTATATTTTGCCTAGAAGAGAATGAGAAGGGGTTGACTACTTATTTTTATTAAGCCACTATTTATTTATTTATTTATTTATTAACCCCATTTCACTTGGTCTATAAGAGTTTACACACTGGCAGCTAAAGAAAGGAAGAGGCATTTAAGCTCAGGGCTCAGTGTCCCAAATACCTCAGCTTCACACAGTCTGACTATCCCAAGATTTGTAACTGAGATTCAAACCAGCAATGCAGAGATTGGTCAAGATGGCAGAGTAGAAGGACGTGCTCTCACTCCCTCTTGCAAGAACACCAGAATCACAACTAACTGCTGAACAGTCATCAACAGGAAGACACTGGAACTCACCAAAAAAGACACCCCACATGCAAAGACAAAGGAGAAGCTGCAGTGAGACGGTAGGAGGGGTGCAATCACAATAAAATCAAATCCCATAACTGCTGGGTGGGTGACTCACAAACTGGAGAACACTTATACCACAGAAGCCCACCCACTGGAGTGAAAGTTCTGAGCCCCACATCAGGCTTCTCAACCTGGGGGTCCAGCAACGGGAGGAGGAAATCCCAGAGAATCAGACTTTGAAGGCTAGCTGGATTTGATTGCAGGACTTCAACAGGACTGGGGGAAACAGAGACTCCACTCCTGGAGGGCACACACAAGGTAGTATGCGCATCGGGACCCAGGGGAAGGAGCAGTGGCCCCATACGAGACTGAACCAGACCTACCTGCCAGTGTTGGAGGGTCTCCTGCAGAGGCAGGGTGTGGCTCTGTCTCATAGTGAGGACAAGGACACTGGCAGCAGAAGTTCTGGGAAGTACTCCTTGGCGTGAGCCCTCCCAGAGTCTGCCATTAGTCCCACCAAAGAGCCTGTAGGGTCCAGTGTTGGGTCATCTCAGGCCAAACAACCAACAGGGAGGGAACCCAGCCCCACACATCAGCAGACAAGCTGATTAAAGTTTTACTGAACTCTGCCCACTGAGCAACATCCAGCTCTACTCCCACCAGTCCCTCCCATCAGGAAACTTCCACAAGCCTCTTAGATAGGCTCATCCACCAGAGGGCAGACAGCAGAAGCAAGAAGAACTACAATCCTGCAGCCTGTGGAACAAAAACCACATTCACAGAAAGACAGACGAGACGAAAAGGCAGAGGGCTATGTACCAGATGAAGGAACAAGATAAAACCCCAGAAAAATAACTAAATGAAGTGGAGATAGGCAACCTTCCAGAAAAAGAATTCAGAATAATGATAGTGAGGATGATCCAAGACCTTGGAAAAAGAATGCAGGCAAAGATCGACAAGATGCAAGAAATGTTTAATAAAGATCAAGAAGAATTAAAGAGCAAACAAACAGAGATAAACAATACAATAACTGAAATGAAAAATACACTAGAGGGCTTCCCTGGTGGCACAGTGGTTGGGGGTCCGCCTGCCGGTGCAGGGGACACGGGTTCGTGCCCCAGTCTGGGGGGTCCCGTGTGCTGCGGAGCGGCTGGGCCCATGGGCCATGGCCGCTGGGCCTGCGCGTCCGAAGCCTGTGCTCCACAATGGGAGGGGCCACGTCGGTGGGAGGCCCGCGTACCGCAAAAAAAAAAAAAAAAAAAAAAAAATACACTAGAAGGAATCAATAGCAGAATAACTGAGGCAGAAGAACGGATAAGTGACCCAGAAGACAGAATGGTGGAATTCACTGTTGCAGAACAGAATAAAGAAACAAGAATGAAAAGAAATGAAGACAGCCTAAGAGGACAACATTAAACGCAACAACATTCGCATTATAGGGGTCCCAGAAGGAGAAAAGAGAGAGAAAGAACCCAAGAGAATATTTGAAGATATTATAGTCGAAAACTTCCCTAACATGGGAAAGGAAATAGCCACTCAAGTCCAGGAAGCACAGAGAGTCCCATACAGGATAAACCAAAGGAGAAACATGCGGAGACACATAGTAATCAAATTGGCAAAAATTAAAGACAAAGAAAAATTATTGAAAGCAGCAAGGGAAAAACGACAAATACCATACAAAGAAACTCCCATAAGGTTAACAGCTGATTTCTCAGTAGAAAATTTACAAGCCAGAAGGGAGTGGCATGATATACTTAAAGTGATGAAAGGGAAGAACCTACAACCAAGATTACTCTACCTGGCAAGGATCTCATTCAGATTCGATGGAGAAATCAAAAGCTTTACAGACAAGCAAAAGCTAAGAGAATTCAGCACCACCAAACCAGGTTTACAACAAATGCCAAAGGAACTTCTCTAGGAAAGAAACACAGGAGAAGGAAAAGACCTACAAAAACAAACTCAAAACAATTAAGAAAATGGTAATAGGAACATACATATCGATAATTACTTTAAATGTGAATGGATTAAATGCTCCAACCAAAAGACACAGGCTTGCCGAATGGATACAAAAACAAGACCCATATATATGCTCTCTACAAGACACCCACTTCAGACCTAGGGACACATTCAGACTGAAAGTGAGGGGATGGAAAAAGATATTCCACGCAAATGGAAAACAAAAGAAAGCTGGAGTAGTGATACTCATATCAAATAGACTTTAAAGTAAAGAATGTTACAAGAGACAAGGAAGGACACTACATAATGATCAAGGGATCAATCCAAGAAGAAGATATAACAATTATAAATATATATGCACCCAACATAGGAGCACCTCAAAACATAAGGCAACTGCTAACAGCTCTAAAAGAGGAAATAGACAGTAACACAATAGTGGGGGACTTTAACACCTCACTTACACCAATGGACAGATCATCCAAACAGAAAATTAATAAGGAAACACAAGCTTTAAATGACACAATAGACCAAATAGATTTAATTGATATTTATAGGATATTCCATCCAAGAACAGCAGATTACACTTTCTTCTCAAGTGCGCATGGAACATTCTCCAGGACAGATCACAAATCAAGCCTCAGTAAATTTAAGAAAATTGAAATCATATCAAGCATCTTTTCTGACCACAATGCTATGAGATTAGAAATCAATTACAGGGAAAAAAACATTAAAAACACAAACCCATGGAAGCTAAACAATATGTTACTAAATAACCAAGAGATCATTAAAGAAATCAAAGAGGAAATCAAAAAATACCTAGACACAAATGACAATGAAAACACGACGATCCAAAACCTATGGGATGCAGCAAAAGCAGTTCTAAGAGGAAAGTTTATAGCTATACAAGCCTACCTCAAGAAATAAGAAAAATCTCAAATAAACAATCTAACCTTACACCTAAAGGAACTAGAGAAAGAAGAACAAACAAAACCTAAAGTTAGCAGAAGGAAAGAAATCATAAAGATCAGAGCAGGAATAAATGAAATAGAAACAAAGAAAATAATAGCAAAGATCAATAAAACTAAAAGCTGGTTCTTTGAGAAGATAAACAAAATTGATAAACCATTAGCCAGACTCATCAAGAAAAAGAGGGAGAGGACTCAAATCAATAAAATTAGAAATGAAAAAGGAGAAGTTACAACAGACACCTCAGAAATACAAAGCATCCTAAGAGACTACTACAAGCAACTCTATGCCAATAAAATGGACAACCTGGAAGAAATGGAAAAATTCTTAGAGAGGTATAACCTTCCAAGACTGAACCAGGAAGAAGTAGAAAACAGGAACAGACCAATCACAAGTAATGAAATTGAAACTGTCATCAAAAATCTTCCAACAAACAAAAGTCCAGGAAAACATGGCTTCACAGGTGAATTCTATCAAACATTTAGAGAAGAGCTAACACCCATCCTTTTCAAACTCTTCCAAAAAACTGCAGAAGAAGGAACACTCCCAAACTCATTCTATGAGGCCACCATCACCCTGATACCAAAACCAGACAAAGATACTACAAAAAAAGAAAATCACAGACCAATATCACTGATGAATATAGATGCAAAAATACTCAACAAAATACTAGCAAACAGAATCCAACAGCACGTTAAAAGGATAATACACCATGATCAAGTCGGATTTATCCCAGGGATGCAAGGATTCTTCAGTATACGCAAATCAATCAATGTGATACATCATATTAACAAACTGAAGAATAGAAACCATATGGTCATCTTAATAGATGCAGAAAAAGCTTTTGACAAAATTCAACACCCATTTATGATAAAAACTCTCCAGAAAGTGGGCATAGAGGAAGTCTACCTCAACATAATAAAGAGCATATACGAGAAACCCACAGCAAACATCATTCTCGATGAAAAACTGAAAGCATTTCCTTTAAGATCAGGAACAAGACAAGGATGTCCACTCTTTCCACTATTATTCAACATAGTTTTGGAAGTCCTAGCCACGGCAAGCAGAAGAAAAAGAAAGAAAAGGAATACAAATTGGAAAAGAAGAAGTAAAACTGTCACTGTTTGCAGATGACATGATACTATACATAGAGAATCGTAAAGATGCCACCAGAAAACTACTAGAGCTAATCAATGAATTTGGTAGAGCTGCAGGATACAAAATTAATGCACAGATATCTCTTGCATTCCTATATACTAAGGATGAAAAATCTGAAAGAGAAATTAAGGAAACACTCCCATTTACCACTGCAACAAAAAGAATAAAATACCTAGGAATAAACCTACCTAGGGAGACAAAAGACCTGTATGCAGAAATGTATAAGACACTGATGAAAGAAATTAGAGATGATACCGACAGATGGAGAGGTATACCATGTTCTTGCATTGGTAGAATCAATACTGTGAAAATGACTATACTACCCAAAGCAATCTACAGATTCAACGCAATACCTATCAAATTACCAATGCCGTTTTTTACAGAACTAGAACAAAAAATCTTAAAATCTGTATGGAGACTCTAAAGACCCCGAATAGCCAAAGCAGTCTTGAGGGGAAAAAGAAGGAGCTGGAGGAATCAGACTCCCTGACTTCAGATTATACTACAAAGGTATAGTAATCAAGACAATATCGTACTGGCACAAAAACAGAAATATAAATCAATGGAACAGGATAGAAAGCCCAGAGATAAACCCACGCACCTATGGTCAACTAATCTATGACAAAGGAGGCAAGGATATACAATGGAGAAAAGACAGTCTCTTTGGGCTTCCCTGGTGGCACAGTGGTTGAGAGTCTGCCTGCCGATGCAGAGGACATGGGTTTGTGCCCCGGTCCGGGAAGATCCCACATGCCGCGGAGCGGCTGGGCTCGTGAGCCATGGCCGCTGGGCCTGCGTGTCCGGAGCCTGTGCTCCGCAACGGGACAGGCCACAACTGAGAGGCCTGCGTACTGCAAAAAAATAAAAAATAAAAGACAGCCTCTTCAATAAGTGGTGCTGGGAAAACTGGACAGCTACATGTAAAAGAATAAAATTAGAACACTCCCTAATACCATACACAAAAATAAACTCAAAATGGATTAAAGACATAAATGTAAGATCGGACATCATAAAACTCTTAGAGGAAAACACAGGAAGAACACTCTTTGACATAAATCACAGCAAGATCTTTTTTGACCCACCTCCTAGAGAAATGGAAATAAAGACAAAAATAAACCAATGGGACCTAATGAAACTTAAAGGCTTTTGCACAGCCAAGGAAACTACAAACAAGACGAAAAGACAACCCTCAGAATGGGAGAAAATATTTGCAAATGAATCAACAGACAAAGGATTAATCTCCAAAATGTATAAACAGCTTATTCAGCTCAATATTAAAAAAACAAACAACCCAATCCAAAAATGGGCAGAAGACCTAAACAGACTTTTCTCCAAAGAAGGCATACAGATGGCCAAGAAGCACATGAAAAGCTGCTCAACATCACTAATTATTAGAGAAACGCAAATCAAAACTACAGTGAGGTATCACCTCACGCCGGTTAGAATGGGCATCATCAGAAAATCTACAAACAACAAATGCTGGAGAGGGTGTGGAGAAAAGGGAACCCTCTGCACTGTTGGTGGGAATGTAAACTGATACAGCCACTATGGAGAACAGTATGGACGTTCCTTAAAAAACTAAAAATAGAACTACCATATGACCCAGCAATCCCACTACTGGGCATATACCCACAGAAAACCATAATTCAAAAAGAAACATGCACCCCAATGTTCATTGCAGCACTATTTACAATAGCCAGGTCATGGAAGCAACCTCATTGACAGACAAATGGATAAAGAAGATGTGGTACATATATACAATGGAGTATTACTCAGCCATAAAAAGGAACGTGATTGGGTCATTTGTAGAGACGTGGATGGATCTAGAGACTGTCATACAGAGTGAAGTAAGTCAGAAAGAGAAAAACAAATGTATATTAACGCATATATGTGGAACCTAGAAAAATGGTGATGAACCGGTTTGCAGGGCAGAAATTGAGACACAGATGTAGAGAACAAAAGTATGGACACCAAGGGGGGAAAGCAGCCGGGTGGGGTGGGGGGTGTGATGAATTGGGAGATTGGGATTGACATGTATACACTGATGTGTATAAAATGGATGACTAATAAGAACCTGCTGTATAAAAAAATAAGTTAAAAAATGGCAATGCATTGTTTTCAATGATGCATATCTTGTTTCTAGGGATGCTGGTAATATAAAAGGGAGAGACTAAAGACAATAGTAAATGGTGGTGATGATAGAGATTAATATCTCAGTTACCATATGTGTCATGATAAAAATCATAGTGATGATATTCATTTTCAACAGTATTTATGTATCAGAAATAATCCTAGCTTTCTCCACCTGCCAGTCCAAGATTTTTTTTTTCTACACGTTTCATATAGTTCACTTCAACAACCTTGTGAGGTAGGTATTATTGTCACTTTAATTACTATAAAGGAGTGAAAGCTCAGAGAAGTTAATTCTTTTGCCCAAGATCACATCACTTATTAGGACAGGAGTCAATTCAATCCCAGGTCTGTCTACCTCCAAAACTGCCTAGTTATGCCAATCCAAGCTCTTTTTCAACTGAACCCCAAAATTATGCCCACTGAGGCCCTGTGTGCAAAACTCCCTGCTCTGTAGACCAGAGTGGGTCACTACTGTTAGACTTGGCCAGGCACAAAGCAAATCTGAGTCTATGTTTTACTCTTTGGAGGACGAATCAGTTGTGGCGGAGGTGAGTAGGTAGTGATCAAAGGTGAAGAAATAACTCACACCCAAAATAAGGATATGAAGGGAGAATGGAGAGAGGGCCCTGGCTCCAGAATCTTCTCTCTAGAGTGCCAGTTCAGCTGGTAAGTTCTTGTTTCTAACACAAATTCCCTTGGGAGTGTTAAGCCTTAGCTGTCTTTTTTGTGAGTATCAAATCCTAGCAATGACTAGCTCAAGTAGCTGCACCAAAGGAATGCAACTGTTCTGATCAGGGCAAGAAAAGAGGGAGGAGAGAAAATCAAGAAAGAAAATGATGGCTATGCCGGGTGTTTTTATAGCCTATCTTATTCATCCTTTTCAGCACTCAGTGTGGTAGGTTTCATTTGCCGTCTTTTACAGATGTGCTGATGATCAGAGAGAATAAGTGACCCCCACCCCAAGCCTATGACTTATAAAGCCCATCATCTTCTCTCCTCGAGAGCAGGGGTTAGAAAACTACAGGGCCACACCTCGCCCACTGTCTGCTTATGTAAATAAAGTATCACTGGAACACTGCCGCACCCATTCCTTTATTTATCGTCTGTGGCTGCTTTCAAGCTGCAACAGCCTAGCTGCGTAATTGCAAAAGAGACTTTGCATGGAGTCTGCAAAGCGGAAAACATGCAATATCTGGCCCTTTGCCAAAAAAGTTTGCCAACCTCCACTCCAGAGCAGCTTTCTCAGCAGTTGTGCTGTTTTCTCAAATCAAATCTTATCAGGATCCCCAACATACACACGAAACAGATAAAAAGCCAAATGCTGTTAGTGCTGCTTTTTATAAATTCAAATTTATATAACATTTACTTATTGGAAATTCAATCAATAAGATTTCTGAAAGTTACTTCTAAGTAACACAAAATTTTAAAGTAAGAAGTTTTTAGAGCTTAGTTGTGGTCTTGTTCCAGTATCGGTGTATGATTTATACTTCACGTTTTTTCCAAGGATGTCTTACACTGACCCAGAAGCTCAAAAAGAAGCACTAGGAAGCATTTCCTTTCAAAGTTAAATCTCCAACAATATCATCATTTATACCCACAGCCATAAAATTCAGACACGCAGACAGCGAACAAGTGATAAATATTAAACGAATAGATGAAAGAATTTTCACAATGTGACACAGACCACTTTCACTTATTATACAATACAATTTTAATTCAACAAGCATCACTGCTTAGCTCACAGTGTGCTTGGTGCTGGCAGGGCCCTGTGCATACCATGTGAATAAGATTCACAAACCCCTGTCTTCAGAGAGTTTACAATCTAGCACGAGATGTGGAACGGAGCAGGACCCTATGGGGCCCTCCCAGGTACAAATCCTTTCTGTGTCTCCCGTTTCTTGTTTGTAGGAAACAGGCTTCATTCAGCTTCCCTGACTTTCCCTGAGTTCTAAAGGGCAGATTCAAACAGTTGCTTACCAAGGAAAAGAAGGAATGCAGAAACAAAAGAGGAGAAGTCAAGAACCAATAGTGCAGTGATTGAAGCAGGATCCTGGATTGAAGCAGGATTCCTCAAGGAATATAGACAATACCTTTGAGTTTTTCTGCAGGAACTAAAGTCCCCACCCAGGTGAAGGATGGTAACTTCAGGCTGAACACAAGGTACCTGGAACACCACCCTGTTACTTCAACCAATCAGAAGCAAGTCTGCACACAGTGGAAGATAATAAAGACTCTGACCCCCTCCCCAAATGATTCTCCCTTTAAAAACTTTCATGGTCAAGCACAATCTTCACAGTTGGTTTTTGGACACGAGTCCGCCTTCTCCCCAGGTTGCCAGCTTCCTGAATAAAGCAACGTATCCACACTTGTCTCTCGAGTACTGGCTTTCAAGCAGCGATCAGCCAAACCCGAGTTCGGTAACAGATGCAGACATGCCTGAGGCTTGCCTGGATCTAACTGAGCAAGAGCACACATGCTACAATCATGTACTTGCTTCTGCAACTTTACGTGGACAAAAATGTAAACCTGGATGCTCACAAAATGGGAGCAGGAAAGTCAGAGACAGAGAAGTGATAGATAAAAGGACACCAAACATGAGAAGAAGAGAGATATGAAGACACCAAAGACACATGCTTTCCACTTTGCTTTCATTCCCTTTCGGCCTGAAGAGAGATGGAATGGATACCAACAGCAAATACTGACGCTGTACCACACTCTTCTAGATTATTCTTATGCAATATCTCATTTAATCCTCATAACAACCCTTTGAAGCAGGAATTGGTTTCACCATTTTATAAATGAGAAAACTGAAACTCAGGTCACTAATAAATTGAGGGGCCCAAATTCAAAGCACATCTTTTTTTTTCCTATACAGCTGAAGTTTTCTCCATTAGCGTATATGGCGTGGCTGCCAGGGCTTTGGATACACAAACTTAAGTTAGATAACAGAAGCAGTTTGCAAAGTTACACACCTCAACCTGAACTAATTTAGATAAGTCACACAGAAAAACTAATCCAGTCACACCCAGTTCAGTCCTGACTTGCCAGTAAACTAGGGTCAACTTATCCCTCTCCACCCTACAGAGGCATAAAAGAGAAAAAGGGGACAAAGGAGAGGCTGTTTTCTTGCACTTGCCCAGACGGAACCAGCATGTGTAATCGTGGTAATATTTTAACATCTTTAATGGGCTCTTCTTCTTTCTCTCTCTTAGTACACTACCTTTGCCCTGATCTACCTTTGCTACCACCCACAAGGAGAGAGAATAGAATTTGTCCATGAAAGGATGCAAAGACACATGCAAAATAATTTACAACTTCTGCCACTGAAACATAATATTATGTGGCAAGCTAATGTCTTCAACAATACCCTTGCATCTGCCTCTAACACAGCACGGGTTAATGCAGGAGGACCCAACTCATTGAGTTCTCCCAATATAGAGTCATAACTTTTGGTTTTGTATGTGTACACTGCACACAGGTGACACATCTGATTGGGTGACCTTCACATCATGGATCTCAAAGCTTCATTTATCCAGTATAATACATCTGATGTTAGCAATCAAATGTCTTGTTACAGCAGAGTCATAACATGGCAACTTTCTGGCAGATGGGAAATAAAGTATCTTGACAGAGAACCACCTTTTTCTAATTTTCACAGTGGTGCTGTATGGACTAGTAGCAACTCAACGTAAAGAAAATCCCCTTTCTTTCTATGCTTCTTGAGCTTTGTATTAGATAGGCATAGTTGCAAAGATGCTATGTAACAAACAATTCCAAAACTCTCTGGTGACTAACAACAGCAGGACTGTTATTGTCAATTACAGAGAAGAAGGGGGGAAAAAGAAACATTTATTTATGTTTCACAGGTCTGCAGGGTTTGCTGGGCTCTGCTGGACTCAGCTGGATTTGGACCAGCTCACCATCAAGATAGCAGGTCGGGTTTAGTTCTGCTCTATGTGTCACTCATTCTGAGACCCAGGCAAAATCAGCTACAGCTATGTGGAGCATGTTTTTCTCATGGCAGACAGCATGGACTCAAGAAGTTGAGCCAAACCACACAAGTGCATTTAAAATCTCTGACCATGAAAGACAAGGAATTCCCCATATACCACTGGTTTCTGTACAACTGGGGTTTGCACACTGTTTTAAAAGAGATCATTTCTGCTTATCTTTCACCTTTTTTCTAGATTAGTGTAATAGATCATGGGCAAGCAAACCAAACACTGTCTATAAAGGATCTGAAGGTAAATCTTTTTTAGCTTTTCAGGCTATAAGTTCTCTGCTGCAACTACTCAATTCTACGAAAGCAGTCATTGGCAATACTTAGACAAATAGACAGAGCTATGTTCCAATAAAAATATACTTACAAAAATAGATAGTGGGCTTCCCTGGTGGCACAGTGGTTGAGAGTCCACCTGCCGATGCAGGGGACGCGGGTTCATGCCCCGGTCCGGGAAGATCCCACATGCCGCGGAGCGGCTGGGCCCGTGAGCCATGGCCGCTGAGCCTGCGCGTCCGGAGCCTGTGCTCCGCAACGGGAGAGGACACAACGGTGAGAGGCTCGCGTACCGCAAAAAAAAAAAAAAAAAGATAGTGGGCCAGATTTGGTCTATGAGTCATAATATCTAACTTCCCTAATAAATAAAACTATAAAGGATGTGTCTCCTGTTTTGGTTGCCTACGGCTGCACAGCATACCACCCCAAATCTCAGTGGATTAGAACAGCAATTATTTTATCTCCAAAGATTCTGTCCATCGATTGGGCTCAGATGGGTGATTCTTCTGCTCCATGTGATAATGGCTGCATCTGCAGGAATCTGAGGTTATCAACTGGGTGGAACATTCAAGATGGCTCAATCATCTGTCTGGCACCTTGGCAGGGTTGACCAGAAAGCTGGACTCAGCTGGAATCCATAAAAGTCTAAACTCCAGCTGCTGTGCCTCTCCTATTATATGGCAACTCAGGACTCCCCAAAGCACAAGTGGAAATGAACTTGCCTTTTTAAAGCTTAAGCCCAGCATTGTCATTTCTGTCCCATTCTACTGGCAAGGCACCTCATCCCTCATCTGTCATCTATGACCATATAATTTGTGCCCCATGTTGGCCTGTGTCAGAATGTCAACTTTCCTATTTCTGGACCTTCAGATGAGATGAAATTATTAATGCTTCACATTCAAACTGCTAAGCAGATTTCTCAATCTATCAATACAAGGTTCTTGTAGACTATAAAACATCCTGCTCCAAGAACTTCTGTGCCCAGAAACTGGTGCCTCAGTCCAGCCACCAGTGGAATTAATTAAGGTAACTTAGTGTGAAAGGCAGAGGCTGCTTATGCCCAATCATGTCTGGCATGGCTTGAGACATTCTGGGAATGTCCTGAATAAACTGAGTGTAAGTGGGTCTCTTCTACCAAAAAACCTAGCTCTACCTAAACATCTTGATTCAAATACCATGGGGGAAGCCTAGACTTACCCTAAGTCAAACAAGTGGCCATGTTGACTTTTACCCCAGGGCTTGGAATTGGCAAGGGACAGGAAGAGTGAACAGAAGCAGAGAGTTCTCTGAGACCATGCACAATGTGGAATCCAGCACAATTCTCCCCAATATAACACCCCCTAGGGGTAAGCTCCACCACTCTCAGTCCTGAAAACTCCTTGAAAAACCATAATTTTAGATTTATAATGGAGCTGCCCCCCTTCTAAGGCCACAACGTAATTCTGACAATAATAGGAACACTCACCAAAATGATCAACTCCTACACTGGACCTCTGGCTGCTTCCATCTGTCCACTCCTCCTCTGTCTCTGTCTTTACCATCTGCCCCTCCCCCAAACTCACAGGCACTTCTTAGACTCATCTTAAGTCATGCAAGTGACCATGCTGACCTTTGCCCCAGGCTACACCATCTCTGCGCACTCACCTTATCTACCATTGCCCCCTGCTAACCTGACCTGTCTACACCTGTGCTTTCCCCACACTTCCTCATCCTGGCCTCTAGCTCAAGACAGGAAGCCCGAGAAGGCAATTAAAGAAACAAGATTACCACCTTTTCCAGCTCCAGTACCTAGAACCATGCGAAGGAGATGACCCAGAGGAGAAGTTAAAGTAATCAGGCCTTTAGTGTGAACATCCCAGAATATCCCTCTGTTCTCTCACTGAGGGAAATGGGGGCTGCCCTCTTCCAAACCACACTGCATGGAAGGCCTGAGGGATGGTGGATGGTGGACAGAGCCCCTCCAGAGCCTGTACCTTTAATCCAGAGCCAGAAACACCCATGTGCTGTGTACCTTCAAAACCATCAAACTGAGCTGTCAACACCCCAAACAGAGCTCATGGCGGTCTTCCTGGAACCAACTCACCGTAATCCCCTCCTAATCTGCTGTTTGGTTACTGACTCTTGGTTCTACCTCCCATTTATAGTCCTGTTGGCTTGAAAGATGCATGTATCCTCCTGGTCTCTCAAATCCCTGTCAAAGGCACTGCTGTGGCCTCACTCACCAGCTCTCATGTCCTCTACTTTCAGTATAAAATCCCCCAAAGTGCCTGTGAGGACCCCACCCAGGTCAGTCACTGGGGCCTTTATGGGCTGGGGACAGGGATTCACAAAGGTCAGGCTTTTTATCCTCAGTGCATGGCCCATATCAGGGACTCAAGAATGACTGTTGAGTGACTGAGTGATGCATACAGACCCTGACCTCATAGGCAATTGTCCCATCAAACCCAGACAACTGGCCCATAATAAGCCATTTCGGAATGAATCTGTGTAAAGTGCTGGTGAAAAGTGATACCCAATGGAAGGCTAGCCAGACTGAACTACTTAAGGAAACAAAGCATCTTTAAGAAATGAAATTAATTAACTGCTTCCAAAGGGAGCATAAAGTAGGAGATTGGGAGGGATTGGGAAATCTTATATAAATTTCCAAAGGACCAGGGACTTGAAAGTAAATGAAGGGAATTTCAAGCTCTAAATTTTAAAAACAGCTTCCAACATCACGGCTTAGGGGTGTGAGACAGGCACTCAGAATTGGGATTTGGTTATATACAAAAGAAAGCTCCGAAAGAGAAAAACAATAAATTAAATGCAAAAATCGAGAGATTGGGGCTTTTTAGAAGTTACTGCACCATACTCTCTGAGGGCAATTTTAGACTAGACCTTCACAGGGTGAGATTGTGAATATAAAAGTGAGCTTTTGTCAATCAGAAGGCACTTCTGCAGAAATAAGTTTCCAGAGAATAACCGGAGGGAATTTCAAAGATCTAGTTTACATTCTCTGTGTCTTCAGGCCCATTTCCTTGGGATTTAAGAAACCATAAGGATTTTGAGATCTTGAAACAGCCATAAAACAACACTGCTTAGAATCAGTCTCACAGTATTTGGTGGCCCCAGTCACAGACATTTTATTTGATTTTATTTTTTGGTTCTCCTACCAAATTTCACTGCCCACCAGCCCCCATCCCGCCATTCCTTGCAAGTTTTGCCACCTTTCTAAAGAGGAGCAAGTAATAGCTATATTCTATCTGCCCGCCATGCATGTCAGGAGCACAACAGAGGGGAGTGGGGAACGTGTCAATGGATGAGGAGAGGATCCGGACCAGGATGCTCCCACCCCTGGAAGAAAAAAATCTGTGACATCACCCAAAAGTGGTCTTCCAACCAGGAAAGGGGTTTCTGCTGCAAGTATCAGGCTAAGATTCTATTAAAATTAATAACTTCCGGGCTTCCTTGGTGGCACAGTGGTTAAGAATCCGCCTGCCAATGCAGGGGACACGGGTTCAAGCCCTGGTCCGGGAAGATCCCACACGCTGCGGAGCAACTAAGCCCGTGCGCCACAACTACTAAGCCTGCGCTCTAGAGCCCGCGAGCCACAACTACTGAAGCCCGTGTGCCTAGGGCCTGTGCTCCGCAACAAGAGAAGCCATTGCAATGAGAAGCCCGTGCACTGCAACGAAGAGTAGCCCTCGCTCCCCACAACTATAAAAAGCCCGCACACAGCAACAAAAGACCCAACGCAGCCTAAATAAATAAATAATAAAATAAATAAATTTATTAAAAAAATTAATAACTTCTATTTATCAAATATTCTGTGAAGAACTTTATATACCTGATCTGAATTCTGCCATTTTGATCATGAAGATAAGTTCAATCCCACTGTTTGATCCTAACCATACTCTGATCCTGCTATATCCAAAAATTTGGCAATCAACCCACCAGAACAGCTGTCATCTCCTCGGTTGTGGTGTGTTTGTGTTGTGTATGTGTGTGTATCTTTCCTCTGATTCTCTTGCTTTGTGATTGTGCACGTGTGTGTGTGTAAATGCGTGTGCATACCTGAACATCTGTTCTATGTTGCTCTCTCTCTCATCTGTGTGTGTTTTTCTCCTTCTGTGTTTCACTGTCTCCCACTCTCTTTGTGTGACTGCCTCTGTAAATCCCCCAGTTTCTCTAACTCTGCATCTTTGTCTCTGTATTTTTCTTTGCATCTTTGTGTAAATGTGCTTGTGCAGACATTCCTCTGTTTCTCTGCTCCCTCTCTCTCTGCCTTCCTCTCTGTCTCCCTTTCTCGATCCCCGTTTTCCTTTCTCTCTTTTCTCTGTTTCTCTTTGAATTGGATCCAAATGAAAATAATTTCATTAAAAATAGAAAATATCCAAAAGTATTTACTGTTCTGGCTAGAATATTAATCAAGAAATTAAACTGAATTAATGGGGTTCCTTAGAAAAATACATTTCCAGCAAAAAACAATTAATATTGGTATAATTCTATTAAAAGTCATATTCACAATGTCCTGGGAATAAAATGGCAAGGTCAAAATATTCTGGACCCCAAAACCATGAGGTCACAGGCACCTGCTGTGTCCATTCCAGCAGTTTCCTGGTCTGTGAGTGGCCCCAGGCCTGGTGAAAGAAGACTTCTTGGAGGTCACAAGGTCACTGCAGCATACCAGGTACCGAGTCAACCCCCCTGTGCCCCTTTCCCACCACCTCAGGAGACTGCAAGCCCCAACGCTTGTAGCTCCACTAAAAGCAAAGCTCTGAGCTCCTGATAGCCCTGCTCAGGCAAGGACAGCAACCTGATAGGTAGCTGGCTGCTTCTCGTCTTCCTTCTTGTGTTGAAAACTAACAAAGAAAGAGAATCAGTTTTGAGGACACCTGGATCCCACTTAGCCCTTTCTAGAATCCCCACTACCCTCCTCTTGCTTTGCTCCCTGTTTCTTTGAGCTCCCTTCTCCCAGCAACTAAATTCCACACTTGCTTATGCACACGCACGTGCATACACACGCACACACACACACACACTGGACTGGGTTTCTTCCCGCCTTTCTACCTTTCCTGTGGTAGATAATGATTGTGAACATTTATTAAAATGTATGTGCCAAGCACTATTTAGAACACCTTCCATGGTTTACTCCATTTACCTCTCACAACATCTTATGAGAGACCTAATATTATATCTAACACCGCAGATGAGGAAACTGAGGCACAGGCAAATTACCAAATCAGCAAGGGGAAAAGCCAAGATTTAAACTCCAGAGCCTATGCCACAAACCACTACACCATACGGCCTGAACCTGAGTGTTGACCATTAGCAGATATTAGTCAAGAAAGCAATCTGTCCTCTTTATTCTCTAACGAGTTCCCAGGACCCAATATATAACAAGTTTCTCTTAAAGATCAAACAGTTTTAGTATGCTGAGCAGCACAGAAAATTTGGGGTCATTTTGAAGGGGAATAACTTCTTTGAGGACTGGGGAAAAAAAGGCACATTTCCCCTGACTTTTTATTTAGAGAATAATCAAGAAAAGGTTTCCCCTTTCTCTCCCACTGAATACAATTTATCTTTATCAAACCAGAAAAGAATGTAGCTCCAGCTGGAAGTTTCTCACAAAGCCTTGGGAGATGAAAGGTACAGTAATAGATACACAAAGCACTTGCTTTTTATCTGTGAAGAGCTGGTTTCATATGATCCTTTCATAAAAGTGAAAAATAAGACATTGTGTTTATGTGGAGCATACATTTGTCTGCGTCACAAGAAAAAGAGGAGAATGACTGTCTACTGGGATGGCCTAAATTCTCACTGTTTGCATTTGGTCTGGCCCAGGTTCTCCATAATAGTAGAAAAACTGCCTTTTAAAGCACCTGAAGTATAGAGCAAGTGGCCAATTTTGGCTCAAAGCAACTGCATTTGTTATCTGTCCTAAACAGGAGCCCAATCCATACTTTTTCAGCTAAAGAAAGGGAACACTGAAAATTTAGCAAACAGGAAAACTGATGGTACCTGGCTTTGTGTCAAGCAAAAGCCAGCCTCTGCATTGAACGGTCCCGACCTGGAAAAGCTGGTTAAAATGGATGCTGCGTAGGCTGCTGGCTGGAAAAGCAGCTGGGAAGTAGGTCAGAGAAGTTAGAGGCTGGCTTCTGTCACTCCCAGCCAGAGCCTGTGCAAGTCAGAAGGAAAAAAAAAAAATGTTCTCAGACAGAATCAGACACTGTGTATGGTTCCGGGCAGCATGTTTATTGACAAAACCTTCACCACCAAATGAAATCACGGAGGGGAAGCTGTCAGCCCCTGCCACATCCGGAAGGCTATTTTCTGCTTGTTTAACTCATTTGGGGCTGTCTTGGTTTGGGTGGTGGTGTTTTTTGCAATCACAGAAACAAACTGTCGTCTACTCTTCCCCGGGCCTCACCTCGCTGCCACCTCTTACAGGCTGCCCGCCTGCGAGCACTTAATGGCCCTGGCTGGGCTGACAGTCAAGAGGGGCTAATGAGAAAGGCCGGATCTCAAAGGAATTTGGGGCAGCGAGCAGGAAGCTCCCTGTGATGGAAGTCAAGCTCTAGGCCTTCCCCCCATCTACCCACCCACCTCCCCTGCTTGAAGAGGTGCTGTCATGCATTGCTCAAGGGCACACTGCCTGGGTTTTTAATCCTCTGGGCTCACTGATTAGCTGTGTGAGCTTGGACGCATACCCTAACCTTCCTGTTTCTCCATTTCCTCATCTGCAAGCTGGGGTAATAACAGTACATACTTCACAGGGCTGTTGTGCTATGCATCCACCAGAGCCCCAGGAGGGAACAGTGCCCTCAAATTGGGATAATCCAAGGAAGGTTTAATAAAAGACCAATTTACACAAGAGTGTGAAAAATGCAGCAAAACCACAAGAGGGGTGCAGTGTCCCCAGGCCAACAACAGTGGGTACCATTGTCACGCCTAGGTCTGAAGGGGCACCAGGACACACTTGGGTATCTATACCCAAAGAAAGTGAGATCTCTGTGAAGAGGGCACCTGAAATGAGTTATGACCTTCAAGGCAGGGATGCAGCCAGCTGGTAGGAACCCCACAGTGAAAGAGCCACGTGAATAAATGCACTAACCTCACTGTCCTCCCTCCATTCCTCCCACTGGCTGAAACCAAAAGAAACCAGAGGGCAAAGGAGCCCCTTAATACATTCCATGTGGGGCAAGGAGCAGGGTAGAGAAGAGTGGAGAGCGAATCTGCAGAGGCAAGTGGAAGAAATGGATGAGGCAGCGAGGCACAGAGCCTGGAGCACACGTTCAATATACATTAACCGCTTACTTCGTGTTTCTAGTTATTTGTTTTGGACACAACATGAATTGCACAACGTGGACAAACAGTGCAACTCACAGTTGCTCTGTAAATAAGGTTCAATGCCTGGAGAAGTCATCTGCTTCTTTCTCGTCCTGCCCCAAGGATTCTCCCAGGTTCCTACTGGTCACACCCATTTTGCTCCCCGTGGAAGGAAGTTGGCCTGAGCTCCTCCCGTGCTCCAGAGTCTTTGGTGACCCCTTCCACTCTCAGCAGACACCCAACCAGTTCCACAAAAATTTTCTTGCCAAAAGATACTTTAACTAAGACTTTACACATACATCCTGCATATAGGATAGTTAAGATTGGGTAGCTCTAGCTAGAGTAGGGTCAGACCCACTGGGCTGGCCTCTCAGCCTGTACGCTATACAGCAGCAGAAGCCCTTCCATAGAAGCCAAGGGCTCTGGAGATCACTGTTTGAAGACCCCTGACCTGCAGCATCCCTTAGATGTTCCTCAAGATGTTCTCCGTCCCTCTCCCGGGTCTCCCCTTCCTGTGTGCTGAGCCAGAGATCCTCAACTAGTCATTACAATCTACAGGGAGATTTTAGAACCTAAGCAATAATAATGGACCCTTACCATTGTGGAGTGCTTAACCGGTTATGAAGCCCTTTCATACACAGTGCATCATTCCATCCCCAGAACAAGCTTGTGCTTCCCCAAATTTCCACCAAAGTGAGCAGCACACCAGGCCTGGAACTCCTTTTTTTTTTTTCCTCTAAGACCAAAATCCCTACACCAACATCTACCCAGAGACCATAAGCTAGAGGCCAACAGATTTAGTTGGGTTGTCCTAAATAATTTTTTTAATTATTATTTTTATTAGTTGCCAACCTCTTCTTAACGCCATCTAAAATCATCGCCTCTCTTTGCTGGTGCGAGGTCTGCCACCTCCCCTAGAAAGCCAGGACTGCTCCGCAAGAGGAAGGCACGTTTCTGCCTCCTGTGTGGCCGTATCCCCATGTCTAGCTCATCATCTGACACTCAAAATGTGCACAGTACTTATTTGCTGAATGAAAGAATGAATCTCTCAGTCCATCCTTTTAGGTCGCTTACCCTAACTAGGTTTCAAGGCTCCGGACACTAAAAATAACCAAGTTTTGACTCAGCAGCTGGCGAATATCCAGGTTTACTTTTAGCATCTAAAGTTAGGGAGGAAAAAAAAGTAAGCCAGACCTAGATGGCACTAACTGCCTAACAGTGCATCCCTGCTCAGCCAACGTGAAAGACCTACATGTAATGAATATCGACGAAGCCTGGCCCTACTTACTCTTTGTTTTCCCAGGAGTCCCAAGCCTTAACAGCCTAGGGTTTCTAGAAGTTTATGATTCTTTCCCACGAGAGAGACTGTGAGCTCTTAAGGAACAAGGACTCTGCCTTATCATCTTTGTTTCCCTAGGAATTAAAACTGCACCTGGATCAGGCAAGGCCCCAAATTATGGTTTGAGGATTGTTTGATTGATTAGCAATGAACACCAAGGATGGAACTGCAGAATTTTACAACCGGAGGGGATTTCAGCAACCATCTAGAACTGCTCCATCCAATATGCTAGCCTCCAGCTATGTGCGGCAACTTAAATCAGCGGAAGTTAAATAAAATTAAACTGTGTATTCCTCAGACACACTAGCACCGTTTCTAGGGCTCCATAGCACATGTGTCTTGCAGCTACTCTACTGGATGTTCTATAGAACATTTCCCTTATCACAGAAAGTTCTGTTGGACGGTGCTGAAAAGGGTCTCGTTTTATAGCGAGAGAACTGAGTCTCAGAGGAAGAAAGTAATTTCCCCCAATTCACTCAGTGAGTGAGAAACAGAAACAGGACCAAGAAACTAAGTGTCTTGGCTTCTGCTCTGTGTTTTCCAGTGTGGCTTCACACACACTGTACAAGAGCCATAAAGTGTCCTCTTTCAAATCAGCGTGGCTTTGGTAAGAAATTCTAGGTGCACATGGCAGGGAATACATGTTAGACCCAGCAAGCAAATGATGGGAAACCATAGCTTCCCACAAAAAGCTGGAGGCCAAGAGATCTGAAGGATGCCCAAATGTGGGTTGCCTTTTGTTTTAAAGCTTTTCAAAGTTGTTTTCATTTCAATGTTGGAGGTTAATACCCAAGATGGACACTCTTTTTGAAGAGTTTCTTTTGATTTTAATGTCTTAAAGTCCTAATTTGAACTCTGCTTTTTGTTTACATTATACCCATCCCACAATTTTTCTTTCTTTCCAGGTAACTTGATCCTTAAAAAATGTACAGAATCCATCCATGCCCACTGCTTTTAATTAAACATCAACTCGTCCTTTCAACTGGGTCTTTAAGGATTTCACATTGCCTTTTCTAAACGTATGCATTTTTTTTTTGCCTGAAATTACATCAAATTAAGTTCTCAGAAATGTACTTCTTTTCTTAATCTTTAAATAGCTAGGAATGAATTTTGGCAAAATCTCAAGAAAACCTATCAAAGGGAAGAAGTCAGCTCTATACCCATTTCTCTCCCAACTAGGAGCAGGGCACACTCTATATGGCAGGGCCTGCATGTACAGACCGCCCTCAGGGCACTTATCGCCTAACTGAGGCCCACAAACCCCAGGGTGGGTGCAGATTCTACAGCTAAAAGAAATCCGCACGCCTGGTCACAGAAAGACTGCATTCGCACCTTTGTTTTTACTAAAGCAACACTGAGAGAAGCAGGAGGCAAAGCAACAAACATTTGGTATGCAAGGCCTGGGCTTCTGGTGGAAACATTTGCCACGAGCAGAGGGCAACTCGGGTCCCAGGAGCCAGGGTGGTCAACAGTGGGCCTGGATGCTGCGGGGAAGAGGGGGGAGGGGGGAGCTGCTAGCGGGGGAGGGGACTCAAGGTCTCAAGCTTCCAAAGATCCAATTAAGGTGTAGAAAACATCAGAATCTGCAGAGGAGACCCTCCTGATGGACAAACGGAGTAGGTAGAGAGAATATTTAGGAAAATTCCACTGATGAACCATATTTTTTTCTGGTATGTCTCCTAGGGTTTCTGAAGTTTTCATTATCCTCATAAGTGAAATTCTTAAAATTACTGAAAGAAGGTGCTTATTGAAACCTATAGCTCTCTATCCCTTGGCAGGCTTTGATTTGAAACATTCAGAACACATCCAACAGCCTCTTCTTCCCTGAAGACAGGGGCTTTAATGTCTAAAAGAAAAAAGAAAAGAAAAAACAGGTTCCCTTACACCCGTCAGCTCCCTCCTCTTAAAGGAAAATGTTACCTAAAAATTAAGTTATCGAAACCAAAAAATAGTAGCAACCTTTACAATCTGGGTCTCGCTCTTTGTTCCTAATGAACAAAGAAACACAATTCCCATAACCAGGAGCCACGTGTGCACACAATTTCAGAACAGGACTGGAGTTGTAATCTAGGCCAACCTCTTTACACTACAAATGAGGAAACTGAGGCCCAGAGAGGTTAAAGAAATTTAACAGCCATCAGGTGGGCTGAGCCGACACTAGGGCCAGATGTCCAGAGTCTCCATCTTCTTTGCACAAAAGAAAAAAACATCTTTCTATTAGAGTAGAGAAAGGACTATTTAAAGGTGGGGAAATGACACCAGCCCTGCCCCCCAGTTCAGCTGTGGATATGTACAGTCAGGGTCAGCTCTAGACAAAAATACAAACTAATTGGAGAAGCGGCACATAGAAGTATACTGGAAAGAGCACCAATCCTTTATATTACGTGACTGATGGAAATAAAAGCCCCTGCCACCTCGCAGAGTATGAAAATACAGTCCTGAGCATGAAAGCACTGAAATCGTATGTTGCTGTGAAAACAGAAGTGATCATGATTCGCATGGATTTTGCACGAGGGCTAGGAGCCAGAAGCCTCTCCCAAGGAGATCCCTTTGTGTCTTTGTAATGGGGGGGATCCAGAGGCAGTGTCCCTGCCCCTTCCAACCTTGTTCATCCATTAGGGACAACTACGGTGGGGGTCAGGATGGGACTGACCATGAGGAACTCAATCACCTTCCTCCCGCTTCACTCTTCCCCAGAGTCGGGAAGGATTAGAGACTATGCTGCTTGGCACGAAGCCTTTCTCATTGGTTCTGTCTTTTTGACTTGTCTTCAGTAGTAGAGAGTGTTTGTGTTTTGCTGTTCCTGCGTGCCGCAGTTTGGGTGCATCCCACACCCACCCCAAGGTTCATCTTCAGAGGACTGCCCTTGGGCCACTAGAGCACTGCCTGCACACAGATGGCCAGGAGTACCTGGGAACCTCTCTCTCCCGGAGGCCCTTGACTGACAGCAGGTGAGAAGATGTGCAAGCCCAGCTCCCTTGGACAATTCCCAGAGTAACTTACACTCCAGAATGCCCCTACCAATCACAGTGAAGCCACCTCTGGGGACCTTTTGCCTGAGACTGCACCCTTACTTGCCTTCCTCCCCTTCTGTAACCTGGGAGCATTTCCTTAATAAGTCTCTTACAGGCAAATCCTTCTTTCAGCTTCTACTTCTAAGAATCTAGAACTTGCATCTCTCTTATCTGCAGCTGGTGTGGAAAGAGAGGTCTAGGGTGGCCTTTTGTTTGGGAGGAGATGCTGCCCCGGCTAGGACTCAAGAAGGCAGCTCCTCTCCAGAAACTTGAGCACGCACTTTGTCTCTTGTGTTTCCTAGGAGTGCTCTTCCATCCAGGCTTATTAGAAAAATGCTGTAATTGATTATTAATGTCTGCCACAGGGTAGGAAGGAGCCAGGGGAGGATGGATTGGCCCATACATGAAGGATTTGCCATCCCTGTCCCAGAGGAGAGGGCCCAAGGAGAGGAGAATCTGTTTTTTATTCTAGGCCTTTAGCTGGCCACTAGCTTAGCCCAAAGGAGTCCGGATAGGTCTACTCAGTCCAGCTCACTGGGACTACCCACGGTTTATTACTCAGCTCCTAAGAGCGTGCACATGACCCGGAGTGTTCCCTCTTCAGATGCCCCTTAGAAACTACAGCAGCAGTGGGTAGCTTATGGAGGACCTGGCGTGGGGAGTTCCCATCTCACCCTGACTACCAAGTGTGGGATTAGGGGGCTGGGGCGTGGGGAAAGCAGGCCACAGAAGAGCTATTTTGCTGCAGGCAAACTCTGATACCATCTGCTCAACTTGAAGCTGGGCAAACCTGAAAGTGTGTGTATACTGTACAAACACAGAGGCTGGTGGCAGGCTTGGGGCATGTTTGAACATCAAGCCCTTAGGCAGGTGGCAAAGCTGGTATCAGGAAATGCTGAAGAGCATAATCCACAAAGCAAACTGGGATCAATATTCTAGAAATAGAGACCAAGTCCTGGAAGTAAGAGGCCTGTGACATTACTCGAATGGCCCTGAGTCCTTTTTTCCCTCCTTCAGTTTCACTGAGGTATAATAGACACGCAGTAGAGTGCACAAAAGTTAAGGGAGTGAATTAATTTTCACATAGGTTAACATTCCCAACACCTCAGGAGGCTTCCCCAGGCCCTTTCCTCGCCTACCTCCCTTCCCCAAAAGTAACCATAATTCTGACTTCTATCACCATCGGCTAGCTTTGCTGTTCTTGAACTTCGTGTAAATGGAATCCTACAGCATAGACTCCTGTGTCTGTTTTCTTTGGCTGCACATTATATGGGTGAGACTCATCTGTGTTGTTGCGTATAAGTAGTTTATTCTTTCTGGCTGCCATGCACTATTCCACAGTATGAGCATATCCAACTTACTTTTATCCATCTGGGTAGTTTGCAATATTTTGCTGTTATGAATGAAGCTTCTAGAGCATTTCTGTACGTGTGTTTGGTAGACATGTGCACTCTTTTTTCTTGGTGAAAGATCTGGGAATGAAATGGCTTGGTCACAGGACAGGCATATGTCTACCTCTAGAGGGCTTGTCAAGTGATGTTTTGATGTGACTGTACC
Source organism: Monodon monoceros (assembly GCF_005190385.1). Lineage (NCBI taxonomy): Eukaryota > Metazoa > Chordata > Mammalia > Artiodactyla > Monodontidae > Monodon > Monodon monoceros. The sequence continues at coordinate 18,001,966 of NW_021703772.1, forward strand.
AGTTTACACTCCTAGTAGCTCTGCATGAGAGTTCTACTTGACCCACATCCTTGTAAACTCTTGGTATTATCAGTCCTTTTAATTTTAGCCATCCTAGTGGGTGGGTAGTAAGATCTCATTGTGGTTTTAATTTGCATTTCTCACCTATGACTACAGTGAGTCCCCTACATATGAACCTTCAAGTTGCAAACTTTCAAAGATGCAAACGTGTTCCCATGTCCAATCACGTAAGTTAGTTCACGTGTCTGGTGTACACTGACACATGCATGCATCTTCTACAAGTGGTTGTGCTTTTGTGTACTTTACTATACAACACTATTTCCCATCTAGGACTGATCTAAGTGCCCAAAAGGTGGTCATCTCTCCATGGCATCTGGAAGGTGCCACTTTGCCCCTGACACAGAGAGTCACTCTGATCACACAGGCTACCCTCTGGGCATTTACACATACAGATGGTCCTAGGTATGAGAGACAAATGAGGACTGCAATAAACAGATTCTTACAGTGGAACCTTAAGGGAACTGATGGCCAAATAACACATCGCTGACTCAGCAGACACTCTCTGCCCCAGAGCCCCTCCCGTGAGATGGAACTTTCAGATGTTTCTCCAGATCAAACTCTAGCCAAGCACTCATCTCACCCAGCAGAGCTGAGGAAGCCAAAATAGCAACTGAGCTTGGAGAAGGGTGGCTGTGAAAATGGAATGAAACAGAAAACAATGCCCAGAGCATACTGTATGCAGATCGGTGTAAATCAAATATAAAAGCCAGAATGAAAACCTTCAAGTGATAATGCTCTCCAGCTGTCATATATGACTATCTCCATCTCGGAGACTGCTGGGATGCTGGGGAACCAGCAGGCAGCAGAGTTCAGCAAGAAGGGTACGGTTTTCCTCCTTCCTTTAATCTGGGAGCATGAGTTCACTGAGTCCCTAGGGATCCATAAAATATGGAAGTCTGTGGTTTTTAAACTGGTTGTCCATTTGTATTCAAGTAAATGAGGCACCGCTTCTTCTGGGTGTTCAGCTTCAGAATCAGATGGCAGGAGGATGTCAGTCCATGGCATTTGCTGCAAACATAGACAAAGATGTGAAGGGAAGCAGTGGCTGTCCTGACACTCTGTCTGGGGTGGTAAAGTGTGTATCTGACTCAGAATCAGTAGCCTGACTTGAAGTCTCAATTGCTATTTATCTTATGACCTTGGGCAAGTAACTTCCTCTCTGTGAGTCTCAATTTTCCCATCTGTAGCACGAGCAGACTGAACCAGGATCACCTCTAAGGTCTCTTTCAAGGTCTGGAGTTCTCTGAGCCCGTGATTCCAGGGAAGTGAGTGAGTCACTCTGCCAAGACACAAATGAACCCACCCCCACGTAGAGCAATTAGAGCCGGGCCATCGCTGCCACACGTCCAAGCTGATAGAAAGCCCGACCCAGCTTCTGTGCTATATAATTGAGCACTAAGACACAACAAGGGCTCCGTTGCGGCATAATAATCCACGCCTGGCTGATTTATTAAGCATCCCGACTTAGAAGTGCATTGTTCCGTAATGCCTCAGAGTATAGGCAGTGCTCCATGAAAAACACTGGCGGTGCAAGAGGTTGTGTTCAGATCCTGTTACATCCCACAGCTTCCAACTTCCCCATCCCTCCGCTGCATCTTCACCTCCCTTTCCCTCCTGTGCAGAAGCTTGGCTGCCCCGTCCCCATCATACCTCGCTGCACAGCCAGTTCTGCACAGTCTGTGGCGCCCCCTATTGGCTCCAGCAGACACTCCAGCTTGGCAACAGGCTCTAAGCAGAGCAAAGGGAGTTAATGTCACTGCAGCTGTAACTTGGGAAACCCTAGCAATGATGCCAGGCTGCAAATTCTGACAGAGGAGACCAAAGGCAAGCCCCCACTACCTGTCCCCTGGCCCAGCCTAATTTCCTCCGCAGCGCTTATCTCCACCTGCCACATTTATATTTATTTTCACTACTCCTATTAATTGTCTGTCTTTCCCAGCTAGACTTCAAGTCCAGTGACAGTGAAGGCCTTTGTCTGTTTTGTTCTTGATGGGATTCTGGCACCTGCCTGGTATTAAGGAGGCACTCGGTAATAATTGCTGAAGAAATCATTAAATCATTCAATAAATAAATAAATATGCCAGCTGGTGGCAAGGTCTAGCAAAGAAAATAAAGCAGAGTAAAGAGGATGGGGCGGGGGGGGTGGCTCAGAAAATGAGAAGCGTTGCTATTTCAGATCGAGTGGTCAGGGAGGGTTCCCTGGGAATGACATTTAAGCAGAAACCTGAAGAAAGTGGAGAAAGGAGCCACTCGTACATATTGGGGAAGAATGTTCTCAGTAGAACAGCCGCTGCAAGGGCCCGAGCAGAGGCTTGGAGCGTTTGTAGAGCTCACTGGAGCTGAATCAGAGGGCAAGAACAGAAAGTAATGAGGACCAAGACGTACCAGAAGCCCAATCTGCTGGAGCAGAGCTAAGTGCACTGGAGCCCACAGGCCATATCCAACCCACTGCCCGTTTCAAATAAAGTTTTGTTGGGACAGAACCCTGCGCATTCATTTACATATTGTCCGTGTTGCTTTCCTGCTACAGCAGAGTTGAGTAGTTGCCACAGAGACGGTGACCCACAAAAGCCAAAAATATTTACTATCTGGCCCTTTACAGAAAAAGCGTGCTGGCGCCCGCCCTCAATCACAGAGGCCACTGTGATCGAGGACTTGGCTTTTCTCGGAGGAACACGAGAAGCCATTAGGGAACTTGGAGCGGAGGAGTGACATGACCAGACTCACAATTTAGAAGGATCTGGGCAGCTGCTGAGTAAAGAACAAATTGTAGAAGTGGAAGCAGGGAAATCAATTAGGAGGTGAGAAATGAAGACGGTTTGGACTGGAAATGTAATCAGATTAGCAGAAGCACAGAGTCCAGTGGTTCTCACAGCACAGGGTGAGCTGGGTCTGTTTTGCCCTGACAGATTTTGGCCCTGAGCATCTGGGTTTATGTGGGAGAGATACGGAGTAGTCAGAAAAATTAGGCAGTTCTTCCCAAGGCAGGAGAAAAACAACAGCAGTGCTGCTAAAGGTTGCCATGAGTTAATACCCTTTCCCAGTGATCTCCTTTTGCTGCATATTCTGGGCTTGGGCTGGGGTCCAGGCAAGACTCTGAATCACTTCCTGGTGCTAGAAGCCATGTGGTGTGCTGTTGTTCTTCTTTTATTGTGTATGCCAGGCTTACCTTGCTAAGGCAGACCCCAAATGGTTTGGGGTTGGGGGCAGAGGTCAGAGGGGCTCAGCCAGACGAGAACCAGTCCTCAGAGTGATGGCTGCTGACCAGAGACTCAGGAAGTCAAAGGCTAGAAAAGGAGGTGGTGCCAACAGGAGATGCTCAAGAAGAAGCTGTGAGGGTCTTCCAGTCAGTCCACCAATCACCACAACTGGGGATGAGCTTTCTCTTCCCACCATCTATTTCCCTCCACACACCACACACACGTGCACCCCCTTTAAATGAGACCTGTTTTCCCCATCACCTCTTTCTTGACGTCATTTTAAGTAGTTTCTACCACACACGGGTGTTTGAGAAGAGCTCAGCAAGATCATGGGGAAGTCCAAGAGAGCTTTCTCGGCAAGAAAGAAAATAAAAAGGAGTGTGGGAGTCAGGGAGCCTCAGGCTTGAACCTTATAACTGTAACTTACTCGCTGTGTGAACTAGAGCAAGGTACTTAACCTCTCTGTGCCTCAATTCTATCACCTGGCAAACAAAGGGGATAAGAAGGCAAGTTGTTACGAGGGCTGCAAATAACGTATCAGAAATCCCTGACCCATATCTGCAGCTATTACGGACAAGACTAGAATTACGTGATGAAAAGACTAAGCTTTGTTTACCAGCTGTGTAATCCTGAGAAGACAAATAACCTTTCTGAGCTTCAGAGTTTCCTTGCCTGTAAAATGAAGAGAACGAACCTCTATCACAGGAGGAGCGATTAAATTCACTTAGAGCAAACAGCAGCTGTAAAGCATTTAGTAAAGTGCTGGCATAGAGGGCACATTCCAGAGAGCCCAGATACCTTCATTATTTGCAAAAAGTCCTGAAGTCAAGACCTTCAACAAGAGGGTAGGAGAGAGACTGACAAAGCAAGCAAGAGGTCTCAGGTCCACAGCAGGCCAAGGCCAGATGACCAAAGGCCAAAGGGTCAGGACTGGTGAAGATGTAAGGGTGGCCACCCGGCACAGAGCAGCCATGCCTGTTGAGTCCAGCTCAACCCAGGTCAAGACTGGTTCCAGTGAGCTCACGTCCTAAATTGGACCTTCCTTCCCCTACAAAATCCAGGGTTGTGGGAGTGGTAAAGTGCCAAAGAAGTCATGATAAATGATCAGGATTCTCTGGGAGAAAGAAGGGAAGACTGCCATTCCTTGTCTGCCCCTCCACGTCAGGCCTCTTCCCAAAACTATAGACAAGGGAGCACTGACAAGCTCGGGGTGCTGCAAGGAAAAACACATAGTGAGTGTCTGTGAACTGAAACCCATCACAGAATCTGGAGACTAGAAAGGATCTGTGGTGTCAGCGGGGATTCTAGCAGAACAGTGGACAAGCCACTTACCCACTTACCCTGAGCCTATTTCTTCATCTGTAAAATGGGATAAATAGTCCCTAGCCACCCCTGAGGCTAAAACTGTTGTGAGCTTTAGCTAAGGTTTGAGAATAAGGAACTAATTAATCAAGAACCTCTCCATCCAGTGTATCACAAATCCCATCTCAGTAAAATGGAAAGGAAGTGGGAAGGGGTGTGGCCAGATAGCCTCCCAAGCTGCCAGCTGGCCCCAGGGTCAGTGCAGCAACCCAGACTCCTGACCCCCAACTCTGGGCCTCAGACCTTGCTACCCATCATCTCTGGTGCTTATTAGAGTGACAGGCTATGTGCATCTCCAAGCAGGTCACTGTGTGGAGCTGGGGAACCGGAGATGTCTGGGACCCCTCTGGGGACCCTGAACCGCACCAACACCTCCTGAAGGAGTAGTCTAGTCGGACCTAGTGCGCACTCTAAGGAGAGGTGGGAGGAGACTGCATATGCTGCATGAGGGACACACAGTGATGAGTGACACAGGACTGACGAGCAAGCTCGGGCTTCCTGACTCTGGCCCTCACCCCCAATTCCCTGCCAGTCTCTGAGCCCCAAATGGGCCTGGAGCTACCCTCCATTCCTTACAGGATGTATCTAAGGCACTCACCACAAAGCTTATAGAGCACACGATGGGGCTCCATAAATGTCCACTTGTTAAATGAGTGAGTGAATGAATAAAAAAATAAATGCTGAAGTTCCAAATCTTTACGGTTGATTCCTATACACCTTGACTAATGCCCTTGTCATGGAAATGACACTTTGTTATCCAATCACTAGTTTAAAGGCCAAAGGGACTTTGGGTTCAACCCAACCTGTACCCTTCTCCATAAAATGACAATGGCAATGGCTTCTCAGTTTACTCCACAGGATAACTGAGAGGGTCAAGTGAGAATGGGCAGGAACATGCTTTACATGGAACACGATGTACAGAAGTAACCACATATCACAACCCCCTGAAGTTTTCAGAAGCTTCCACAGGCCCATTTGAGGTCAAAGGGGAAAACGCCGCATGCTGGAAAGAAGGAAATGATGCTTTGATTCTCGTGCCAGCAAGGTCTTGAACAGCACACAGCCTATTGGATGCATTCCTCTCAAGAGTCCCCATCTCTCCATGCTGAGGACAGGAGTGCAGCAGTAACAGACATCGTGGTAACAACAGCAGTAGCATTTAATGAGTACTTACTATGTGCACGGCTCCATGCCAAATGCCTCTCACCGTCATCTCACTAAGTCTCCAAACATCTGTTTCAGCTGGGAGCGGTAACTAGGGTATCATTCCGTCCATATTCATTTCCACCTCCCTTTACAGCAGAAACATATTTCCCACTCCAGAGACATGAGGCTCGGCCATGTAACTGACTTTGGCCAATGGAATGATGGAAGAAGGGACAGTGCCTGAGTTGCAAGCCTAAGGGGGGATCACAGGCTCCCGCTCATCACTCTGGAAGCTTCAGAACTCCACCATGGGAAGAACACGCTTCTGGTAGCCCCTGTCCCCCAGCCTGGGCCCCAGAAAAACTCACATGGAGCAGTCCCACAACCTGGGTCCGAGGATCACTCCTTAGCAATCTGAAGCCCTGCCCCGGCTGACCAGCCATATGTGAGGAAGAATTAAATGCTTATTGTCGACTGCCCCTGAGATTGTGTTTATTATGCAGCAACAGCAGATACTATGAATAATTAATTGTACAGATGGGGAAACCAAGGTTCCTCTTGGAAACCAAGGCTAAGTAACTTACCTGAAGTTAGCCAGCATATAAATGGCAGAAATAGGGCAGAACCCAGATCTTCCAGAGAAATCAAAAAACTAGGTTCTCGATTGTTATACTATCCTGCTTCCTATCCACTGTCTAAGGAGGTGCATTTTGTGTCAAGCTGTGTGAACAGAATAGCCAAAGCAATTGGGAGTAAACAAGAAATCTCTGGGTCTAGCCTGAGAGATGCTAGAACGAATCCAGAGAGGGGTCCTCTGCTCTCCTCATGAGGAGGCTGGTCCCTCTGCATCCCCTGGGAACCTGCCCACACCAGCTGTCTTTCTCTAAATCTGGACCCAAGGACATGAGGGGATTCCACAAAGGGCCGCCGCAAAGCCAGGAGCTCCCCACCATGCTGTAGTACAAGTACCCCCCCACTGACGCTCTGACACCCATATCTAGACAGGACTATTTCAAGAGACCACAGGAGACACTCAAGCTTCAGAGTGCAGTGGGAAATAATAACTTGAACATTCTGAAACAGATTTTTTTAAAGTACGTCAGGAAAAGAGATCCTTCCATCCAGCCACATTTCTAGGTTTTGGAGTGTATCTGCCCTCACTCGGAATGACTCCTTGTGTACAAAATGACATATTCAATTCACAAAAAATGTATCCTTCCCCCTCCCCAACTCACATAGTTCTCTCCTAATAGGCACTAGGATATCATTATCTTATTCAGAGCCTCCTTTTTCTCTCAAGAAATGGAAAACTAGGAAATGAATAAAGCAGATCTTCATTAAATACAATTCCCCAAAAGGGCACAGAAACCCAGGGAATCCCTCTGACAAGTTATCCAGAACACCAATAAATCATGGGAGAATATGAGAAGAGGCCCAGTCCGACACAAGCACAGGAATGACAGGGCTCTCTGCCGTGCTGGGCTTCCCTCCCCTGCCCTGGCTCATAGTTCTATCCAGCTCCAGATAACTCTTTAGCCCAAGACACAGCAGCACACTGTATCACCCAGAGATCAAGTTGGCTGCACATAAAAAGCCCACTTAACAGTGATGTGGATAAATGGGGGATTATTTTTCCTCACGAAAGAAGTCCAGAGGTAGAAGGTTCCTGGCATTGGTTTGGTGGTAAAGTGCATCAGAGAAAAGTTTCGCAATTCTCTTGCTCTTTCCCTTATGGTCACAAGATGGCTGCTCCAGCTCCAGACATTGCATAGGCATTCCAAGCAGGAGGGGGGAAAAAATGGGGCTAGAGGAAGGGAAAAACAATGCCTATATTAAGAAAGCAAAAATTTTTCTAGAAATCCCCAGGAGATTGCTACTCACATATCACTGGCCAGAACTGTGCCACATGGCCACCTAGCTGCAGGGAAACTGGGAAATGTGGTTTTGTAGATGAGCACGTTGGTGGCTTCAACAAATCAGCACTTGAGGAAGAAAGAGTGAAATGTTATTCCAAGGCAACTGGGAGTCACTGACAAACTCGCCAACCAGATTTTCAGGGTTGGCATCACGTTTGGTTGTGCCATCCAGATACAGTCCAAGGGACAGCTTCAAATTCATCCAATCCCCAAAGTTAATCACGACCTCTTTTTCTTCTTCAGTCTGAGGCATTATTTCCCAAAGAGTTTTGGGTTGGCAGAAGACAATTAATGCAAAGCAGCACTTTTGATGTGAACATCCAGACTGCTGCTGCTGCTGCAGAGATCAGAAGGAAAGGCAGCCTTGGGACTTTCCTTTTGAGATGACATTTGTTTTTAATAGCAAACGACTTTCATGTCCGGAGTAAGCCACTAATAGAATTAACCAAAGGAAAGCAACAAAAATAGAAGTCTAAGGATGTGACTCTATCATCTGTTGGAAAAAGGTAATCACACAAATTGGGGTCCCCACAGTGACAGATTTGGGGGGATTATCTGGAGGAGGTTTTTGGAAGCCACACAAATTGCCTTGGTGGAGCTGCCCTGCACCCCCCATTAATACTTTGATGCAGCAGGATAAGGATTTCAAAATGCAAATGACTGTAAATGGATAATGACTAACACAGCCAAGAAGAGGAAGTGCTGCTCTGACTGCTGAAAGGGCAGAAGGCCGTAATTCACTGAGCACCAATGTCACTCACCCCTGCACGGGAAAACCAGCATTAGGATCATAGTGCAATGAGGAGGAAGAAGGGAGGGAATCTCAACTCTCTGCATTCCCAGAAGATGGTCTCACTGACAGAAGACAGAGACGTGCATCACGCCCCCAATAAAATGAACTTACAGAGAATACTTTGGTGAATGTTAACTACCCACAAAGACTGAACTTCTACATATTTTATGAACTGTGGGAAAGATCCTGCCTGAGCGACTTGCTCTGCTGCACCACAGTCTGGGGTCTAAGTCAACTTTCGCTGCATAAAAAATCACCCTGACATGTTTTGGTGGCATAACAATCATTTATTAGTGCTCTCACATCTATGGGTCTACTGGTTCTGCTGACCTGAGCCAGGCTCTGCTGGTCTTGACTGAGCTCACTTTGCATTTAGTGCCAGCAGACTGAGTAGCGTTAGCCTGTCACATGTTGGTCACTGGTCAGCTGTTGGCTGGGCGATGGGGTGACTGGAACATGTGACTCTCATCATCCAGCAGGCTAGCCTGGGCTTGTTCACGTGCTGGTCAAAAGTTCCAAGAACGGCAACAGAGGGAAAACGCCAACGTGTAAGCACTTTTCAAGTCACTGCTAGCATGACATTTGCTATTGTCCAATGGCCAAAGCAAACCACATGGCCAAAACCAGAGTCATTGTGGGAGGGGACTACCCAAAGGTGTAGATACAGGGAGGCATAAAGGAATTCAGATGCAATAATCCATCACAGGCTTAATATGACTTTAACATCTATCCAGCACTTGCTAATCTCCTTGTTAGCAAACAAAAACTAGAGCTCAGGTTCAAAGAACCAGTATATAGTTAGAATTTAATAACATTATTTTACTTTTAGCATATTTATTTTATGGCTATCTTGTATTCATGTCAAATGGATTATAGTTTCTAGCAGTAATACAGAGTCTCCTTTTTAAATAAATTTATTATTTTTCCGAGTGAGTTCATTTTAAGAAAATAAGTAAATAATAACACAGTTGCTCATATATGCTGCAAAATCATGACACATAATGACCGAAATTTGGGAAACACTGGACCAAATGATGTCCAAGGTCCCTGCACCTGCTCTATAATCATGAACATGGAAAAAAAAAAAAAAAAAAGGACATGTCTCCAGAAACACTGCAGGATTCTGAGACCAACAAGCCATCAGTCATTAAAATAGCCTCACCTGTATTAAAAGACCTGGCTTTTCACAGAGCTTGCAGCTATGAATTAAATAATAAAGATCAGCTGGTTGGGACCAATTCTAATCAGGTGTGCAGTTGGCAACATCCCACAGAGTCCTGTCAGTATTGACATGCCAGGATGGTTCAGTCATGAAGCTAAATGTAAGAGGATGGGAAAGAAAAGCACAAAGGTTGATCACTACTGGACCTCAGACTCTGAACACACCCCCATAAAGAGAGTTACAGGAGAGTTTGAGTCATAATATTGGCAATAATTTGGGAATAACATATAGATTCCCAAGGGGCTAATTTGAAGGGGATGGCATTCGTTTGGATCATTTCTAGAGTTCGCTTAAAACAAATTCAGCTCACTGCCGTGTCCGTTCACAAATATGTGCAACAAATCAGATCTACAAATTCACCCATACATATATTCTAACCCCAAAGTAGTGTCTTTTACTTCTACCAAATATTCTGGTAGAAATCCATCTAAGCAATGAGGCACTTGACCCCAACTCAGGGAATAAGAGAAACCTATCCCTGGAGGCTGAATTCTAATTGTCAGAGCACAAAGCACCATCTGTCATGTGGTCCAGGTAGATATGTACATCCTAGTGGCGCACACGCAGCACAGGTAACCACATATGGAGCATTTTAAAGATACCTTTAAAATACACTTCCTACATATGCAATCAGTTCACAAATCCCACATACAAGCTCAGTCCAATGTGCAGTTTCCTTAAGAATCATGAGTTTCTTCCTTCCATGTATAATTGAGAGTTTCACTTGGAGAATGTGATGTCAATTCAATAGCACCAAAAAATTTCCCTTTCTAAATATAAAAGAAAACAACAATAAAAATCTAAGCCAAACACCAGCTGCTATGGCTGAGACCTATGACAATCAAATAACTATTATTTTAGCACGCAGTCCTAAGTAAATAAAGGATGGGAAGATAAAATAAGAGATGCCTTTTATATCAAGTCAACAAAGTGCCCAGATAATCTAAAATCCACAGGTATAGATCAAATTGAAATTTGCTCAATTTGCTCAAATTGATCAAAATAGATCAAATCAAACTGAAATAACTGTCAAGTCTGGGGTTTTATTTTACCTTATATACAAGCTAATAAGTTAGCTGGTTACTGTTTCGTGGGTGCTGGCAGAAGACATGGGACTTCTGGGTTAGAGACAAAAGGCTTTATTATTCATGACCCAGCAACGAGCTTAAGCATCAGCATGTGTGTCAGTTCCCCTTGCCCTCAAGTCCCTCTGGAGTAAAGCTGGGGGCCCAGATGGGTGCTGGGCACACAGTGGATTTGCAACATAGATGAGGAACACTGAGCTTAGGGACCATGCTGCTTGCTGGTAAGCAGTAAGCCAAGTTGTTCTTTATCCCAAAGAGAGACATTACCATGTCCCTCAAGTGTACTCACGGTAAACACCACCCTGAGAAATGGTCCAGGTGAAGAACAGTCAGATATTTGCATATCCCGCAAAAGTACAGGGACATTCAGAGCCCATGGCAGATTGTCTTTCCCAAAGATAACCCGTTCTTGACCGTCAAGTGAGCTATTTGCAGTAAGAACAAGCCTGTAGCAGGTATAGTCATCTTGAGACATAATGTGCCATCTACCTACTTTAATGAAGACTCTACACCCAGTAGAGAGCGTGTGTGTGTGTTCATACTCTTCTCAGATGCATTTCTGAAAACACATGGGCAAACCATATTTGTTAAGTCAAGTCATATTTTAAATATCCTGGAAGAGAACCCCATAAGTGAATCCTCTTACAATGGAAATACCCATCCCCTAATTCATCTGTTTATAAATTTGTGCGGTTATAAATATTAGATTTTCTTAAAGCAAGCCATGCCCATACTGGTGCAACCCTGCCATTCGTGAAAAGTTGTGGTGAATTATAAAAAGCAAATCTTTCAAGCATGTCTGATTTGACTACACCCATATAAACAGTCACTGGCAAAATAGATCCCATCCCAATTTCAAAACTACATCTGTTTTCTTCTTTAAAACTTCTCCGTAACTATTTTTATACGCCTCAGTTCCTGGGCCAAGCCTACCACCACTGCTTTGGGTGGATGACCTTATTTGTTGGGATTCGAATCTGGGTTACTAAAGCAATCTCCCTACACACAATCCTTCTGATACTCCACTCAAGCACAAATTAGCAGGGTTGTAATGAAAGACCTCCAGAATAGGATGTAGACATCTTGGGGGTCTCTTATTCAGCCTACCACACTCTCAGGCTTTCACAGGGTCAGTGCATCCAAAGAGGAGACGCCACCACTTGGCATGCAGACCTGTGTCCACACAAAAAGTGTCGCTCCCCTTCCTCTCCTCCCTCCACAGACCAAGGAGAAAGCTGAGGCCAATATTTTCCCAACTTCGCCTCTCTAACCTTATCCTATGAACCATGACCAGTAAATTAGACACTGCTCCAGGAAGTAATGCAAATGAAAATAACTCCTATACCTTAGAAAATCCTCTCAATATTGGCCTTGTTTTCCCACGTTATTTTTAAAGTTACACAAATTCTACTCAAAGGCATACCAGAAATTTGCTTTCAGCTTCTTATCTATGCACCGCACAGGCAATTGCATTATCCCTAAGAGAATTAATGTGATTTAATTATATTATATTGGGTGGTAGTTTAATATCAAACTTCTTTTGTATAAGAAATTATTTCTTGGTGAAGTTAAGCTCACTTATTATACTCATTCTTTATTCATTAAACTCATTAAGATCAGTGGGAATTGCTTATAAATAACTATACTATTGATTCCAAACATAGCAGATAAGTGAGGATATTCCAAGATCGTCAGAGCCTAATGCTTCTTAGTCATTTTCTTGGGAATTCATATGCTGGGAATCTACGTGCAGTGTACCTTCCCAAGAATGGATGACACACTGGTTAAAAGTTCTCTCTTCTCCAGCGGCATGGCACAGGGAGATCAGCTCAGCTCGGTGCTTTGTGACCACCTAGAGGGGTGGGATAGGGAGGGTGGGAGGGAGGGAGGCGCAAGAGGGAAGAGATATGGGAACATAGGTATATGTATAACTGATTCACTTTGTTATAAAGGAGAAACTAACATACCATTGTAAAGCAATTATACTCCAATAAAGATGTTAAAAAAAAAAAAGTTCTCTCTTCTCTTGTGAAGGGAAGCTGGACCATAAATGGACTACTGTCTTTCTCAGGAATCTGTTAAAAGGAGCTAAAGCCAAGCCTACCACATATGGTTGTACAAGTTGTTCACTGTACAAAGGCATCCACCAAAGAGAAGTGGGGCTGAAATCTGGCCCATGTTCTGCTACCAAATCATACATCGTGGCATAGGGCTATCAAAAGGACTGGAGAGCTTTTCTTAATTCACATAACGTGACTGAATGCCCATGAACCCGTGCAGTCCCACTGAAGAGGAGATATCTTTTTCTACTTTGCAAAGGCACCCCGTGGACCGGCAGAAGCCTTGGCTGAAATCTACTTGGGCTAGCTTAAGCAAAGAATGGAAATTTATTGCAAGGTTACGGGTTTATTTCTTGGGACTCAAGAGCAAGAGGTACAGTAGACATCATGTGGAATTAGAACAGAAAATAGAAAGCTGTCAAGAGGGGGAGGTAATAACTAGATAAATCAATATTTAACCCGCACGTGTAGTCCTCACAACCACCTGGCTAGATCAGAATAATTCATCTCATTCTGTAGACACAGTCTCTTGCCAAAGGTCACCCACCTGGTCAGTGATAGAACTTTCAAATCTAGGCACATGTCTGCAATGTCCTTGTGCTAGTCACTGCTCTCCACGGCCTCTCTCGTCCTCAGCATGCAGTTGGTGTTCTCAGAGCTGCTCACTGACACTGCCTATTCTCCTTCCAGATGCACAGGAGAAATGTACTTCCCCCTTGAAGTTGAACACACATGTGTGATTTGCCACTAAGAACTGGGCATGTTTGTTACTGCAGCATTACCTAGTCTATCCTGGCTGGCATGGCTGTCAAGGGCCTTTCTTCTACTTCTAGCAGCTGGTAAATCTCGCCCAGTTAGTCACATAAGTTCTTCCCTTTTCCTACTTGCCCCAAACCTTGCCATCTTTCACATGCCAGCTAAAATCCCACCTGCCCAAAAATCTTTCCTTAACTTCCCCAGCCTGGCCTTAATTCTTACTCTTTGTCATCACAATCATACTCATTATCAACATCATATAAATTAGTATCCAATCATATTGCACACAACACATCTCATTGTATGCTGTTTTGTTTCTTTCTTTAAGACATGTCTTAACTCTCCAACTGAATGATCAGTCTTCTGTGGGCAGAAATCAGGTTACACATTTTTGCAGACCTCCTGCAGCACGGCCGGAATGTGAGTGTAGAGACCCAATAATAGTTATGACATCAACTGTCCCAGAAGAGCACACAGAGAAAGGAGAGGAACCACAAGACAGAGGGAGCAGCAGGTCTGATCATTCCCTCCCCTGTGCACCTTGACAGATTCGAACAGTGGAACAGTCCTCCATGTGGAGGAAGGAAAGAGTTAAACTTTAGTAGACTATACCCTGAGACAGCTAACATCATTAGAGGTTATATTTCTCATTAATATAAAAGAGTTAATTATACATCTTGGAAATTCTATTCACGCCAAATCTTCTTTAAGGGTTAAGTCATGCATGATCCATTTATATTCAGGCATTTGCCCTGACAGTGTCCGGTTCTGTAGGGCCATCTGATGCACCTGCCCTAAGGATCCACAGGGGCTCTAGAAGCTGTTCTCATAGTGGAACATTTTTCTGAGAAGATGACCTACACTGCAAAATACTTTCTATAACCAAAGCCAGGGCATAAGTATTTTATAGCATAAAGTCCATGAAAATACATCTTCATTTCTGTAATGTGCTATCTCAGAACACATTACAGGGGGAACAGGACTTGCCTGAAAGATTCAGCAGCTCCAGTGTGCCAGAGCTCATTAGCATGCCCCAGAGAACAAGCACAGCAAATAATTCTAGATCCCCGCTGCTCGTGGGCTATTTAACATGGTGGACCACACAACAGCAAGCCTTTCCACCTCGTGAAAAAGCCACCCTGTGTGTCCAAAGTGCATTTTACAGGGAATCAGACAATGTCAGCTGGAAGGAGCCATCGAGGTCTCCTTTCTCTACAGATGAGGAGAAAAGGCTCAGAGAGATGACGTGAGCTGGAGTGAAACTCAAATTTAATCCCTCGCTGTTTCTGTCATAACCACAAAATAAAAACCTGTAGGTAAAGTAAAAACAGAGAGCGATCCACTGATTAGACCTACCTTGCCAACTTTGAAGTAAAGTATAATGGCACCATTCAAGCTTTTTAGTAAGCAGTGCTGTGTGTACATATCTATGAATAACTTTACACTTCTCATTAATGAGATATGTTTCCATAACTACCAAGCCTCACTGGCACCCCCCTCTTGGCATTTGTATGTCAACATTAATTCTCAATAAGAAATTATTTCCTAGTAAGTGCTCCACAGTGATGAACTAGAGGCTGTAGCTTAAATTCAGCCTTCACATCATCTTTTTTTCTCCTTCGCTGATCTCCCACTTTGGTCAAAACTGGTTATACCCACCCAGGTCTCTTGAGTCAAGATGTCACCACACTGTGTAATTATAGCAAGGCCTCAATGCAAAACTGACCTTTTGATTCAGAAAGCCCTTCAAAACTTCAGCAGGACAAACAGGAAATTCTTAGTTTTGAGCTGCCTGTGGTCCAACAATAGCTTTGTAATCCCTTTGTCAAGCCAAAGCATACAAGGAAAAGGATTCACTTTTTTACTTGCTATCAGAGGTTTCTTTCATGCTTTCTCACCAAGAACTGTAGATTTGACAAAATCACTATATAACCCTGTTTTTGAATGTTCTTTTCAAATGTGGTTTGAACTGTGCAGAGAGAAGAGAAAGGGATGGCCCCTTGAGTGGCAAGCGTCGGCAGTACCCCATTAAAAGGAAAGCTGAAATCATGGAGCATCTCAGCAATAGCACTGCTGGTGTTGGAAGGGGGAGTGATCAAGTGATAAACAAGTAGCCACCTGAGAAATCCTAATTTAGAAGAAATAAGTCAAGCATTCAGCTGAAAATACTATTAAGCTAGTAATCACCCACCCAGTGCAGCCTCTCCTAACTTCCAACTAAAAGACTATAATGGCACTGGGAAACATCAAAATTCCCAAAAGCAAAAACCAACATGAAGGTCAATCTAATTCCAGAATCCAGAAAGAAGCTCCACTATGTATTAAATGAGACTAGATACCCAAATTTCACTTTGTGCCATCTGCAGGATCCACCTCTATGAAACAAGAGACTTCAGAGAATTAGAAGGGAGGGATTGACAAAGAAGGTATAGGACTATACTTTCTACTTCTCCCCTGACCCCAAATCTGGAAATCAAGGGTACCTATCAACGAGAAAACTGTATAGATGCTGCTCCTTCATGGAGCCACAGTGCAGCATTCCCACAACTTTCTAAATTCCCTTCAGAAACACTGACTTTTTATATCCTCTTCAAAAAAGGTGACTTTCTATAGTCTCCCCTTCCCAAAAAATAATACAGAAGAGGTACCTGTGGAGCGCTGCATCCTGAGAAGTGTAGTTTCCACAAGGAACTAGTGCTTTGTGGGAGGAGAAGACAGAGAAAAGAGGAACCCTCATGGGGCATTCTGGGAATTGTAGTTTTCTCTGTGCATTCCATTGTTTAAAAGTACCAATGAGCTGAGCAAATGAACTCAGAATCTCCGGAGCTGAGATGCCTACTAGATAAGGGGATTTGCACTAGAGTTGTACCCTTCAGTATGCCCCTCTCTGAAGAAATGGAAGAAATGAGGAGCATTAACCATCTACCAAGTGGACAGAGAAAAGGGCCAAGAGCAGGTAAAGTGATAAGACCGTCATTTGGCAAACTGAGTCTATATAGATCTTGCCTCATTCAAAGAGGAAGGACAATACATATCGTAAGGTCTATGGGCAAATGCAGCCAAACAAGAAAAAGGGGAAAACATCTTGAAGACTAAAAGATGGAGTGTACTTCTGAAAACATTTTGTCTAGGGACAGAGAAGAAAAGAAAAGATGAAACTCAAACGGATACAAGATAATGCCTCTGTTAGAAAGACAACATGCAAAGAAGACAGCAGAATGATATGAAGAGAAAGATGGTAAGATAAGGAAAAACTGAAGGAAAACAAAAACAACAATATGCTCACAATGATAGTGATAAAGAGTAGAAATAATAAAATTTAAAGTGAAGTCAATGAATAGCAGGATTAACTTGAAATGCTTTGTCGGAATGCAGTGGAACAGAGGGGAAAACAATGAGAGTTAATATAAAAGAAAAAATGGAACAGGAAAAATAAAGAATGAAAAGTAAAAAAGAAAGGTAGTGTTTCTGAAGAAAATACTAGAATAAGTAACACAAAAGCAATAATAAAAGATAAAGGAAACTACCTTAGGCTGAAGAAATATAGATATGCTATCCTCCATTTGAAAGGATTCATCATGAACTAGAAAAAAAATCAATGAAAAGGGATCTTTCACTTACATTAATTTTTGCAATTTTTAAAAAGTATATGAATGAAGAAAACATCCCTCAAACATTCAAATAGGAAACAATAGGTTGCCTATAAAAGAAAAAATAATTGAGTCACCTCAGACTTCCCTTCCGTGACTCTAACTGAAAAATAAGTAAATCAGATCTATAAAGTTCTAAAGGGAAAAGCCATTTGCCTTTTTTTGTGTAAATATAACACAAAATTATTCTCATACACAAGGAATCTATATATATATTTATTACTCACCTATCTTTCCTCTAAAAAAAGTTACTTCATGTAATTAAATCAACCGAGTGATTAAACAAAATTAAGATTTTAAGAATGAAGAAGCCAAAATATAAAAGAACTGATGGTGCACACTGAAATAAGTTAAGCGTAGAGATAAATCTAAGTAAGTAAACCTCCTTATAAGCCAAATACGAATGTCAGATTTTATCCTTGAATGCAAAACTATATAATGTAAAAACACTGGATTACAATTATTGGGATTTAAAACTCAGATAACATAAGCAAATTTGGAGAAGAAAGGGAGGAGAAAGTAAAACTGCTGAATTTCGAATCTTATTTAGGAGTGATTCAAAGATACTGGTTTGGCTGGATTTTTACAAATAAAGAAATACGGTTTAAAGAATGTTTTTTAGGAACTTAAAGTTACTCACTTATAGAATGTGGAAGAGGATACATACCTGGAAAAGATAAAACAATGAAAACTTAGCATTCAGAAATTACTGTCGGCAATCCAAATACCTATCCACAGGATACTGATTAAATAAATTATTATTATAGAACCATATAAGCAACAAAATACAGCCATTTAAAAAATCACATCATAGAATATTTCATCTTGAGAAAGAAAATGCAAAGTATTGGAAGTAGAGGAGAAATTTCAAAAAGTTTGTGCCCTGTAACCCCAGTTTTGAAAAACATAACATTTTACACACTACATATTTTACAGCATTAAAAAATATAAGCGTAGGGGGAAAAAAGAAAGACCAGAAGGTTATACACCATCAGGTTAACAGTGAATATCTCTGGGTTGAAAATAAGAATTTTATTTTCTTCCACTTGCTTTTCACTATACAGGTAGAGTTTATGCCAAAAGACACTTAAAACAAATATAAACACCATAAATATAAATCAATCTCATGCTATATATCAGGAGCCAGCAATTTTTTTCTGTAAAGGACCAACCAGTAAATATGCTAGGCTTTGTGGGTTATATTGTCTCTGTCACAACTCAATTCTGATACTGCATTTCAAAAGCAGCCAGATAATATGTAAACAAATGAGCATGGTTGTGTCCCAATAAAACTTTATTTACAAAAACAGGCTGGATTTGGGGCCATAGTTTTCCAATCCTTATCATATACTAATATCCGGTATTGAAGTTATAAAAATTATTTGTGTATTTTGTTGTTGTTGTTCTCTGTAGTTTTTCAGAAAAATGACATGTGTCTGGGTCATGGACACATAGACGCATGTCTAGATTCTGGACAACTACTGTCCAGTAGAAGTTTCTGTGATAATGTAAATCTTCTCTGTCTGTGCCATCTCATAGAGGAGCCACTAGCCACATGTGGTGCTGAGCACTTGAAATGTGGCTGGTGAAACTGAGGAACTCAATTTTTAAATTTTGTTTTGAGTTAATTTAAACTTAAGTAGTCACAGGGGAACCACACGTACTACTGTCTATGCTTTCCATCATCCACACCCAGGAAGAGTATAGCTAATTTTTTTTTTTTTTTTTGTCTGCGTTGGGGCCTGTGTTGCTGCGCGCGGGCTTTTCTCTAGTTGCGGTGAGCGGGGCCTACTCTTCATTGCAGTGTGCAGGCTTCTCATTGCGGTGGCTTCTCTTGTTGCGGAACACGGGCTCCAGGCGTGCAGGCTTCAGCAGTTGTGTCATGAGGGCTCAGGAGTTGCGGCTCGCGGGCTTTAGAGCGCAGGCTCATTAGTTGTGGCACACGGGCTTGGTTGCTCCGCAGCATGTGGGATCTTCCTGGACCAGGGCTCGAACCTGTGTCCCCTGCATTGGCAGGCAGATTCTTAACCACTGCGCCACCAGGGAAGTCCATGACTAATTATTTTATCATGCTAATTTCCTGCCAAAAAATAGAATCTCAGACTCATTGCTTCTCAATTCTTATCAAATCTTCCTTGAAAGGATGAGCATCAGGAGAGTTGCCTGAAGGACATTTATTTATCTATGGACTTACTCGTTCACTCAGGTCCTACTATGCAGACACTATGCCAGGCTCTGGGGAAACAGTGGTGAGCAAAATAGACAAGATCCCTATCCTCACGTTTTATTCTACAAATGATTTAAAGATGCTGAAACATACGTAACAATACAAAGGAATAAAAGTGAGTAAGAGATCCAAATGTATACTGCTTATAGGGGAAACAATTTAAATATAAGAGTAATAAGAAGTTGAAAGTAAAGGAAGGCAAAGGGGCCCAGTGAAGACCTCAGGGAATGGTGGGGTCTGTAGAACTGGAGAGTGTTGCCTAGCAAGGGCTAGTCAAAAGTCTAGTACGTGTTTTTAACACTCTGTAAGCCAAGCAAAATCTATCTGCAGGCAAGAGCCAGCCCACCAGAGGCAACATAGTAACCACCTACCTGTCACCTTATTTAGAACCCAGAGGAGAAATTTCTATCCTGAAAAGCTGAGTTTCAACTGACGGAGAGATACATATTTTTATCTTATGGAAACTGTGAAGCTTTTCTTAAATATAATTTACATTATACTGAAAATTAAGTATAAAATAAAGGCAAAGATTTAAATGGTAGTGTGATGAGTTTCACATATGGATATACCCATGTAACAACCACACCAATTGTGATTTAGAACCAGATTTGGAAAACTATGACCAGTGGGCCAAATCTGGCCTGCTGCCTGTTTTTGCATAGCTAGCAAGCTAACAATGGTTTTTATATTTTCACATGGTTGAAAAAAAATTTTTTTAAGAATAATATTTCTTGACATGCGAAATACATATGAAATTCAGATTTCAATGTCCACAAATAAATTTTTACTGGAACACAGCCATGCTCATTCATTTACGTATTATCTATGGCTGCTTTTGTGCTACAATGGCCAAGCTGAGTAGCTGTAACCCAGACCATATGATGGGAAAAGCCTAAAATATTTACTAGCTGACTCTTAGCCGAAAAAGTTTGCTGATCCCTGGCTTAGCACATTACCATCACACCAGAAATTCTCTCATGTCCCATTGCAAAAGTAAATTCTCCACATTCTAAACCCATTCCAGGGACCCACTGATCTGATTTCTATCATCATAGATTAAATTTACCTGTTCTAGAACTTCATATAAATGAAATCATATTTTATATATGTGATATCCTTTATATGTATGATTACATATGATTATATATTAAATATGATACACACACACACACACACACACATTCCCAAAGGACAGAGAGAGAGACATATATCCTTTTTATCTGGCTTCTATCATCTCTCAATATAATGTCCCTGAAACATACCCAGGTTGTGGCAGACATCAGCAATTTGTTCACGTTTATTACTGAAGAGTGTTTCACTGTATGAATATACCACAATTTGTTTATCCATTCACCCACTGACAAACAATTAAGTTGTTTCCAATTCTTAGCCATTATGAAAAAGGTTGCTGCTATCATTCACGTACAAGTCTTTTATGTACCAGTCAGGTACAAGTCTCTCAGCGAAATGCTTAGTGGGACTGCTAGGTCACACGGTAGTGAACACTTAACTTCGTTAGAAACTGCCAGAATTTTTGACAGCAATATATTAAGAGTTCCAGTTTCCTTACATCCTCACTAGCACTTGATATTGTCATTCTTTTTATTTTAAATCAATCTAGTGGCAGGGGATGGGGTGGGGAGGGACAAATTAGGAGTTTGGGATGAGCAGATACAAACTACTACATAAAAAATAAACAACAAGGTCCTACTGTAGAGCACAGGGAACTATATACAATAGCTTGTAATAAACTATAATGGAAAAGAATATGAAAATTTTATATATATATATATATATATACACACACACATATATGTATATATCACTTCACCATACACCAGAAACTAACACAATATTGTAAATCAACTATGCTTCAGTTAAAAAAATAAATCCATCTAGTGGGTAGGATGTGATATCTTACTGCGGTTTGGATTTGCATTTCCCTGTTGACTGATGATGTTCAGCATCTTTCAGCGTGCTTATCAGCCATTCATACATTTTCTTTTGTGAAATATCTAAAACTGTGAACATTAGTAACTCTTCCTATCTTCCTATTTGCTTTGACTACTTGGACATTTAGAGTTCAATATAACAACTTAGCTTAGAGGGTGAAATATAACAACTATACAGGACCTCCTGGCCTTTGAGGACTCCAACCTAAATCTTCATTTTGTCTTCTGTTCTTTCCCTTATTTCCTTTCCCTCCCAATTTCTTCATCTACTAAATCTTTATCCTGCATTTTCAATTTCTTTAGTATGACTCAAACCCTATTTTGGAATGAAACAGGTGACAACCAAAGGGAAAAAGGATGACACTGGCTCGTTTGCCTCTTATGAGACAAGAAGTGTGCTGGGCGCTGGGAATACAAAGAGAGGAGTATGTCTCTGTCCTCCAGGGACTCATAGGGAAAAGAAGCCAACAATCAGAAGACAAGGCAACAAGTGCAGCAAGAGAGGGTTGCCCTGAAGGATGGTGGGGAACATGGGAGGTGGGAGTGCAGGGAACTCCCTGGAGAAGATGATTCTTGACTGTTGACTGAAGAATGAGTCAGTCTTGCCCAGAAAGAGAAGGACCCCTAGGGCTATGGTGGGGTGGGTATGCAAGAGAGAATATTTTAGAACTAAGGACTATTTAATGCAAGAGTGCACGATGCATTCTGGGAACTCAGAGAATTTAGCACAGCTGGAACTCGAGATGGGCAAGGTCAGGGAAGTGAAGGGCAGTCATCTGACCTTCTAACATCTCAATGACCAAAGCAAGTCGCATGGCCATACCCAAAGTCAAAGGCAGGGAAATATCACTCCTCTGTAGTGGCAGGAACTGCCAAGTCAGGTTGTAAAGGATGTGGCCACTGGGAGGGTGAAGAATTGGGGCCATTCATGCAATTTACCGCAGCAGCATTCCAAGGAAGAAGTGGTAAGTGCCTAAAGCAAAAGGATTTCTGAACTACATGTGGCAGCCTGGGTCCTGTGGTTTCATACCGCTGAGGTAGTTCAGGGAAATATGAGAAGAACACAGAATATTTGGACTGCTGAGAAATCCGTCTCTAGATGGCTACAACTCAGGTACTGCCAACCACAGAGCCTGGAGCCTCATCTAACAACTGAAATCTACCAAATGATGGCAGATATCACACTGTTCTCTAGATTGGATTTTTAAATTTAGAATTAAAACAGAGATTCTGCCTCAAAAATCCATGTCAGCGAGTCATTCCACTGCCCAATTATCATTAAGCGTGTAATTATAACCACTAGATAATTAAATTATAACTGGCACTGATGCAATTGGGTTGTTAAAAAATATTCCTAAGCACCACACTTATCCCTGGACTAGTTAACCGTTACGCTAATGTCTGGGCACATGTGACTAATAATGAAATGAGTTATAACTGTGTGTTTCGATCACATTACATTGCTTCAAGTGTACCATAATATTTTATAGCTTAATGGAGAATCTGGCTTATAGCAATACAAGAAAAATAAATCTCGGCCAATCATCATCCATTTAAAAAGAAGTCTACGTTCAGCAGCCAACAAGATTTTAACCATCAATAACAATTACCCTGAAACCTTTTTGACACAATAGGTAGATATTTAATATCAATAACATAAAATACACCCTCACTAATGGAGATATATTAAGATATTGATTAGTTATGTGAGGAAGTTGACGCTTATTCCATTCCCACTAGTAATTATGAGCAGGCTACTGACTACTCCTTGAACCATATCTTTTAGTCCATTTCCCTTTCTCCACCCAAGAGTACACTTGGCTGGCAGATAATCAGAATAAACAGACATTCCTGGAAAATGTGAACCATATGTGCAACCCCCTGCAACAAGCGCTTACTGAATGCCTACTAGGTACACTTCACTGTGTCTGCAGGTGCCAAGACCACGTAGCTAAAAGGCACAGCCACTTTGCTCAAGATGCTAACAATCTAATGGGGTAGACAGACAGGACCACAGAACACATTGTGGGGAGGGATGGGGTTGGGGGCATGCTGAGAGGCAGCTGAGCCAGAGGGTGGGGAATTGGACAGCAACTAATCACTGTAACATAAGTCAGAGGAAGCAGAAGCAGGGCTGGGAGGAAGCAGGGGAGCTGGAGCGCTGCCTCCAAGAGTGATGCCTTTTCAACATTTTTCTGAAGGTAATATGTAGACATGACAGTTGCTAGGACTCTAAAGGGGGGAAACAGTGTAAAGGGAGGAATAGGAAAGCAAGACCTGGAGATGTGTACAAAGACAGTGAAAGGCTACAGGCCGCCCATCGGGTTCACTAACCCAACGGCAGAGCATCCTGTACCCCAGCCCAGCTCCCCACAAGGACCCTAGGGCCTGGCTACTCTCAAGGTGGAGGTCAGAACCGCAAAGGAAGAGCCAGTGTTCCAGGACTTGGAACATGAAAGTTCTTCCGAGAGAGTGGGAGAGCGGCAGCCAGAAGTCACAAAAGCCTCAGTGGAGTGGCATTTGGGAACTAAATAACTTTAAAATGATGCAAGGAACAAATGTATTTCTTGGGTATTTCAATTGCTATAGATGATTTCAAATTGTTTGGTCTCTCTCTCTCTCTCTCTCTCTCTCTCTCTCGTGGAAACTTGCCAGCCTTTTCATTTCCATGCTTACACCTAGAGGGGGTGGTCCCTGTCCCTACACTAGTCCCGGATCCTTGTTTCCTGTAAGTGTGGTGAGCAACGTGGTCTTCAGGGGGGCAGGACAGACCAGCGCCATCACTTTCTAGCCCAAGCATCCTATCAAGCCGCCATTCTGGACTCCGTGAATTGCTATATCCCTTTGGGTAGCAGGAAACCAAATGGTGAAGGTGCCACCCTGCTCTGCTAGGTCTTCCAAGAATGAAGCTCATTTGCAATGCAAAGCAACACAAAGAGAACATTCTTTTAGCACTGAAGACATGTGCCAATTCCCCAGGCAATGGGAAATGGCAAAGACTGATGTTCCGATGTTTTTTGTTAAGGCATTTGTAAAAAATAGAAGCGTCCCTTTTTTTTTTCACATTCCCTTGAATGGTACAGAGGTAAATGGAGTGAAAGAAAGAAGACCCTTTTTAAATATGATCTGTTTTCTTGTGTGCAGGCTGTTTAGAATGCCAATGCCTGCGGGCTATCAGGGAATTCGGGTGAGAGAATTTCCTTCATTCCAAATTAAAAAACAAAAGAACAAGACCTCAAGGCCATTTCTGCCTTGAAACTCTTCCTCAAACGTGATGTTTCACAATTTAAATACAATGATTAACAAAGAATGATTTTCTTTCAACTAGGAGTAGAAATGAAACACAGACACCCTGCCAGTCACTCTTGGTGGCAAAATTGCTACAAAGTGAATAACAGAGCTTTGGGGGCTGACTCTGGTGTTCCTATGGGTGCCAGCCAACGAGAAGTTTATAGATAACAGTTTGTACAAAACCGTATTTTCTACCTTGATGCCCAGGGAGCGGGGACCTCTGCCTCAATAGAGGGGTTAGGAGAGCACTGCCTACACAAAGAAGGTGATGCCAATTAGAAAAAGGTAACCAAACCCCCGAAAGCACGTCAGAGCCCCATAACTGCCTATGCCTAAAACTGCTGTAACTCGAGGCAAATGTTAACACAACTTCCCGCTGCTGGTCCCTGGATGCTCCCGCCTAAATATTCATGGAGCCCTTCTTTTTTTTTTTTTTTAAGTCTTTTTTTTTTTTTTTTTTTTGGTTGCACTGGGTCTTAGTTGCATCAGGCGGGTTCCTTAGTTGCAGCTCGCCAGCTCCTTAGTTGCAGCACGTGGGCTCCTTAGTTGCAGCATGCAAACTCTTAGTTGTAGCATGCATGTGGGACTAGTTCCCTGACCAAGAATTGAACCCAGGCCCCCTGCATTGGGAGCATGGAGTCTTATCCACTGCGTCACCAGGGAAGTCCCTCATGGAGCCCTTCTAATTCATACACTGCAATCGTGGGGTATCTGTCCTCTTCAACTAGCTGGTGAGCTCCTAAGAGCTGGGCACGTCCCACTCAACTTTCTATTCTCACCTCCTACGATGGAACCTGCCAACTGGTAGGCAACGAATAAGTGTTTATTAAATAAATGATGTAGAATTTGACACCCAGGGAGTTTGTCACTTGCCCAAGATCGCACAGCTAATTAGTAACAGAATCAATTCAACTCTCCCCGTTCCCAGCACCCTGCCTTTCCGTCTCAATGCCCCGAAAGGAGTTAAAGATGATTAATAATGATTTCCATTGATTGAGGACTTAGCTGAGGTCCTGTGCCATGTCCCCTGGCCTAATGCTATGCATACATCGTTAACTTAGCCTTCGTTACCACCCTAGAAGATAAATAGTCCCCATTTTGTAAATGCCAAACCAAAGGCCCCATTTGTCCACAGTCAGAAAGCAAGGAAATAGCAGAGCTGGCCAGTGGACCTAGACCAGCCTGGCCACACATGCCACGCTTCCAGCCCCCCAGAATCGCCTCCCCCCGATCAACAGAAACCAGTACATTTGCCAGCATGAATCTTGAAAGCATAAGATCCTGCTATGACTAATAAGTTGTTGATGCATTTTTTTGAAAATCTGTTTCCTTTCAGTGAGAATTTTATGAAAAAAATCAGACTCAAGTGAAAAGTAGGAAAGGAGAGAAAAACAGGAGTCTAGAGATGCTGTATACCTGTTTAAATAGTATTAAGGCACAAGCTGAAGTCCTTTAGGGACACAAACAAAGAGGGAGAGGCAAATGCTGTCCGTGAGTTGGCAGGACCCAAAGGATTCTGGGACAGCTGTCTGCTCTGTGCCTTAGTCCTGTGAGATTAGTCATTTAAGAGGCTCATTAAAATAAGTAAACAAACTTTCAAAACACTGGACCTACATCTTCCTCTAAAAAGCCAACAAGGAGCTTCTGCTAAGAGATTGTCACAAACGTACAAAGATTCATGTTACTACCACAGGAGTCTTTTACCTACAGCTTGGAAATGTGATCTTTTCTGTTCAAATGTGGTTGGAATTTGCTGGGACTGGAAAATAGATTATTCTTTCCTTAAAAGGGCAAACCGACTGCTTTGTGGCTAGCGCACACAGGTTTTATCTTGGCTAATTTAGACTCTACTTGTGTCTGATTGGACCCAAACAAGTGCCTGCTCTGATTCCCCCTATCTTATCTAGACCGCCGGATCACGTGGGCTGTTGTGATTTGAGCACCAGGAATACTGGTGCAGAACACTGGTCTTGGAGTGTTCCAAGATCTACAAGCAAGAAAAAGAACCACAGTCAAATTGGAATCATACCGACTCCCAACATCACAGACTGTTCGAGCAAAACAGAACCAGGGATGACTCAGCCCAGTGTCCTCATTTTGGAGACGAGGACACCAAGGCCCGGAGAGAAGTGACTTATGGCCTTAGGAACCAGGCAAGAAAAGGGGCTACATTACACCAGAGTCTTGAGCCCACAAGGTGCCAATCCAGCAGGAGCTCTGTGTTTGTTATTGTTTTATAGGAATTGGTTGCAAACATTTTAAAATTAGGAGGTTCAGGATGGCAGCTCCTAAACATAGAATTACCAGATGGCCCAGCAATTCCACTTCTGGGCATATACCTGTGAAACAGAAAATATATATATTGGTGTCTGTCCCTGGCTCCTGGCTCAGAGCTCCTAAAACTTTTGTAATTTCCTAGGTGATAAGAGCACTAGGCACATTTTTCTAATATTTGGTCTTTGGTCCCAGTTCCTGACACAGAGCTCCTAAATCCCTTGGAATTTTCTGGGTGATAGGAGTGTCTTCTTACTAATGAGGCGACTCTTAGTGGACTTCGCCATAGCTTCAGGGCAGGGGCTGGTCACCAGAAAGACCAAGTCATGATTAGAAACGTGGAACTTTCCATTTCACCCCCTATCCTCTGGGAAGAACTGAAATAATGATTGTTCATGACTACATGAGAAAGCCTCCCAAAATCCCAAAAGTATGGGGTTCTGAGAGCTTCTGGGTTGGTGAACAGATGCACATACCAGGAGGGTGGTGCCCCCAACTCCATGGGGACAGAAACTCCTGTGCTGAGGACCCTTCTGGACCTCGCCCTATGTGCCTCTTCATCTGCCTGTTCACCCGTATCCTTTTTCGTATAAAAAACCAGTCAGGGACTTCACGGTTGGCGCAGTGGTTAAGAATCCTCCGGCCAATGCAGGGGACACGGGTTCAAGCCCTGGCCCAGGAAGATGCCACATGCTGCGGAGCAACTAAGCCCATGCACCACAACTACTGAGCCTGCGCTCTAGAGCCCATGAGCCACAACTACTGAGCCCGTGTGCCACAACTACTGAGCCCACGTGCCACAACTACTGAGTCCATGTGCTACAACTACTGAAGCCCGCGCACCTAGAGCCCATGCTCCGCAACAAGAGAAGTCACCGCAATGAGAAGCCCGTGCACCGCAACAAAGAGTAGCCCCCACTCACCACAACTAGAGAAAGCCCACACACAGCACCAGAGACACAATGCAGCCAAAAATAAATAAAATAATCATTAAAAAGAAAAACAATCAATCTAAGTGAGTGCTTCCCTAAGTTCTGTGAGCTGTTGAAGCAAATAATCAAACCCAAGGAGGGGTTCCTACGAACCTATGATTTATACCTGGTTAATCAAAAGTACAGGTGACAACGTTGGGGCTTGTGACTGTGTCTGAGGTGCGGGGGACAGTCTTACGGGGCTGAGCATTTAACCTGTGGGGCCTGCACTAACTCCAGTTAGTGTCAGAGTGAACTGAATCATAGGAACCTGGCTGGTGTCACAAAGAACTGCTTGTTGTGTTGCAGCGGGGGGACCCGCACGACTGACGTCAAAAGTGAAGTATTGTGTGTGTGGTTACAGTGTGAGAATAAAGGAAAGCAGTAGTGCATTTCCCCTAGAGGATACTCAAAAGAACTAAAAACAGGCCCAACAGATATTTGTACACCCATCTTCATAGGACCATTACTCACAGTAGCCAAAAGGTAGAAGCAACCCAAGGGTCCCTCAACAGATGAATGGACAAACAAAATGTGCTATATACATTCAATGGTATACTCTTCAGCCGTAAAAAGGAAGGAAATTCTGACACATGCTACAACATGGATAAAACTTGAAGACATTATACTAAGTGAGATAAGCCAGTCAGAAGAGGACCAATATCGTATGATTCCACTCACATGAGATCCCTACAGTAGTCAAATTCACAGAGGGCTTCCCTGGTGGCGCAGTGGCTGAGGGTCCGCCTGCCGATGCAGGGGACACGGGTTCGTGCTGCGGTCCGGGAAGATCCCACATGCTGCGGAGCGGCTGGGCCCGTGAGCCATGGCCGCTGAGCCTGCACGTCTGGAGCCCGTGCTCCGCAACGGGAGAGGCCACAACAGTGAGAGGCCCGCGTACCTCAAAAAAAAGAAAAAAAAAGTCACAGAGACAGAAAGTAGAATGGTGGTTACCAGGGGCTGGGGAGAGAGGGAAATGGGGAGTTATTGTTTAATGGGTACAGAGTTTCCATTTGGGAAGATGAATAAAGTTCTGTGGCTGGACAGTGGTGCTGGTTGCACAGTGATGTGAATGCACTTAATGCCACCGAACCACACACTGAAAAGTGGTTAAAATGATAAATTTTGTTATGTACATTTTACCACAGTAAAAAAATTAGAAGTGTGCACATAAATATCCAGCCTTCCAGTGTCTTATGGAAAACAGAAGATCTGGTACCACTGGGCCCACATTCCCACAGGGATCCACAGAGCAGCTGCCCCCTTCCGACAGGGCAGACACTCTCCGGCTTTGTGTGGGCACCTCCTCCCACACTCGACCCACCTACCTTACCAGCTGGGGTCCGAGGCCGCTGATTTCCAAACTGGACTGCACTTTGAAACCAACGGCAGAGCTCTCAAAAACATCCCGTACCCAGGCTCCACCCCAGATAACTGTGTCAGAATCGCTGAGAGCTCCCAGGTGCCTCTAATGTACACCCAGAACTGAGGTCCACCAGCCCAGAGGTGCAGTTCTCAGGCTCGGCTGCACATCGATATCACCTGGGGAGGGAGGGGCCTTAAAAACTGCTAATGTCCTTCCTGTAGGTTCCTACTGAATTGGTATGGGCTATGGCTGACTATCATGATACTTTAAAGTTCACTGGGTGACTAAGTATCTAGCAAAGATTAAGAATCACTGCTGTAGGCATTTGAGTTTACATCCCCAGCTACAGAAATACAGCACTTGTTTATCTCTGTCCCTCCACCGTGCCAAAATAAGTACATAAATAGTACATACATTATTATCATGTTATTTATATTATACATATGTGTATACATACATACATATAGACACACATACACATATACATATATATGAGTTCTGTGAGATTAGTAATTTAAGGGGCTAATAAATATAAGTAAACAAATCACAGTACACACACGCACCCAAACACACACACACACACACACACACACACACACACTCCATCAGTCATCTTACTCCACAATTAACTCCAAATTCACCCCACAGACCAAAGATAAGCCATCACTGAGGCTTAGAGAACAGCATTCACGCTTAAGTTTAGCAAGAAATATTTGAGTTACTGTAGCCTCTTTGGAATTGAAGACAAAAACTATTTTTTGAGCACATACTGCACCCACGTACTTTTCTTAGTTATCTCATTTAATCCTCCCAGCAACACCATGAAGAAGACACTGTCATCTCCATTCCAGACGCGTTAAGTGTAAAGACCTACACGGTGATGACTCTGAAGGGAATGCCACTCCTCTGAATTATTTGTAAGTTCTGGAGTTCTTCGTAAAATCAGCCGTAATCTTTTACAATCAAACCTGTATGTTCCCAAAATGCTCTGTTAAATAGGATTTTTGTAATGTGATTCTCATTTTAAAGGCACTCAGGGAACTTGGTATTTTTAGGGAACACTTCAGAGAACATTTTGTAAAACAAATAACGCTTTAGCACTGTGAACACTAAGCTCTTAACGTAGCTGTTTTGTGAGTTAGGCGTGGCAATTGCAGAGCTGGTTTTCTTACAGTACACTGAATCTGTTTCCAATGCGTATCCCAAAGAGTGTGTATGTCAGAGGAGATTTAAGAAAATAAGTGTTCTGAATAGAAGTCATAAGCTTCCAGGGTCTGCCCTCTGACATAATAATGATAAAGAAGTTTTAAGTTTTTTCTTCTCCCAATTTTCCAGTTGTAAACTTTGAGTCATTCCTTCCTCTGAAAGGAAAGTCTGAATCTAACAGAATTTAAGACCACATCTCTCCATCCTACCTAAATGGTCTTTCTATAATCAATTTTCCATCATTGTGGCAGATAGGCTGGCTCTCTGCTGAGAGGCTGAAGTGATCTGGTTGGCTAAAATAACAGCATGGACCATCCCAAGCTCAACTGATTGTTCTGAGCTCCACGGTTAGTAACACAAGAAAAACCTAACTGAGCTGAAAATGCTCTAGTTGGTTGTACCATAGATGGAAAAATAGATAGAGGCACAGAACTTTAGAACAGAATGTTCCTTCAGAAAGATAACTAAGAGCTTCCCTGGTGGCACAGTGGTTAAGAATCCGCCTGCCAATGCAGGGGACGGGAGTTCCAGCCCTGGTCCGGGAAGATCCCACATGCCGCGGAGCAGCTAAGCCCGTGCACCACAACTACTGAGCCTGCGCTCTAGAGCCCGCAAGCCACAACTACTGAGCCCATGTGCCACAGCTACCGAAGCCCGCGTGCCTAGAGACCGTGCTCCGCAACAAGACAAGCTACCGCAATGAGAAGCCCGCATACCACAGCAAAGAGTAGCCCCCGCTCGCCACAACTAGAGAAAGCCCGCGCACAGCAACAAAGACTCCACGCAGCCAAAAATAAATAAATAAATAAAAAGTAATTTATTCTACAAGTTAGCAGCCAACTACAGCTGTTGTGGCCTCAGGGCCTAACAGAGGTAACCTCTCAGGAGCAACTGGTAAAACGAGGGGATGGAATACAGAATCAACTCCAGCCATGAGGCTAAAACTCAGGAGAAGATGCATTTTAAAGTATGGGCAGTCTTCACTCAGAGGCAGACTCCTAAATGTTCAAAACTCACAATTTCACAGGTGGCGGTTACGTTCCCTAGACAGCCTACAAGCATTTATTTAATCCTAAATGCCCTTGAAGAGAAGCACAGGTACTAGCTCTGCTCAAGTCTGGGTCCTGGGATGAGGGAGGGGGCATGTGACATAACAACAGGGAAAGGAGGAAGGGAAGAAGGCAGAGAGAGGAAGACGGGGGAGGGGGAGAGAGAGATGTTGGCCTGAAGCAAAATTCTGAAAACGTAAACATTTATGTTTGACATTCCTCTATGTCGTTTTCTGAACTAATACACTCCCAATACTTGCCCAAGTTAACACTCAGGCCTAACCCCCCCGCCCCCCAACCAAGGGCTAAAAACTCACCCGTACCTGCTTAAATCAGAGCTCCACTGGGACCAGGGGAAAATATCCTATCAGACTAACCCTCCCATAGTTAACAACTATAAACTCTTGACAAAATATAAAAATTAACCATAAGGCTCTGGAGAGCAACCAGAGCTGTAAGAAAAGGAAGGATGGTGGGGGGAGTCTCACTTAGAAGAGCCCTGAGCGCTGACAGTTTTCTGTCTCAGGACCCAGTCACAGTGGGACCAGGCAGCTAAAACTGGGAGAGAAAATCGGCAGTCTACTCGCCTGAAGAATAAGTAGACAGAGTTTGGGGGACCACAGCAGCTGGATAGAGGCAGGGGAAATCCTGGGAAGGAGGGAGCCAAAGAAAGAGCCCCGAATTTTTCACGCTCTGCCCAAATCTCTGCTCTCCACTGAACTGCACGTACACAGGGCAGGCTCGTGGGAGCCCGGCTACGGCTAAAAGAACTACAGAGGTTTCCGCTCCCGCCAACTTCAGGGGACAGAGTTTGGAGTCTGAGTCCAGCTAATGCTACTAACACAAAAAAATGAACACTCTTCAGAGGAACATAACAGAATTCAGAGCCTCTACAACATATCACATATAAAATGTGTTGAGAACACAATCTGAAATTACTAGTCATGTCATGATATAGGAAAATGTAACCTATGCTCAAAAGAAATGGCGATCAAGAGAGACTGACCCTAAGATGACCCAGATGCTAGAATTAGTAGACAAGGATGCTAAAGCAGTTTCTATAACTATGCTCATAGATAGAAAGGAAAATGGTTTATAATGAAGGAACAAATAGGTAACTTCAGTAGAGAAATAGAAACTACTATTCTAGTACTGAAAAACATAACATCTGAAATTTAAAAACTGACTAGATGGGTTTAACAAAAGACTACAAACAGTAGGATAAAGAGCCAGTGAACTTGAAGATAAATCAATAGAAATAATCCAATATGAAAATCAGAGGGAAAAAAGTGATTGGAAAAAATGGCCAATATCAAAAGGTCTAACATACACGTCATTAGAGTTTCAGAAGGAAAGGAGAAATGGGGTAGGAAAAAAATATTTGAAACCATAATGACCAAAATTTCACAAATTTAGGGAAAGATCTAAATTTGCAGATTCAAGAAGCTCAATGAACTCAAGAAAAACACAGCTATAGGCACATTATAGTCAAACTGCTGAAACCAAAGATAAAGAGAAAAATCTTGAGTGTAGCCACGGAAAAACAACACATAACATACAGGGGAACAATAATATGAATTACTGTCACTTCCAATCAGAAAAAAAAAATGGATGACAAAAGATGACAAGACAATGAAACAACTTCTTTAAAGTTCAGAAAGAGAAAGATATGTTTACTCAGAATCTATATAACAAAAATATCCTGCAAAAATTAAGAGAAAATAACGACACTTTTCAGATACATGAAAACTTAGAGAATCCATTGTCATCAGGTCTGCACTACAAGAATGTTAAAGAAAATTATTCAGACTGAAAGGATGACACCAAAATGAAACTTAAATCATCAGGAAGGAATTAGTAATGCCATAACTGATAAATATATGGGTAAAAATTATATTTCCTTCTTAATTTATTTAAAATACATATAACTAAAGCAAAAATTATGGCATCCTACTTATTGTGGGGTTTATAACATGGAGATGTAATACATATGACAACTATAGCATAAAGAATGGAGGGTATGGGTAAATGGACCAAAAATCTGCAAGATTCTTATATGTTTTTGCAAAATAGTACTATTTTAATGCCATATAAATAGGCTGTGAAAAGTTGAGGATATATATTATAATCCCTAGAAGAGCCACACACACACACACAAAAAAGTAGAAGGTGGTATTCATACCTATTCAAAAAAATAAAATAAGAGCATAATTTCACAGAGAGAATCCAACAAAAATGTTCACAGCAGTTTTATTCATAACAGCCAAAAATTGGAAATAGCCCAGGTGTACATTAACAGAGCAATGGCTGAGCAACCTGTGGTCTATTCAGACAATGGATACAGACGATACTACCAAGTAGTGTTCTTGGAAAGAACTTCTGATACGTGCAATGTGGAGGAACCTCAGAAATATTATCTGAGTTAAACGCTAGAAGAGACTAAGTTCATCTCTAGTGAAAATAAAAGGAAAAACTGAGACTGGACAAGGTTTGACTGAGAAAGGGAATAAATGAACTTCCTTAAGAGATGGTAATGTTATGTATCTTAATAGGAGTTTGTACTACACAGGTGTATGCATTTGTCAAAACTCGACAGCATGCTTAGGATTTGTGCATTTCACTATATAAAAATTTACCATAAACAAATAATATATTGTAGCATAAACAAATATCGGGTTCTAGTTAGTGACTAGAGTGATCCATGTTGAGGTATATAGCAGGAAGTGTACTGGTGTCTTCAAATTATTTCGAAATGCATGCAAAAAAAAAAAAAAGAGAGAGAAATGAACTGATGGATGGTTTAAAAAAATGAACAGATGGAAAGATGCATGATAAAGCAAAATGTTAATTTTAGAGTACAGGTGGTAGTTTGCGGCAGGGTGAATAATGCTCCCCCTCCAAAAAAAAGTCCACATCCTATTCCCATGGAACTTGAGAGTACATTATGTTATGTGGCCAAAGGAACTTTGCAGGTGTCATTAAGAATCTTGACATTAAAAGATTAGCCTGAGGCTTCCCTGGTGGCGCGGTGGTTGAGAGTCCGCCTGCCAATGCAGGGGACACGGGTTCGTGCCCCCATCCAGGAAGATCCCACATGCCGCGGAGCGGCTAGGCCCGTAAGCCATGGCCACTGAGGCTGTGCGTCCGGAGCCTGTGCTCCGCAACGGGAGAGGCCACAACAGTGAGAGGCCCGCGTACCGCAAAAAAAAAAAAAAAAAAGATTAGCCTGGACTATCCAAGTGGGCCCAGTGTAATCACTGAGTCCTTGAAGAGGGAGGCAGGAAGGCCAGAGGCAGAAAAGGTGATGTGACCACAGAGGTAGAGGTCAGGGCAATGTGGCCACAAACCAACTAATAAGTGCATCCTCTAGAAGTTGGAAAAAGCAAGGAATAGATCCTCCCCTAGAACCTCCAGAAGGAATACAACCCTGCTGGCACCTTGATTTTAGTCTTATAAGACTCACTTCAGACCTCTGATCACCAGAACTAATAATATGATACATTTGTGTTCTTTTAAGCCACTAAGTTTGTCATTTGTTATAGCAGCAATAGGAAACTCATACTTAGATACTTGGCTATTCACAATTCTTCCAACTTTTCTGTATATTTGGAAATGTTCATGAAAATATGTTGAAGTTAAAAATAAAAAACCTCCCATTGGCAAAGGGTAGGAATTAGGTAAAAGGTGAACTAACTGAGCTTTTAACACTAATATCTGATTGGCTAACAACCTCCCAATTCTCCCAAAGTTACTTAAAAGTTTTAAGTAGAACACTGATTAGTCATTTGAATTCATAATTGTCCTGACTGGTAAAATTACAATAAGTAGGGGGGGGGAAGGGAAGTAAAATTTTCTGGAAAATGTAGAAAAAAGCAATGTTATTATTTAAAGAACCCACCACACAGAAAAGTCAGCCTGGCCTAGTAGCTCTCCTGGATCCCGTTCCTCAGCAGGTTAAACTTGTTTATTTCTTCCTCTACTTGTGAACCCATGGCTTCTCCAGAATATTCAAATTCTGTTATTGTTTATTGATTTTCTCCTGAAGAGTCCAGGAATGGAAAGAAGAATGTAGAACGTGGGTAGGGATAGGCAGCAACTGTTTGAATGCTTGGATCAATAATTTACATATATTGGTTGGTTTTTTTGGTTTTTTTTTTTTTTTTTTTTTTTTGCGGTACACGGGCCTCTCACTGTTGTGGCCTCTCCCATTGCGGAGCACAGGCTCCAGACGCACAGGCTCAGCGGCCATGGCTCACGGGCCCAGCCGCTCTGCGGCATGTGGGATCTTCCCGGACCGGGGCACGAACCCGTGTCCCCTGCATCGGCAGGCGGACTCTCAACCACTGCACCACCAGGGAAACCCTATTGATTGTTTTTAAATTGAGTGCTTATGAATCAGGGACTGACTGTGTTAGAGAAAACCAGGCTCTTCTTTATCCAGATAATAATAGGTTTGGGTCTTGTTTTTTGGAGATTTTGATTACCCATATCTGGAAGTTAGTCTTCATTGCATCATTCTAAAAGTGCAAACTGCCTTGGAAAAGAACAGTAAAAAATGAATACCAAAGAGAAAACAAAAAGCAGGCAAAGCTTAAAGTTGATTTTTAAATTTATGGTTTCAAAATGGCAAACAAAAACTTAACTTTTAAACCAAGTTTATAGCCCAAGCCATGGACGAAAATAGAAATCGGAGTCATGCATGGAAGAAATCATACACAGGCTCTCCAGAGCTGTGTTCTCAGGAAGGGAGCGATCTGATTTCTCAAAATCTGTTTTTCAAGCAAAATGAATAAAATGTCTCAAATATTTTATCATAAGTGCCAAACATGGCAGATGGCATTTGCATGGAGATTATACAGCCACACTGAAAACCAACCATAAAGTTCTAAGAATATCCACAGAGTGCAAATACCTCCACTCATCCTCTTGCTAATCAGAATGGCTCTCCTACAGGGAGGGCCCACCATCTTCGAAGCCCAGAGAGAAATGCAATCAGGGGAGAATTCCATTTCTCTGGCTCCAGACTTGAACTTGAATCAAGAGTTCAGTCAGTGCCAGTGTTTTCTCATTGCACAGACAGCCAAAACCCACTGGTTTTAACCCAACACTGCCACTGAATTCAAGAAGGATCTACATACTTTATAGAAACTTGCGTATTATTCTCAAGAAACTTGCATATTAT
This sequence comes from Monodon monoceros, assembly GCF_005190385.1. NCBI lineage: Eukaryota > Metazoa > Chordata > Mammalia > Artiodactyla > Monodontidae > Monodon > Monodon monoceros. Next base: position 18,038,734 of record NW_021703772.1, read on the forward strand.
TCTCAAGAAACATCCACATTTTCAATTCAATTCAATATTTTTTGAGCACCGATTATATTTTCAGCCATCGCTTTATTTTTTGATTAGAGGTAAGCCTGAGTAGTGTCTTAATACATGTTTTGGATAAATGAATTTATGAATGTGTAAAGTATGTTTTAAGATATGGTCTCATTCTCTAATGGAACATGAGGGAAAGCCTTTTTCCCTCAATAAGATGACAAGTTTCTCCTTTTCTAACAAGGACCCAATCTTCATTCCACAGCACCTAACAGAAGTGTCACATTGAGCCATTTTTTATTAATTCAGCTTTATGGAGCTATAATTTACATAAAACAAAATTCACCAATTTTAAGAGTACAATTAGATGATTTTAACAAATATTTACAATCATTGTTACAATCAAGATACAGAAAACTGCCATCATCCAAAAAGTTTTTTCCTGTTCCTTTGCTGTCAACTTTATCTCCCTACTCCCTGGTCCCAGGAAACCACTGTCTATCACTTTTATTTTACCTTTTCTAGAATTTCATATAAGCTGAATCATACCGTAGGTAGTCTTTTGTGTCAGGCATCCTTCCCTCATCATAATGTATCTGAGATATATTCATGTTGTTGTGTATGAGAACTAAAATATTGCCTCCCATATCAGTAAACAAAGGATGTTGCAGCCATCAAGCCATCACTTTACTGCAGCCTGGATGGTAAGCCCTGAGGGAACTCAGGATGAGAAAACACAGGGTACTAGCCCCAGATAGCTGAGGTGCACATCAAAGGAGTTATTTCAGTGAGCCCAGACTCTCGCATCTTCCCATGCATAGAAAAGCGCTAAATTCCTTAACTTGAGATATCTGGTTTTCGTTTTTTAACAGTAATCTTTTGATGTTCCTAATACCTGGTCTTTTGTTGCAAAAAGTCCTATATATCCTGCGCCCCCCTTGCATCTTTGAAACAGTTTCTCAGAATTATCTGAGATGCTGTCTGTGTCCCAGGCATAAGTCCTCAGTTTTGTCCTCCAAATAAAACTCTCAACTTTTAGGTTGTTCCGTTTTTTTCAGTCGATGTGTTTATCAACCATTCATTTATTTTTTAGTAGTATTCCATTGTGTGGATGTACCACAATTGATGGGTATTTGGATTATTTTCAGTGTTGAACAGTATGAATAAAATAGCTTCGGATACACAAGCACCAGTCTTTGCATGGACATATGTTTTCTGTTCTCTCGGGTAAATTCTTAGGAGTGGAGTTGCTAGGTCATATGGTATAAGTGTATATTTGACTTTATAATAAGTTGCCAAACTTTTTTCCAAAGAGGCTGCAATATTTTGCATTCCCACCAGCAGCATATGAGAATTCCAGGTGTTCTACATCCTCATCAATACACGGTAGGGTCAGTCGTTTTAATTTTAGATGCTCTGGTGGGTGCAGAGCGGGATCTCACTTTGCAGTTTTCATTTGTATTTCTCTAGTGACTCATGTCATTGAACACCTCTTCATGTGCTTGACAGATCAATTCTGATTATCTAGGTTTCATGTGGTATATTCCTAATAATAGAATCAGAAGGATCAAACATTTTCTCCCTGGACATAGCCACTTGTAAATCCAGAGCTAGGCAGATTCTGGAATGATTGTCTCAAGGTAAGTCCACACCTAGAAAAGATACACACCTCAAAAAAGTCCACCCTTGATAGAAAAATCTTTCACACCTAGAAAAGATACACACCTCAAAAAAGTCCACCCTTGATAGAAAAATCTTTCAAAACCAAAGTTGAAGAGAACAGCCAGATTAATTATCTGCCTTTCCTTCCTTAGAAGGAGAGGGGGAAAAAAAAAAAAAAAGAAAATCACTCATCTCACAAATGGAAAGATCTGGAAATGATACAGCAGCTCCTTCTCCATCAGCCACCCCCACATGGTATATCACTAGCTGTCAGATGGCCATCTGAGATCTGAAGGCTTCAGAACATTCAATTTGCTTCTCAAAAATAACCAAATGTTAGGCTACGCCACACATGTCGTTAGTCTCTTACAGCATTCAATTTTCTCTTCATCTTATTATTTTTAGGTAGGATTCAAAACACCCACCAGGGATATATTTTTTTATGAGCAAGAACGTTGTTTTGGTAGAAAATGTGTTCAACTCCTAATCATTTGTCAAGGTTTTTTTTTTTTTTTTTTTTCAGATGAGATGTAGCTTTCCATCTACTTAAAGTACAGTAAATTACTCATATTCAGGACATCAAAAAATGTCACCCCTTTACTTAGGAAATGAATAAAATCAGTCTACACAATTATCCTCTCCATCACTAACAGTTCTGAAATAAAAAAAGTCTTAGAAAACTTATCTCTATAACACTTCCAAATCCTCTACTAGAAACTGGCATAAACCCTGAGAGTGTCTCCTCCCAATTTTCCATCTTTGTTCCAACTGTATACTCAGACATCTGCTCTCCAGCCTTTAAGTTGGAGAATCAAGCTCAATAAATTGGATCTTCTTTTCAAAAGCCGAAAGTCTTTTGAAAGTAACTTTTACAATAATCTACTTTTTTCATCAGAAAAGAAGAGCAAAAGAAAAAAAAGACATGAGGCAAAAATCTATTTATAGCTGAGATCCATTAATTTGCATCATTATTCTGTAACCTTAATCTGTACACGTATCAGGTTGGACATGAGGAATTTAGTTGGCCAGACTGTATTTTGACTCTGCGGGTATATACGTATGACCGTGGATGAAATGAAAGAGCCTTTCTTTCAGGGACACTGGATGGATCCATCCTCTTTTGTAAACCATGGGTGATGGCAATTACATCTGCAAAAAACTAGATTTTAGTTTCCATCTTTAGGATAAGGAGAATATTCCATTTCCACAGATATTTAATATTTGACTTACTTCTTTAACAAGCATATTTTCCAGTGTAAGATGTGCCACATTAAATCCAAATATAAATTTAAATGCCTGAGATTTGGCCAAGAAACAGATTGGGTATCAAATGAGAACATCATGGTATTTCACACACTTAGTTGTTAATTACTCCAACTAGGATTGATTCCCCAAAGCATTTTGTTTGACATCAATCAATTAGTCCTTTCGTGGAAATCTAAGTCATCTAATCAGTTGCAAAATTCAGAAAGATTTATAAACACAATTACGGCTGCTCTATTTTCTCATGGAAGTCCTTTGCCATAATCCATCTCTATATCCAGCCCCAAGATCTTTTATCCCAAATAGCTGCCCTCACTGCTACCCCCAATATATTCCAAGACCCCAGCCCTATGCCAACCTTTACTCCCTTAATCTCTGCAGTCAGAGGATGAAGAAAAACATAGGCCAATCCATTTCTGCAGGTGGATCCCGTTGTGACTCAAAGCCTTGGTCTGCTCATAGGCAAATTCACAACGTGATGAGCAGCAGAGGGAATGAGGAAATCTGCAAACAGCACCCCTGCATCTCATAGGACCATCTTAACAAGAAGTACTGATTTTGCCTTTTTTAAAGAAAAATCTACTACACATGATAATTATTTAAACCATGTCATTAGTAATGTTTTCCCAATATCATTTTTTAAATAGGTCCACAGCATGGTTATTCCCCTTAACAGTAAGTCCACCTGTGGGTATACAGTGGGGGAAGGTGGGAAGAACTCCCCTCCACCCCATCTCCATGCACTGAGGGCCACAGTCTGGGGCACTCCAAGGGTGGGCCAGAGCCTTGGAATTCTTCAGCCCACATGCACCAACAGCTGCCCTCCCCCTCACCACCTCCCCCAAGCAATAGAGCAGGGCTGTGTCCAGGCCACTTTGGGACAGCTCTTACATCAAGGTGCTGCCAATAAGCACTTGTTGATGGGCCCATTGACTGTACAGCAAAGCCCTCCAAATCCTGGAGGCCCGTGAAGCTCAGGCCTTCTCCTGTTTAGCTAGACTTTGCTTGTCACGGAGCCCAGGGATATAGAATTCTGGGATCTCCCACCTCCACTCTCCCTGACTGCCAAGTGCAAATAGCAGGTAGAAATAATTTAAAGGAGAGAAAGGAAAACAGCTCAGAACATGACACTTCCAAGAAGACTGCTCCACCGCGGTTCCCCCCAGCACTCACTGTTGACCATACACGAGTCCTTCCCTCCACCTGGGCTCCTTCTAAGCACTCATGGTTCCCACAAGCTTAGAAGTAAAGTGAGAAGGCAGAGGGAAGCCAGGGAATGTGCAACACCAAGTCTCAGACTCTAAGAGCCAGAGTGACCTAAAAGGTCCTCTAATCCAACCATTTTACTTTACAGATGAAAACACTATGGCCAAGAAAGAGTAGGTGTGGCTTACCCAAGTTGAGTCTGGTGGCCTAAAATTGATTTAGTGCAACTTCCTTCCTTTATCTTCCAAAATAAATAGCTATAAGTTACCAAACCAGTAATAATACTAATAATAATGTAATATTTGTTGTATGCTTACTGTTGCCAGGCACAGTGCTGACTGCCTTTCATCGATTATTTATTTAAACCTCACAACAATCCTATGAGGTGCGTACTCATTATTCCCAGGACAGAGACGAAGAAACTGCAGCACGTCTAAGTCACCGGCTGGAGGTCACACAGCAAGTGGATGGAAGAGCCCATGCCTTTGGCCGTACATTCTACATTCTACAAACACTGCCATTTGATACTCCTGTCATGACCCTAGGCACATCCTGAATCATCACTATATAAATTACTTTTAGGATCCCTGCAGATCTTATGTGGTTATAGAGAACCAGAATAACCCATTTCCCCAAAATGTCAAAAAAACAGATTGCAGCTGCCTTCCCATGAGTAGGGTCTGATAGACTAAGTGTTTCAGTCCTCCAAGCTCCAAGCAAGCTGAATTGTCTACAGAAAAGCCAAGTCCACATGACATAACCTTGAGAAAACAAACCCCTTGTTTGGTATTTAACGGACTTCTCAATATTTTGAGTGTATTTACATTGCCTCCAAAACGCTTTTTACCCTACCACCTACAGCAGGCATGAGCAACCAACTTTGCCTTTGAAAGCCTAACACCAACACAGTGACCCAGCTAACAGCATCCCCTAGCCGGTCCCCCATGCACCAGCAACCCCCGGGGGTCCATGGGGGATCCAGAGTAGACCTTCCACTCACTTGCACATCAAGCCCACCCCACACACCTACAGAAAGAGGGCATACAGACTTTCTGTTGAAGGAGTCTGGTCTGCGATGCTCTGAAATGTATAATGTGGCAGCAGAGATGTCTGAGCTGAGTTCCCCATGCCAGCAATATTCCCCATCTGGGAGCACGGAAGTGCCTGGCCAGAAAGACATTCTTACAGAGGCAGTCTAGGGCAGTGGTTAAAGAGAATGGGCTCTACAGTCAGACCTCAGCTTAAATCTTTTCCAAGCTTAGAGATCTTGGGCAAGTTGTTAACCTCAGTGAGCTTCAGTTTCCCCATCTGTAAAAGGGAAAGTATTGGATATGTCAGTAATAATCTCACAGCCTTGTTTTCCAAAGTTCATTTTATTTTGATCAGTTCAGTATATTGCACTAATTGTTTTAGGTGTTTTCATTATATGAAATCTACCATGAGTCAGAGATGATTTAATCTATTAAATGTTGAACTGCTAGCAGAACTCGTACATTTACAGTAATTCAGAATTAGTAAGGAAAACAATTCACCACTGTTCAGTTTTATACTGAGGTGCTCAGGTTGGAATAACGTGGTACAAAAAGCAAAAAAATAAATAAACAAATAGAGAATAAGTAGCTGCCTCAGAGAACCAGTGTGACAATGAAAGGAGATAATGCATTGTGTCTAACACAGGGCCTGGCACATAGTACTACAATTATCATTCTTTATGCTTCTGTTGAATTCACTCCACCTCTGTTCAGTGGAGAGAGAATTTCTCCTCACCTCATTCCAGAAAAGGAAAGAAGGGTACGATGGGGGGAGGAGGATAAAAATCTAGGCAGAAAATTCTGAAGTCAGTGGCTCCCAAAACCAGGAAAGCCTAAGGGATGACTCTAAGTCTGGGCACAAAAAGAGAATCCAGCCAATTATACCTACTTTCCAGTACTTCTCAAGTACATATTTATAGCATATGTTTAGGTGTTTATGCTGTATATATAATTAGCCATTTTTCTTCAGTGTATCCAGTAATTATTTTATCAAATGAACATCTGTTTTAATTAGGCATGTACACACTCTAATATACTGTAAAATGTCAAACACACTGTAAAATATCTCAGAGTACATGAACACATAAAAACAAAAATTCATTTGACATATCACAAACAGCTGCAAGAAGCTCATAGACCCAACCAGCTGCTACTCGACAACTCCCAGCCAACTGCTGTTCCATCAGGTCCTTCGGAGATTGCTCCCAGGCTGGAGCTGCACTTTCTGCTCTCAGCTCTCGAACCCAGACAGGGCTTCACTGCCAACTAGTAGACTCCCTCATTAGAAAGATGGGGACACAGACCCAGAGAGAGAAGCTGAGTTAGTGAATGGACTGGGGTCATCACTGGGTCATTCAATGCCCAATCCAGTGCTCCTTCTACTACAGTAGTTCCTAAACCTGACTGTGTGTCAAAATCATCAGGAGCGCTGGCATAAAATACCAACTCCCAGGGCCCACCCTGACCAAGAATCTTTACAGGAGGCCTGAGGTTTGGCTCAGGAATATACATTTTAACGAATATTGCTGGTAATCCCAAAGCTACTTAGTATGAAGAGTATGTAAAGAACTCGTACAGGTGGGAATGTAAACTGATAGAGCCACTACGGAGCACAGTATGGAAGTTCCTTAAAAAAATAAAAATAGAGCTACCATATGATCCAGCAATCCCACTACTGGGCATATACCCTGAGAAAACCATAATTCAAAAAGAGACGTACCACAATGTTCATTGCAGCTCTATCTGCAATAGCCAGGACATGGAAGCAACCTAAGTGTCCACTGACAGGTGAATGGATAAAGAAGATGTAGCACATATATACAATGGAAAATTACTCAGCCATAAAAAGAAACAAAACTGAGTTATTTGTAGTGAGGTGGATGGACCTCGAGTCTGTCATACAGAATGAAGTCAGAAAGAGAAAGACAAACACCGTATGCTAACACATATATATGGAATCTAAAATTAAAAAATGGTTCTGAAGAACCTAGGGGCAGGACAGGAATAAAGACACAGATGTAGAGAATGGACTTGAGGACACAGGGAGGGAGAAGCGTAAGCTGGGACAAAGTGAGAGAGTGGCATGGACATATATACACTACCAAATGTAAAACAGATAGCTAGTGGGAAGCAGCCGCATAGCGCAGGGAGATCAGCTCGGTGCTTTCTGACCACCTAGAGGGTTGGGATGGGGAGGCTGGGAGGAAGACGCAAGACGGAGGGGACATGGGGATATATGTATACGTATAGCTGATTCACTTTGTTATACAGCAGAAACTAACACAACAATGTGAAGCAATTATACTCCAATAAAGATGTTTAAAAAAAAAATAGAACTCCTACAACTTAATAATAAAAAGGTATATAACCCAAGTCTCGAATAAACGTTCTATAAAGAAAGATATAAAGATGGCCAATTAGCATATGAAGTGCTCAATTTCATTAATCCTCAGAGAAATGCAAATGAAAAACCACAGTGAGATATCATTTCACATCCACTCAAACAGCTGGAATTAAAAACACTAACACCACCGAATGTTGGCAAGGATATGGAGCAACTGGAACTTTCACCCGTTGCTGGTAGGAGTGGAACACAGAACAGCCATTCTGAAAAGCCATTTGGTAGTTTCTTATAAGGTGAAACATACATCTGCCCTGTGTCCCAGCAATGCCATCCCTAGCTATTTCCAAGGCAAATAAAGACACATGTCCAAGAATGTTCACAGCAGCTTTATTCATATTCTCCAGGAACCAACTCAAGCGGCCATCCATGGAATAATGGATAAGCAAATTGTAGTATATGCATACAAAAGAACGCTACTCTGCAATCAAAAGGAACTACTGATACATGTAAAATAATAGATGAATCTCACTGACACGCTGAGTGAAAGGAGCTGGACACAAAAGAGTACATCCTTTATACTTTTCCATGTATATATGATTTCATTTATATGAAGTTGTAGAATGGGTGAGGCTAATCAATGGGGATAGTAGTCAGAACAATGATTGCCTATGGACAAGGACAGGTTTGATTGGGAAGGGATTTTCTGGGGTGATGGAAATGTTTTATGCTTTAATTGGGATGCAAGTTACACGGATGTATACATTTATAAAAATTTGTCAAACTGTATATGTAAGATCTGTGGTTTTCATTATGCATAATACCTCAGTTTAAAAGAGAGGAAGTAAGTAGGTAGATAGATGATAGAGAGCAAGTGCTACAGGAACCTATTTTTACTAAATTATTTCTGTCTTCCCTTCTCTGATTCATTTCTTTACTCCCTTACCAGTATTTCTGACACCTCCCAAATAATCTACTTATATTCAAATCCTTGTCTCAGGCTCTGTTTCTGGAAAACTCAATCTAAGACAGTTACATTGCCAGTGAGTTACGGATCTGAGATTTGAAAACAGGTCTTTCTGGCTCCAAATTCTTAATACATCATGCTGCCTTTGACACATACTTACAGTGTAAGACTTTATCACACCATTATCAATCTATGACAGATCAAGTAATCAAAAAACAAAAGAATTTTTTTTGAATTTACGAGGTTAAATTGGCATATATTGGAATGTTTATATATATTCCTTACAGAGAACATGCCTTCTTTTTAATAAGCATTTTACTGAAAAATCCTTAATACATTCTAGAAACTAAAAATTATTTAGGCCACATTCTCTTAATACAGTACAATAAAAATAGAAGTTAATAACAAATGTTTAAATAAATACAACCGAAAAGAAACATTTCTAAACCCTTGGGAACTAAGAAGAAAACTGTCTTTCCTCAATAATGATAAGGTCAAGGTAGAAATAAAAAGTACAACAACAGATAATTATGTACATCTACATTTACAGGATATGGCTAAAGCTGTACTCTTTTATAATATGCAGCCTCAAACACTTGGTACTACTTCAAAAGAAAGTAAGATAATAGAAGTTTTTTCAACTCAAGAAACTAAGGGAAAAAATGACGAAATGTAACTCAAGCAAGGAAAGACAATAATGAAGATAAATAAATATACAAATGAATTTAAAAGTAGAAAAGCAAAATTGATAGATGATACCAAGAACTGGTTCTTTGAAAATTCAATAAAACAAACAAATCTCTGGATAAGCTAATCAATAAAAACAGAAAGTAAAATCAAAACTAAATACATTTAGTAATGAAAGATGATAGAGGGATAGATACGGAAAAGATTTTAAAATTATAAGTGAAAAATTTACCAGATATGTAAATAGATTAGCAAATCTCAATGAAATATACAGCTCTGGCTGGGGCAGGAATGGGTGAGGGATAACAAATTGACTCAAGAAGAAGTAAGTTAATTTTTAATTATCCCCCATAAAAATTCTGGAGCCATGTAATTTTATAGTAAGCTCTTATAAATCTTCAAAGAGCGGAAAATTCCATACCGTATAAGCCATTCCATTATACAAAACAAGAAAAAAAGGAATTGCCCAGTTTATTTCATAAAGTTATCCTAACTGTGATACCAAACTGACAAAACAGTACATGCACACACATACATATACCCACAAATATAGGTGTGTAGAGAAACATGAACACAGCAGGTCCAAGGCTGCTTTTAGAAAGGTCTACTTACAAAACTGGTCCTTCGTTGACCTCCGGAAACTTGGAATTCTGGAGGTTCCCACCCCGCTGATTGATAAAAGTGGCTGACCGTGCCTAAACTATTTATGCAAATAATAACGTTTGACGTTGAACACCAGCTTTCCCTCTGGCAGTCCGGAATTTTGGTACGTGCCTAGCAGAGGCTGCCTTCATGATCAGCCTCCAGTGAAAACCCTAGACACTGAATCTAATGAGCTTCCTTGTTGGACCTCATTTCACATGCATTGTGACACTCACTGCTGGAGTAATTAAGTGCATCCCACGTGACTCCATTGGGAGCTGACTCTTGAAAGCTTGTGCCTGGTTTTTCCCGGACTTCGCCCCATATGCTTTTCCCTTTGCTGATTTTACTCTGTATTCTTTCACTGTAATAAATCATAGCATGAGTGTGACTATACACATGCAGAGTCTTATGAGTCCTCCTCACCAATCAACAAACCTGAGGATGGTCAACGCAATAGGCAATAGCCCTTCTGTGCAGACGTTAACAATTCTAAGGTACCACTGAACGTTAAAATAATAATTTTCCAAAGCCAAGTTTTAATTTAGTAAAATGAGTATTAAAAACCTAGTAGTAGAAAGAAAAGAATCTAGTAATATAGTAGCTCATATCAATGCAGTTAAGTTTTCAAACATATGATGTTATCAGAAAAGACTTTCAATAAAATTTAACATTAAACCCAAAAAAACAGTTTAAACTAAAAATAAAAAGATATTTTATTGAGAGTTTCCTTTATCCTGAATATAATGAAGAATATCCTCAAACATTCACCATCAAAATACAGAACAGTAAAATACAGTTCCTAAAGCCATCCGCATTTAAAAGTGAGACTGAAATAAGAATTCCCACCATAACCACTATAATTAACACTGTCTAGAAACTCTTTGTGATGCAATAAAATCTGAAGTAAAAATAAGAAGTATTAGTATTTTTAAAAGGAGGAGAAACATACATACTTAGAAAATTCAAGAGTTTGGTAAATTATCTGAATTTCAGAAAAATATTTTAAGAAGTAACTAGCTTTGCTTTGCACCATCTGTCAGTAATTAAAAATACAGAACAATTAAATAGACCATGCACAAAAGCCACAAAAACTACACAATATCTAGAAATAACTTTTAAAAGCAACATGAGTGATCCATAAGAAGTAAATTCAAAATTCTCTTGAATATATGAAAAACTTGAGGCATTTCTTGGATGAGAATATTGAATAAGTATTAAGCTACCAATTCTTGAGTTAATTTATAGTTTTAATGTAACGAGAGACTGAATATACAAAATAGACAATGGCCAGACCCTGTGTAAAAGCAAACTCTGACTCAACCTACAGCAAACCTGCCTAGGAAACCCATACCCCTGCCTACAAAAACAGCCCAGGAAGCCAGCCTGCCGTAAGTCAGACTTGTAGGAAATCAGACTATTACCTCCAGTAATAATCCAAGAAGTTAAATAATAACTTCTGTAACAATCAGCCCAAAATGGCCAGGACTTGATTGATAACAGACAGCTTCCCTAATTGTTGTCCCCACTTACAACTTAGGACCAACCACAGAAAGCTAAATATGTACCCCTAACCAATCACACAGGATGCCCCACTTCTAGCTCATCCACCTCCAGCTTCTCCATGCCAACAGCCTCTAATCAGGGCACACCTGAAGCCTTTCTCTTTTTCCACTATGAAGCTTTCATACTCCTCTCCCTGTCTTTGGGTGTCTGCCAAAATGTAAGTGATGATGGCTGATTCACATGCTATAAAAAACTCTGAATAAATAGCTTTTGTTTGTTCTCATTTAGTTGATCTTTTTATTTCCACAATAATATCAAACAAATTCCAATAAAACATTTTTTTTTACCTTGGCAAAATAATTCTAAAGTTCATCTTTAAGGATGAACATCTGAGAATAATCAAGAACATTTTTTAAAAATGAAAGTCATGAGAGGATACTAGCTCTACCATGTTGTTGTTTTTAACATCTTTATTGGAGTATAATTGCTTTACAATGGTGTGTTACTTTCTGCTTTATAACAAAGTGAATCAGTTATACACATACACATGTTCCCATATCTCCTCCCTCCTGTGTCTCCCTCCCTCCCACCCTCCCTATCCCACCCTTCTAGGCGGTCACAAACCACCTAGCTGATCTCCCTGTGCTACGCGGCTGCTTCCCACTAGCTATCCACTTTATGCTTTCTACCATGTTTTAAAACAATTAATAAAACAACACACATATTTAGCTTTGAGCCAAACACTAATATATGTAAATTTTCAGTACCTATTAAAGAGTCATCACAAATCGGTAGAGAAATGAAGATCCATTAGGTCAATAAAGCTGTGAAAATCTCCCCATTTAGGGGAGAAAGTTCATTTAAAAACATTATCTCAGAAATATTTCATGGGACTTCCCTGGTGGTCCAGCGGCTAAGACTCTGCGCTCCCAATGCAGTGGGCCGGGGTTCGATCCCTGGTCAGGGAACGAGATCCCACATGCCACAACTAAAAACAAAGATCCCACATGCCGCAACTAAAGATTCCGCCTGCTGCAACGAAGATCCCACGTGCTGCAACTAAGACCCAGTGCAGCCCAATAAATAAATATTTTTACAAAAAGAAATATTTCAAAGTAAATTCTAGATAAATTAAAAAGTTAAATATAAGAAGTTAAATGATTAAAGCAAAACTATAAGAACATATAAGTGAACAGTATCTAATCTCTAAATGTCTAAAAGGAATGAAAAAAATAAAAGGAAACAATCAATAAATTTACAATTTATGAATTTAAAAATAAATAGGACAAAAGATAGGTACAGTAAATACCATGCAAAAATTATGAGACCGATATACAGATAGAGATATGCAGGGTACTGGTGAATAGATCAAGAGATAAATCAAAAAAGTACTTGGAAAAGTTACAAGCAAAAATAGAATGGCAAGCCAACAAGGAAAAATAGGCAACGATTCAAGTAATAAGCTGCAGCTTTTTAGCTCTAAAATTAGTCATTTTCTTAAAAATAGGATTACCCAGTGCTGATGAGGTAGAGTGAAAAGGAAACTGACTGCTGGGTGGATTGTAAGTGGTATAATCTTTTTGATAAGTGTTTTGGCAATGTGTATGAAGAGCTTGAAAAATATTCCTATCAGTCAAGCCATCCAGCCTAAAAACAAGAAAAAAAGAATCAGGCACAGAGATGCTGAATTCAGTACTATTTATAATAACAAAGAAGATGGAAACAACTGAAATGCTTCAGAATGGGAGACTGGATAAGTAAATTACAGTGCATTCAAAAGAAAATGTTGTTCACTTATTTTAAATGTTTATAAAGAGCTTTTGGTAATATGGGTAACTGCTTATGTCAAATACTAAGCAAAAAAGTATTCACATGTTCAGTTCCGTATGACCTCAATTATGCAAACAATTTAACAAATATATATGTTATACATGCATATACACATATGTATGTACCATGTATGTATGTATGTACATATGCCAAAATGTAGCTTGATTGTCTCAGAATGGTAGAATTATGGGAGACTTTTTTATTCCTTCTACTCTTCATCACGTTTTTCAATTCTCTAATTGAAAAAAGGTCAGGAAGGAGACTTTGTTTAAAAAAATTGAAAAATAGTTTGCCCAGGTTTCTTGTACCAATATTAGAAAAGATTTTTTTTCTTTTTTTTTTTAAAGAAAAGGGACTTAGAAAATTATACAATATATGTTGACACCTGGGATAAAGTTTTAATCTGATTAAATACTGCTGAAGAGGAAGGTCTCCAAAGGTAGATGTAACCCTGCCCTCCACACCCCATTCAGGCCAAGGTGACATAATTACCTTGGAAGAGTCCCCACAACCTTCCAGAAACTTCTAGTTCTTCCCATGTGCAGCCAAAGGTCAGCTATTAATCCTAGGAGCACTGAAATCTAAAACAGTTGTGAGAAGTTCTCAAGTTCTCTTTTTTTTTCTGACTTTCTGAAACCAGTTGCATGGGGTTCCATCCCTGATTTGCAACTATAAAGACTTTTTAAACCCTCTGGTTTTGCCCACATGCTGTAGAAATCAGTATGAAAGTGATAGTCTGTAATATGACTTCATCAGGAAAAAACCGAAGCAATGCCACATAACTCAGAACAAGAGATGTTTCCAATCAATAACCTTGGCAACCTCCTAAATCTTTTTTACAGTTGTTCTTGTCTTGCCCTGGATGAATGTATTCGGTTCATCATCCATGGGAGGCATGCAACAAGTTTAATCATAATATAAATGATAGGAACTGCTCTACAAATATCAAGTGCAATTATTTGTTGTTTTTCTAATCAATCCCTCAATTCTCCACATGCCTTATTAGCAGGGAGTCTCTCTTTTGAGACTCCTCTCACCCTTTGATAATACAAACTGGCTGAGAACATTCCTCCAAGATGGCGACACCATGCCGGTGAACACAGCTCTTCCCAGGAGCGTCACCCAGCTCCTCAGGGTTCAGCTCCTCTGAGGGAGCATCCGTGTTGGCATACAAGGTTTAGCTCTCAGTGCTTTGCTTCATTAACATGGCCACATCCTGCTAACACTTGGGCCCAGAGAGCAGAGTCCCAGGGCCCCTTTCCTCCCCTAGGATCCATGCCCGGAGGATCCTGGGCTTGGCCTTCTGAACAGTAAAAATACAAAGAACCTAACTAGACCCCATCTCCCCCAAGCAGAGAGGCTGCTCTTCTATCTCCTAAACTGGGCTCCCGAGACCTTCCTCCTAACTCTCTGAGACTTTCTAAGTGATTCCAGGTGCCCATGTACCACCTCTGCTTTCCTGAGGGCTCCCTTCATGGTTTTTTGGCAGAGGAGAAGATAAAATACATAAATGTACCTCTGCTCCAATAAAAGTTCTTCCATTTCCACAGGACTTTTCATATCTAGTCATAGCTGCCATCTTATTCCCATTCTGCAGGTTAGGAATTTGAAGCTCAAAGACTGGCCTGAGGTCACAGGGCTAAGCTTCCTTTTATAGTTTTCTCTCTTCCTGTCTAAGCCCTTGACCTCTTACTTCCTCTGTCTCTTCTCTCCCAGTCATCTTCCTCTTCTCTACCTTTTCATTCATCAGCAATATTCATTAAGAACAAATAATGATCCAGCATGGTACCGGGACGCAAATGGTAAAGGAATAAGACATTCATTCATGCTCTCAGAAAGTTTGTAATCTAGTTATAGAGAGAAAATTGGCAAAAGACATGAAACAATCAGATGCAAGTTTTATTTCTACTTCTCGTTTTTTCTCCACCCCAAGCCCAACACTTTTCCTTGTCTCTTCTATTACAAAAAAAAAAATTACTTGACTTTTTTTTATTTTTCATTATTACATACATCATAAAAAAAGGCTGAAAAATAACTTCAGTTTACAGAACAATAATAAAATAAACATCTACGTACTCTCCATTCTACTTACGCAATACAAACATTCCCAGTCAATGGTTGCCTCTCAGTAGGTGAGATAATTTATTTCTGTGCATGTTTCAGAATGGACAAACTTTGCAAAGCTGAGCATTCTTCCAATTAGAGAAGAGGTGAAAAAACTGAACAGTGCAGTCAAACATATGCCCAGCAGCCTTTCGGTTCAGAGATAAGAGTATGAGTGACAGCCGAGGGCTACAGGGCCTTGATTGTAACACACTGTAGAGGGTTTGAGCAATGAGGCCGATCAAGGAAAATGATATAATCCTGAAAGGCAGTAACATGCAAGCTTCACTGGGAGGAACTTGGAAAAGGCTGCATGAGAAGGGACATCCCTCATAGCATGAGACTGTCCACAGGAGGCTGCTGCTCAGAAGGGGAAGGGGATAAGGGAATTTCTGGGAGAGAGTGGACCGGAGAGGGGGCTTGTATGTCTCAGTGACGTCTAGGTGTAGCAGGATGTCAGGGAGTCTCTAAGTCAGAGAACTCCAGAAGGCCCTCACAGCTTGGGGTCCTATAACCCTAAGGCTCTATCAATGGCCGGGAGATGTGGTGGGACGTTTCTCATGGTACACAGAGCAGGCAGGCCCTAAGTCACTAAAATTATGTTCGTTTGGGCTATTATTTAAATAATTGGGTATACAGAAATTTGAGTTTGGCACAGGTAGGATTTGGAGCTAATTGGTCTCGGCCTGCAGTAGAGAAATAAACAACCTAGGGGCCAATACCCAGAGGTCATCTTTGGCCCATTTATATGACACATGCTTACCTACTCAGTACAGTGGTATCCATCATCTCCCTTGGAAGACACCCCCATCACCCACCCCGTGGTTGCTGCCTCCCTGCTAATGCCTTCCCCACTCCCCACTGCCAATCTGACTTTCAGCCACTAGGTGATGCTGGGGCAAGGGAGGAATGCCTACTGAAGAAGGCACTTGGGCAGCCCCTGAGCCTGAGAGCTGGCAACGGCAGCAGCTCTGCACATCAGCCCCAAGGACACCCCAGATATGCGAGGCAAAAGGGACAGGAATCTTTACCTCTCTCTGACCATCAGGGTTTGCTGAGCACAGGTCTCTCTAAGAGTCAAATCTGGACTCATCCTCTCTATTTCTACACACACATGTGCGTGCGCACACACACACACACACACACACCCATATCCGTAGGTAGACTCTCATCGTAAAGTATAGACAAAAAAAGTAAGATAAGCATCTGAAAACTAACGTTTAACTGTGAGATGCTCCTCACCTTACTCAAGGTTGAAATATAGAAATGATGGTAAATTTTTCCGAAAATTTCTCTTGATATAGGACATCTGATGTCATCTGATGCTAATCGGTTAAAAAAAAATCATTCAGCCATAAAATATTTAATGGAATGTTTAATAATCAACATATTTTTCAAAAGAATATTTCTTCTGGCAGAATCAGATGCAAGGATATTAAAAAAAAAAACTAACAAGTATCAAGTCAGCCAGTAGCCCCTAAGATGCAAGATTATTCCTATAATGTATTTACAAGGACTTATTCATCAAATGGACTCTCCATGGCGTACCTTGGAAGACAACTACATGGTTTTATAGGCAATATTCTCAAAAAGCTTATTCTGATGATAGCATGAAAAGAGCCAACCCCAAAGGAAGGCTGGACCTCTGGTGTTGAGACCATTCCCCTGCACAAATAAACTAGAGAATTGAGGCAATTATCTGAATAATTCCATCTCACCTTTCCCCCTTCATCTTATGTCAAGAAAAGCCTCAGAGAGTTCAGACAAAATGTTTTCTGTTTGTTTTTGCCTTTGTTTTTCACATTCGCCTAATTATCCAGATAAATACATTACCAACCCCTTTACTCTGGGAAAGGCAAAGGATCAACTAACGTCTTCATATCTTTACCAGCTACTGAGGAAAAAATAATCCGCAGCCCTGCACCCAGGCAATGTGACACATTTTTGTCAGTTTTTTTCCCCAGTGGGTGAAATTTAACCAATACTTTGTTAGTGAACAGTCTAGTCGTTCCCCAGAGGAAATTACAGGAGTGAAGATATAACCCCTGCCATGCCACATATGAGCTTAAAAGGATAGATTTGTAGGTCTAGTCACCGTTTTCAAATTAGGTTATAAAAGGAATAGGTTTGTTGCTATGGATTTAAGGGGCATAAGGGCCAACAATCACTTACGGTTCTCAAAAATAACAGCAAGCAAGAATATTTCCATCCTGTTACAGCTCTGAAGAAGGATTAAAAAAGAAACGCTCCCTGTTGGACAAAAGTGAAGTCAGGATGGCCACAAATACTAACAACATTAACTTTGCATTATTGAGATTCACACACTCACTTCATTAGCAAAGCATCCTCCAGATTAAAACAGATGTAACTGGTAGCTTGAAACTAATAGTAAAGAGCTGCCTGGCCATCACTCTGTCAATTTCATCTCCCCACTACTTCCCCTGACAGCTTCTTCCGGTATATTTCAAACAGCTGTAAAATCTGCCTTCTCCTTTTCTCCCTTTAAAGGAAAAGTCTGCCAGAAGATTTTGGTGCATTAGGACAGACTTTATTAAACAACTTAATCCATCTCTGCCTGCCTAGTGGGGCCTGGGGAGTCCTAATTAGTCAATAAGCATTTATTGAGTGTTCCAATGTGCATAATAGTCCTGAGTCAGGTGCTGTGGAGTCTTCAAGATCTACTTAGGAAAATGGAGAACACTGCCTCCTAGAGGGTTTTCTGACAGTGTGAGTTAGTATGTAGGGAAAAGGATGGAACATTTGTTGAAGGCCTCCTGGGTACAAATACTGTGTTAGATGCCCTATATACGTTATTACTTCACTTAATCAGTATTTATTTGCTAGGGCTGCCATAACAAAGTACCACGGACTAAGTGGCTTAAACAACAGAAATTTATTTCCTCACAGTTCTGGAGCCTAGAAGTCCAAGATCAAGGTGTCAGCTGAGTTGGTTTTATTCTGAGGCCTCCCTCCTTGGCTTGTAGGTGGCCATCACCTCCCTCTGTTTTCACGTGGTCCTTCCTCTGTGCACACTCTTATCTGTGGTCAAATTTCCTCTTCTTATAAGGACACCAGTCCTATTGGATTAGGCCCCCTAAAGACCTCATTTTAACTTAATTACCTCTTTAAAGACTTCATCTCCAAGTATAGTCACATACTGGGGGGCTAGGGCTTCAACATATGAATTGTGGGGCATAGGGCACAATTTAGTCCATTTTATAACTCTACCATCGAGGTGAGAGAACATGTCAGATAATACTCTGTTTAAAAAAAAATGAACATGCAAAGAAAACAGGAAAATCTGACTCTGACTCAAACAATATGTTGGGATCAAGTTCAGCAGTGAATAACAAACAAACAAACAAAAACAGTGCCTTAAATATCAGAAACTTATTTCTCACTTTCAAAAAGATAAGAAATAGTCCAAAACTGGAGTGATGATCCATGGGGGCAGGAGCCCAGGCATCGTCTATAGTTTTCCTTCCCCAGGTCACCTCATGGTCCAAGATGGCTGCTGAAATTCCAACCATTAAGTCTATATACCACTTTGTTGATTCTGTTCTCAGAAAGGCTCTCCCTTCACAGTTGTAAGATAGCTGCAGCACACTCAGGCCTTACCTTCCCTATGCTTCAAATTCAATGGGAACGAGCAAGAGCCTCTTTTCTAGAAATACCAGTAAAGTTATACTTGTGACCCATTGACCTTGATTGGGTCACATGCATATTGTGGTGGTCAGGGGAATATGATGGACTGATCACCTTGGGTCTGAATACCTACCTACACCCCTGGGTTGAAAGTGTGGCTGGCATGAACTCCTGAGGGAAATTTCATTTGATGTTTCACTAGAAGGACAAATGGATTCTGCGCAGGGCGAACCACAATGTCCAAAGAGTGTTATCCACATTTTTCAGATAAGTACAACGAGACTCCGAGGAGCTAAGTTAACTGTCCCAGTACCCACACGACTGGCAGAGCTAGGATTCAAACTCTCCTGTCTGACAGCAAAGTCCTTCCTCTTCTTACACTGTTGTCTTAATAGATTCAAAGCCAGGGACATCACTAAGGGATGAAGCAAGGTGGGAAGACTTCCTGAAAGAGGTGAGTTAATTAACAGTAGGAAAGACTATCATTGGATGCCAGGGAAACCAAAGTAAAAGCACCATAGGCAAGGAGACTTTCTTCATGTCAGTCGGTGCCTAAAGGCAACCTGCAGAACAGTTGTCCTGGCGCGACACCAGGACACACCCAGCCACCGCCACTGAGGGTCAGTTTGCAAACTCCTCAGATCATTAGCAAGTATTCTGTAGGGAAAATGGCTCTCGGAGCCAAAAGGTTTGGGAAAACCTGTTCCTATCCTATTGGTGAGTCACAGGAGACAAAAAATAAATGTTCTAAGAAGTCCTGAGTTTTCTCATTTGGCTTGACCAGAATTTCCCAGACAATGTTCATTTGTTCCTCAAAGTTTTTGTTTTTGTTGCTGGCTTGGTTTTGAACACCTATTAACATCTTTCATATTCAAGAAACCAAAGTTCTTTGAAATGCACTTCAGGAAACAGGAATTGCTGATTCAATCCAAAGCTTGATTTTTCCAGAAGAGGAAATCAAGGTTCAGGGAAGTTCAGAGATGTCACCAATGTTGTCTAACCGATGAGTGGCAGCTCCAAGACGAGGACCCAGCCATCCTTACTCCCAACTTCTTTGTACTAACTTGCATGTGGGTGGTAGTTTTCAAAGTACTTTTATATGAAATTATCTTATGCCGAGCATGACGAAACTAAGCTTAACATTGTTCTCATTTAACATTTCAGTTTTCATCTAAGTAGATAATCAGTTTCCGCTTTCCAAGAACTGGTGTGAGTGTGTGTGTGTGAGTGTGTGTGTGTGAGTGTGAGTGTGAGAGTGTGTGTGTGTGTCCATCCACAGGATCCTGCATGTACCCCCACCAGAAGCTAAGGCACTCAGAGTGAAATGACTTAACCTATGGTCATTTAGTCAGTATAGGGCTAGGACTGTGTCTTGCCTTTCCTCTGTAGGTTTTGAGTAGATACATTAATCAATCCATCAAGAAATGTTTATTAAGTGTTTACTATGCTCTCAGAACAGTTCTAGACCCTGTGGGGCACAAGAAACAACTATAAATCAAACCAGTGATTATATATTGAATATTTACTATGTGAGAAGCCCTGCACTAAATATTATGGGAGGTACAAAGTTAAACAAGCTGTTGACCCTTTCCCAAGGATTTTATTATCTAATGAAGGATATAAGATAAGGGCTCGAATAAATACAATGAAAGGCAATATAGGATCATAGAAGGAAATTTTGTTTGTTTGCTTCTTTATGGAGGGAGAGGCGTTTGAGCTGGAGTTAAAGCACCTGATCCAACTGCGTCGTCTCCTCTCTGCAGGTGAGAAAGGTGAAGTTATGAAAGCTGCTGGGCTCCTGAGTTTGCAGCTGAATGCAGGAAAGCCTCTAACAGAGATTCTTAACCCGGACTGCAAATTGGAATCACCCGGGGAGATTTTAAAACACAGATGTCTGAGGTTTCATCCCTGACTAACTGAATCAGAATCTTGGGGCTTAGGAAGTTAGGATTGTATTTTCTTTGTAAAGCTGCTCCAGGTGAGTCTGGTGTGGCCAGGGTCCAAAGCTGCCGACCTCCAGCTTTGCAGCAGGCCAGACTGGGGGTGGGGAAGGGGAAGGCAAGCTGGGGTCGACAGAAACAAGGAGGGATAGCCAGACCTGAGGACCATGGCGGAGGAAGAAGTAGCAGTATTCTCCAGAAGATGTTCGGAGCTGACAAGTTATGAACAGGGAGCCCCAGAGGATTTGGAACAAGGAAACATGTACCATTTCGTTTTCACAAGTCTGCAGTTCAGAGAAGTTAAGAATCTTAACTTCTTACCAAGCACCATTGGAAAAAGAGGTGAAGGTGGGATTTGAACCCAGGTTTATCTGAATCTGAAAATATGTGCTTTTACATCATAAGCCTATACTGCTCCCAATGTATCTAGGACTAATGTAGGACCCTGACCTGATGGGCAACTGTCGACGAACAGTCCCCCCTGATGTGCTTCTCTCCCCGCCCCCTCCACCATCTCCCCTCCAGATGCATACTCCCAGCTCTGTCCTCTCCCACCTGCCGCATCCTATAGGGGGAACCCTGGCTCTGGCTCCAGCTGCAGGACACTCCCCTTTCTAAAAAGGCCAGTAAGTGGCTTCAGGTGGCAACTGGGACTAACAGCCTCTCCATGCCGGTGGAAAATGTGGTTGAGAACAAAAACCCAAGAGAATTC
>NW_021703772.1:18060365-18243009 GCF_005190385.1 Monodon monoceros
TTTTGTGGTACGTGGGCCTCTCACTGTTGCGGCCTCTCCCGTTGCGGAACACAGGCTCCGGACGCGCAGGCTCAGCGGCCATGGCTCACGGGTCCAGCCGCTCCGCGGCATGTGGGATCCTCCCGGACCGGGGCACGAACCCGTGTCCCCTGCATCGGCAGGCGGACTCTCAACCACCGCGCCGCCAGGGAAGCCCAAGGCGTTTCATTTTGATGGAAAAGGATTACACTTGCGCTACATCCACACACCAAGGTGTAACTGACTAGTCTTGTTGTCCGGGGCAGAAAGCACGGAGGTCGGGCACCCTCCCGCCGCTCCATCATTCCCGGGTTCAGCTACGCTCAGGCCAACTTGAGGCCAGCCAGGGATGTCCGGCCTGCCACCAGCTGCTCTGTCGAACCAGCCGGCTGCCAGAAGAAGGGTTTGGCCAGAGCCCTCAAGAAGAGGAAAAATACCCATCTCATCTCACCAGTGCCCTAAAACAGATGCAGAGTTAGGCTATAAACAGAAACAAGTACAGGACCTCTCTGCCAAGACCTACAGTGGAGAGGGGTACCCAGGAAGTGACTGTCCCTGTATGCTAACAATGGCGTTTGCAAAACAGCTCACTGATCACACGACCATGGAATGCCAGCAAAACCATCTGGCCCCTTCTACTCAATGTGTGGGTCCCAGTGCAGCAGCTTCACCTAGGACCTAGTTAGAAATTCAGAATCTCAGCCCCCTCCCAGAACCTACTGAATCAGAATCTGCATTTTACCAAACTCCCCAGGTGAGTTTAATGTTATGCACATTAAACTTTAAGAAGTACTGATCTTGGGCTTCCCTGGTGGCGCAGTGGTTGAGAATCTGCCTACCAATGCAGGGGCCGTGGGCTCGAGCCCTGGTCTGGGAAGATTCCACATGCCGCAAAGCAACTAGGCCCGTGAGCCACAACTACTGAGCCTGCGCGTCTGGAGCCTGTGCTCCGCAACGAGAGGCCGCGATAGTGAGAGGCCCGCGCACCGCGATGAAGAGTGGTCCCCGCTTGCCACCACTAGAGAAAGCCCTCGCACAGAAACGAAGACCCAACACAGCCAAAAATTAATTAATTAATTAATTAATTAAATTTAAAAAAAGAAGTACTGATCTAGAGCACCCCGCTTGTTTGACAGATGAGAAAACAGTTCAGAAGAGGTTGAGGGGCTTTCCTCAAGGTCCCACGGCTAAACAGTGGCAGACCTCAAATGGACAATAACTCACATGTGCACTGCACTTTCCCTTATGTTCAATCACTTAATCCTCAAACAGCTGCATGAAGTGGGCAGGACAGAAGTATCATCCCCATTTTACTTATGGGAAACTGAGGAACAGAGACACTAGGTAACTCTCCCAAGGACACACAGGAATTGGCAGAGTCAGGATTCAAGCCAGGGGTTCTGCCTCATTTTGCTTAGTGTTCTGGGGGAGGGGTCCACAGACTTTTTCTATAAAGGGCCAGATAGCAAATGTTTTAAGCTTTGTGGACCATACAGTCTCCATTATGACTATTCAACTCTGCCACTGTAGCAGGAAAGCCATCATAGACAAGAAACAAATGGTTGTGACTGTGTTCTAATAAAACTTTATTTATAAAAACAGGCAGTGGGCCAGATTTGGGCCCCCTGGGGCTGTAGTTTGGCAAACCTTGCATCATGTTTCCATGAGAAAATAATCTCTATGTCAGCCTTCCTATCCTATTCCAGAGTCACTGAAGAGAGGAAGGAGTGAATGGGTTTTGTCCCCCCAGGGAAAGCCCCTCCCAGCATCTCATATAGCACAGGGCACTTCTCTGGGCAGAGGGAGGCTTTTACCCTAGTCCAAAGGAGGGTTGATCAAAAGTAGGTAGACCTCACCTGGGATGCTGCGTATGGCTGTGCAGGATACACCCTGAGAGAGCTGCCTGAAGTCCCTCCTCTTCTCTGCTCACCAAGCTAAGACCCTGGCTTAGGGGGCACCAGCTGAAGAGAAGCGAGCCCTTTGCTAATTGCTCTGCCCCGAGGGAGCCATTTCTGCAAACTCCCTCCCAGAGCGGGTGCCTTCTCTCCTCCGCGTGAAGGAACTTCGGGCTCGCAGCAACCCTGGTACCTCCGTGTCCCACCACAGGCTGAGCTCCACCCCCCAAAATATTCCCTCAGCGAAGGCCCACTGCAGTGCTGCAGAAAGGGCAGAGAGGCAAAAGGAAGAAACCCCAGTGAGCAACGTCTGACTCAGCAAACAAAGCTGGGAACCATCCTTTAACGTGTGCATTCATTAATGTTCCCGTCCATTTTAAACACTGGGGTAAGAGTTTCCAGACTTTGCAGACCATTTAAAAGCTTAAAGGATTATCAAACCAGTCATTTAAAATGACACTGTCACTGCGCAAATATTATTCCATCAAAGAGCATGCATGGCATAGGCTGAGATCAGCTTTGGGTACAGGGCCTTCCCCCACTGCAAATCCCACCGCATCCTCATAAAGCTGTCAAGCCCCCACTTCATGAAACGTATATAAACGCAATGATGTTAGCCATGTCACAGCAAGCTAATTCATTTTGGCTTTTTCCCTGCTGCGCTGCCCTATTAAGGCTTTTATCAGTGTATCCTCTTAGGATCACCCCCAGCAGGTCTGCCATTGGCCCAAGGAGATGAAATCCAAGAAAGTGTTTAATTTCCAAACAGGCCAAACATCTTAAATAAATAAATAACCAACAGACCTGGTTTGAATGTAATGGTAACATGCACAAGGCCGACTGCTGGGGTTTTATCAGGAAAGAGATACTGTAAGATTAATAAACAAGCCTGTTCTCTTCCCAAGGTCCTTTGACCTGATATAGCTGCTGGCTTCAGCTCTTGAGGGCTGGGGAGGTTTTTCTTCTTTAATTACTAAATCACTAAAAGAAAACCTACTTGGCATGGGTAGGGCTTAGGAAAAACCTCCTTAAGCTCTGTTTCCAGTTGTTTTTCACCACGTGTATCCGTATGGCTTCTGCGGCTCTGCTGTTCCCAGCCTTGTTAGGGTTTGCCCAGGCAGTCTGAGGAATAGAGGGGTCTTTTGGTGTGGGTTTCTTCTCCCAGTCCAGGGAGACAAAACTGATTTTGATGGAGAATGTGGAAGCCTTCACAGATCCCAAAACCTCCAGGGTTCAGACCCTTTTAGACAGCAATGCAAGAGGCCTGACAAAACGACCAACCCCCTGGGAATCCACAAAGCCAGGGAAGAATATTCACCCACTGTATCAGAGGTGCCTGGGCTGAAGCCATCCTGAAAGGTCCTGTGTCCTTTTTAAGGGTAAATAAGAGGACATAACTTCTCAGGGAAACAACCACTTCCAGAGACATTCTTCTTGCCATACAACTACTCCCCTAAACACATGTCCCTGAGGAAAATTCACAAATTGGCCCAAATGCCTGAATGTCACTATTTTCAGCCACAGAAATCTGCTTACGTCAATAACAAGCTATAAATACCCAGCCACTGGGAGCAGCTTTTACAACAATTCCACTTAGGACTAGGCCTTGGCAGTTGAGGCCTAGGAAGAAAGAGTTCTTGAGGAAATCCGTAAGCCTGGGTGTTCCTATGGGGAGAGGACAGGTTCTCCTCAATTCTTCCACTTTCCTCTTTCTACTGTTCCCATTCCAACCACCAGCCCAGACACGCACACACACACACACACACACACACAATGCCGTGTGCTGCATATGACACCTGACTCAGGCCTCCTCTCCAGGGACAGCCTGGCATCCTAGCAGGAATGCTGTGGACCACAGGGGAAATGCCAGCTCAACCTGTTTCTACTGGGGGCCACTCCTGCCCTTTAAGAGAAAGTAGTATTTCCCAGGATGCATCTGTGCAACAAAGGGTCAGATAATTTAGGGAGTAAAAACCCATCTCTTTTTAGGGGATTCAAGACAAGTTTGCATATTAAAGGCTCTGGAAAGTTCCATAGTAAAGATACTTGTTAAATTTTGTCTGACCTAGCACTTGGTAATCTTACTTGATGATGGTAAGTTTTTTTGTTTTGTTTTGTTTTGTTTTTACTAGAGTATAATTGCTTTACAATGTTGTGTTAGTTTCTGCTGTACAACGAAGTGAATCAGCTATACGTATACCTATATCCCCTCCCTCTTGGACCTCCCTCCCACCCATCTGGGTCATCACAGAGCACCGAGCTGAGCTCCCTGTGCTATACCGCAGGTTCCCACTAGCTATTTATTTTACACGTGATAGTGTATTTATATCAAACCTAATCTCCCAATTCATCCCACCCTCCCCTTCCCCCACTCCATGTCCATATGTCCGTTCTCTATGTCTACATCTCTATTCCTGCCCTAGAACTAGGTTCATCTGTACCATTTTTCTAGATAACACACACATGCATTAATATACGATATTTGCTTTTCTCTTTCTGTAAGTTTTATTCAAGGAACATGCCTTATCAAGAAACACGGTCTTACAGCGAAAGAGAAATATCATATGATATTGCTTATATGCAGAATCTAAAAAAATGACATAAATGAACTTATTTACAAAACAGAAAAGACTCACAGACTTAGAGAACAAACTTATGGTTACCAGGGGGAAGGGTGGGAGGGAGGGATAGTTAGGGACTTTGGAATTGATATGTACACGCTGCTATATTTTAAACGGATAACCAACAAGGACCTACTGTATAGCACAGGGAACTCTGCTCAATATTATGTAACAAACTAAATGGGAAAAGAATTTGAAAAATAGATACATGTATATGTATAACTGAATCACTTTGCTGTACACCTGAAACTAACACAACATTGTTAACCAACTATACTCCAATATAAAATGAAAAGTTAAAAAAAAAAAACACAGTCTTAGAAACAACGATGAAACATTGATTAAACACAAACTACCACAAAGAAGCTCTGATGACATCAAGTCTGTAACCCTCAAATGGAATGTTTTCAAGTCAGCGTGAAAACTTCTAGCAAAGGAGGCAACATATTGGTTTCTAACAATTCTGATTTTTCAAAGCCCAACCACCTACCCTCCCTCACCGTACTATGAGCTCAAGCAAGTGCCACGTGGTGTGTGCAGCTGTGGACAACTGACACAAGGCATTTGTGTCCAGACCTTCCAGGCCATCAAGGGGAGAGGGAAATTTGTTGCTGAGAAAGAACCTAAGGGCACAATGCCAAGACCAGTCGTCTCCCTCCACAGCAGACTCGGCACCTGGGCCAAAAATCACTCTCGGTTCCCTTTTTAATTCTGCCCTCCTTTATCCACCAAGATGGGGGAAATTATTTTGATTGGAATTAGACAGCCACCTGCAGCTAGATCTTTAGCTGTTATTAGTATTCTGTTAAAGCCCTTTCACAACAAGCTCACTGAAAAAGACAGTGGACTTTTTTTTTTTTTTTTTTTTTTGCGGTACGCAGGCCTCTCACCGTTGTGTCCTCTCCCGCTGCGGAGCACAAGCTCCGGACGCGCAGGCTCAGTGGCCATGGCTCACGGGCCCAGCCGCTCTGCGGCATGTGGGATCCTCCTGGACCGGGGCATGAACCCGTGTCCCCTGCATCGGCAGGCGGACTCTCAACCACTGCGCCACCAGGGAAGCCCGACAGTGGACTTTTGAAGTTGCCCAATACTATCTCTGGTGATTTTCTCAAGTTAACAACCTCAATACCCGCCAATTGTGCTGGCTGGGGAAGGTGATAATCTCCTCCCCACGGTCACGGTCAGGAATGAAAGGGTCTGGGATAAATTACAGAAGGGATCTCTGCCATGAACTCTCTTCTCCTTGATCTCACCCCAGGCTTCCTCACTGTATTTTTACTTTAACACAATGTTCAGGTGCTTTTCTACCCTCCCCTTTCCTAAATTCCTCCAATAATTCAGGCCTTGATGTCTTTCCCAAGTATCACACCCACGCAGAGTTGGTGTCATTGGTGCACAATTTGGAACAATGGCTCTAAACACTGCTTACTTACAAATGATTTCTTACTAATATTTCTTTCTAATGGAGAACACAAACACTTCCCCTTCATTTTAAAATCCCTGACACTCCAACCTCCAACACCTACTACACTTGTAATAATAAGCCTTTATATTTGTTTATCCATTTACAGCTTCTAGGGAGGCTTCCTGTACAAATTCCCCATTTATGGTCACACAGTCCTGTGGCCATGACTTGGGAAGGAACCCTTCGGGTGTTTATTATCCAGCCATTGAACAGGGAGCCAACTTTGGTTCCATTTTTCTGGATCAGCAGCTGAAGGAATTTAACCAAGTGTGAGCTGGTCTCCATGATGAATGACAAAAAGAGAGAACTCAAATTTATCGCCAGTGGCCCAAGGCAGAGACCACAGAGCCAAAGTCCTAAGACTCAGAAGAGCCCCTGAATTCCTTGTCATGCTTAGGATGAAACTCAGTGGGCGGCCACAAAGAACAGTCTTTGATCCCTCCAACTTTCTTCTCACTTTCTCTCCTGCCACAGCCGAGACAGCCATTCCACGAACATCCACGTTACGCTGCTTTTCTTAGGGGACATAGGAAGTGGTGGGTTTCTGTTTCTTCGGTTTTAATTTTTTTCTAATCAGTGGGTCCCCCCCCCCGCAATCCTCTACTGTTAACACTTTTCTTTCCACAGGTAAAACTGGAACTTAATATTAGAAGAATTAAACCAAAGGAAAAGCTCAAAGGAAAAACTCCTAATAAAAGAAGTAAATCCACCAGGATTCAAATCCTGGCTTCACCAATTATGAGCTTGGGCAAGTTTCTTAACTTCTCCAAGCCTTAATTTCTTTGTCCCTAAAATGGAAATAATAGTACCTCCTTCACAGAGTCCTCATGAGGACCAAAGCAGTGAATAGATGGTTTCTAGCACCTAATAAGCACTAGATGGTATTTTATTACTATTCTGTCTGAATTACTAGAAAAAGATAAATAATAAATAAGCAATTTATTCTCCTTGTACAATGAGCACCCAGCAAGCTTCAGTAAGGGCTATTGACAAGCCCTCCTTTGTTATGAAAAGTCCTGTCCTTCTCCTACAGAAGCTCCAATTATTAGAAAGCCCCCAGAAAGTGAAGGCTACATCCTGAAAAATAGTAATGACACATTGGTAAGTTTAGGAGAGCTAAGAAGGAAATCTGGATTCACCTTGCTAAAACATTAAAGACAGGTGAACTCACATTTACTGCGTGTCTCTCAAGGGCGTCTCTGATCTTTCCTACAACCACGTGAGGATGGCACTGCCACCCCCATCTTACAATGACACAGGCAGTTTCCGACCCAGATTCAATGGCCTACACGTGATGGAAAAGGGATTTGAACCCAAATCTCACTGACTCCAAAATCCATACCTTCCACCACACCCGCACCAAACATATCAGAGAGAGGAAAACAGCCAATTAAAATTGATGCTCTTTTATCAACTGCTGAGAGAAAGCAACTATTTGGTAACCTCAGAGACAGATCTTTTGATATTGTTTTCATGCAAATTCACTGTTCCTAGCCCCAACATCATTAAACTGGAAATCCGGACAGCTAACAGGAATAAGGGAGGAGGGAAATCCAGCTGGAGTACAAGCTAGACAGACCGTGTCTGCTAAAACTGCACCCTATGATGTTAGAAGCTTCTAGAATACTGAAAGAGCCAGCCACTGGCTCTCAAAGAACCAGGACAGTGGCAGTAAATGAACCTGGAGCTGAGAAGCAGCCAGCATGGGGCCTGAGTTTAGTTTTGATTTTGGTTTTGCTTGTTGCTGTTGCTGTTGCTGTTAACTCTGCCACTTGCAGGGAAGCGAGGCTGCTTGCTCCACCTAGGAAAAGGCTTGGAAAACCTTCACTCGAATGATCGGCAGATGCCCCAAAGCACATCGTCATGGAATAGCGTGCTCCTCAGTGAAGGCTTCTGGAAACCTAACGGAGGCTCCTCAGGGGCCAGGACAAGGCCTGGGAGCTGGCCGCTGAGAAGAAGTGAGCCAAGATCCCTCCGTCTGTCCTCACTCGTGCTGGCTTCTGTCCTGCCTCACACTGGCTGCTCACCAGTGAGCTGGAACAAAGACAGCCTGGACAAGCCAGCGGGAGGGTGGACCTGTAGCTGGTTTTCGGGGGTGTCACCTGCCAGCCTTACTCTGAGTCCCCACGGGGAGCAGACGCTGGAAGCTGCACACCCGGCCCCTCCTAGCTCAGGCCAGTGGGAGACCCCGGTATCAGGACCGGCAGATCTGGCACTGGGTCTTGGCTCATGTGCATGTACTCCACTCCCCCTCAGTTTCTGCATCTGTGAAATGGGGTAGCAAGATCTACAACGGGGGCTGTCTTGAGAATTAGATGAGTTAAACTTCATTATGCCTGTCACAGTAGTGATAATGACAACTGACATTTATTGAGAACTTACAATAAGCCAGGCTACCACTACGAGCTTTATATGTATCATCTCATTTAATCCTTAGAACAGCCCCACACGCTAGGTTCCATTATCTTCCCCATTTTTACGGATAAGGACATTGAGGAGAAAGGCAGCTAAGTAAGTGGCTCAAGGTCACAGAGATAGCAAGTGTCCAAGAGGGGGACAGAGCCAGGGAGTCTGTCCCCAGAGCCCGTGTTCTCAGTAACTAGGATACAGATATGGCTTCCGTTCTGCCCAGCTCTGCACCACTCTCACCACAGACATCCATCCTCCCCACTAACATTCCTCCACACCAAGTGTCTTCTCTATGCTAGGCACCATTTGTGGGACTCGGAGGGACACCAGGATGAATAAGACACAGTTTCTTCCCCAGAGGGAGTCGGAGCTTACCAAAGCAGAGTCAAGTAGGCAGGTGGGCTTGATGAAGCGTGACGTGTGCTCTACAGGAAAGCTAGCAAGAGACGCTGAGGACCCAGGCCAGGAGCCAAGCGCCTTCCTGAAGAGAGATTAACATCTGTGTGCTTTCGATGCATCAAGCACTGCTGGACACACCTCACTTCATGCCCACCACGGCCCCCCGAGGAAGGCACCACAATCAAGCTTGTTTGACAGATCAGAGAACTGAGGCTCAGAGACTGCACTCCCCTGCTGGAGTTATACGGTCAAGAGATGGTAGAACCGGGATTCCTGACTCCGTGGCCTGACCCGGTGCAGGTGAGGCGCTAGTCACCGTGCTATCTATCTCCTGTATGTGCAACACGCCCTCCATTCCAAACGCCTTCCTGTCTCCTGATCCTCATATCAACCATGAGAGGCTTGGAGGGTAGGAGCTATGACTTGACTTGGGCAGATAAGCCGCTGCGTCAAGCTCAGTACCAGGCAGCAGGTTTGCCACGACTAGGGCTACAGCCTGCATCTCCCCTGACAATGGTGCCTCGTGGCAGGAAGACGAGAGTGGAGCTGGCAGCCATGTCAGACACCCACTGACACACCTGGGCAGCCACGGCTGACGCTCTCTCCAGGGAGCCCAGCCAGGCCCTTGTGAAGTCAGAGGCTTTGTGTTCCAGCCCTTCCACTCTCCTGCCAGAGGGCATGGTGCACAGGAAGGATGCGCTTCCCCCTCTGTGCCTCGGCCCACTCTTCAGTGGTGGCCTCTCAGCCTTGAGAATGCACGGTCATTAGCCAAGGGCCAGGATAAGCCGCCGTGGAGGAAAGAGGTAGGGGACCCGTGATGTGGGCCTACTTCTCCTGCCTGGCTCTGCTTCAAGTCAGAGAGATGAGCAAGAACCTTCCTTCCAAGGGGCCCTCAGGGAATCTGCAGTCTCACCGAGGAAACCCTAAAACTCACAGGAAATAGCTGAAGACAGTTCAGCACCAAAAATAAGCATCGGGTGACCCCAAGAACATCAAAGTTCTGAGGCCAGAGGAAGCCCCACGGGGACGGCAGGGAAGAGACCATGAACTAGGTGCAGAGTGAACATCTTCTGACACTGCCCTGTGGGGGAGAAAAGGAGGCCAGGCCCATGAACCCAGACAACTCCCAGCATCGCTCCGCTTCCTGCCGCCCTAGGAACCAGGATCTGGCGGGAACTTACAGTCCAGGCACCCGCCATAATCAGACGGACTGGGCCTTGCCACTCAAGGGCCTGGCACTGTTTTAGTCCTGTTTCAAATTAACATAAGAATTTTTCAAGACACACCTTGTACGAAACTGAAAAATAAAATCAAAAGGTATCCACCTTATAGCCAATAAAATATGAGACTCTCTCTTCCAAATTCAGCCTTTTTCTGCACCCGATCTTACTGGGTAATGGACACGGCTTCGTAACAGGGCAGACAAAAGAGATGCTGCCGGCTTCCCCATGAAGTTCTGAGCATAACAAGGGCGAGAAGAAAGGCATATAACTGTTTCCCCCTTCAGAGCCAGGCAACCTCACTTAGAGCACTGCTGTTCTCTGGCGGCTGGAATGTGAGCTTGACTTCAAGCCGGGAAAACCCAAGCCCAACTCCTAACATCAGCTCAGCCCCCGGAGCTCCTGTCCCTTTTTTCACCTGGCAAAGATGCTGGATGCAGAGCCCTGGGGTCCTGCTGCAAGTCTCATCTACAGTGGTTTGCAGGAGGAACAGAAAGTGAGTGCGGTCCCTGAAGAGCTGAAGGTCACGGTACAGGAGACGAGATTTATAGACTGTTTCTAACAGCTCCATTGGCTCCCATGCAGGAAAGAATGCCTGCGTCCCAGTGGCAAATTCTAGTCGTTTTTTCCTTCTGAAAAGATGTATGAGATAGTGAGCAATCGTTGGATGCCGTGCTAGGATCGGGAAGAACATGTAATTCCTGCTTCTATTGCCTACAGTTTCTTAGGCTTTAACTGTTCATCGTCCTGTTAAAAAAGAGACAACAGGCCCAAAAGGGGGTCACTTGCGCTAAGCCCAAGTCACCAAACCAAGACTTAATACCTAACTTAATTACAGTTTCAACCTCTCCCAGGAGTAGAATCTTCCAGCCAATCTGGAATTCCCTGGTCAGCACTAGCGAGGGAATCTGCCTGATTAGACCCTTGCCGTCCCCTAAAGGAAGGTGATCTTGACACAAACAATCCACTCTTTGCTAATAACTTCCTTGCCCCGCCCCCTTCTGCCTAGAAAAGTCTTTCAATTTGTATAGCTCCTCAGAGCCCCTTTCTATCTGCTGGATGGGATGCTGTCCAATTCATGGACGGTTGAAGACAGCCAACAAGATCTTAAAATTTACTCAGTTGGATTTTTTTAACAGGCTTACATTTTATTTTTTTTAAAATCAACTTGCTTTTGTTTTTGTTTGTTTGTTTGGGGAGGGGGTTTTGGTTTTTGTTTGCCACGCCATGCGGCTTGCGGGATCTTACCTCCCTGACCAAGGATCGAACCCGTGAACCCTATAATGGAAGCACGGAGTCCTAACCACTGGACCATCAGGGAATTCCCTTAAATTTTATATTTATGCTCATGACACTCCAACCCTAACAAGGTAATTTGGTGGAGAATCATATTTTAAGGAATCTATCTCAGTGCTCCCTGGGTTTCCACATATTTCTGAAACACTTTTATCACTGGTAGATGGGACCAGCATGTGAGCAAATCATCCTTATTCATTAGCAACCTGAAATTCAGACAAGTTGAACAGAACAAATTAAGTGGAAATAGTTGCTATAAAACAAAGCCATGTGTTTCATTCCACAGCCCCAGGCTGATCTTTGAGAAGGGGAAGCACCTGAGTCCAGGTACCCAACAATCTCCTTTCTCACACTCACCAAAGATATCCCCACCTCTGGGGCCTGTATCTTGGAAAGCTGGCTTAATGGGAAGAACTCTAGATTTGGAGTGACAAGATCCATGGCTGTGACCTTGGGCACATCATTGTATACATTCAGACATGAATTTGACCAAATTAAAAGCAACTAAAAACAGAAGAATCCATCAGAGGTCTCCCAAGTTACACATCACTAATTTGTCCACCTTCCTGGTTTCTATATGGAAGACTATGTGAAAATCTTAGAAGAGATGGGAGCCAGAAAACCATGTCTTCTTCTCTCAGAGGCCAGCATAAAGTCTAAAACACAGGCAAAGAAAAGTCTGCCAGCCAAGAAAAGCCTGGGCTACTTCTGTCAGGTCAGAAAGCTATTGACTAAGATGTGGGGAGAAGGCACTCGCATTTCCTAAGGGTCTCCTGAGCCCCAGGCACCTCATACACAGCTTGTCACCAGAAACCCTATAAAGTTGGTGTCGCTATCACCCCTCCTTCTTCTGCAAATGAGAAAACAGGTTTAGCTGTGCTGAGCAACTGTGTAGGTCTCTCACCTAGAGGTGGGAGGGTCTAAGGCCTGCCTGATCCTCAAGTAGATGCTGCCTCAGATTGTGACACCAAGCAAAGTGCCAATCACACATTAAGGGGCTTTGTCAACTGAGAAATGCAAGGCAAATGTAAGGGATGTGGCCTGAGAGGGTCTTTTTGTGTGTTTTTGGTATTTTGTTTTTTTTTTTAATAGTAGCTACTATTTCAGTCGTACAGCTGACTTAATGTCAGAGCTTCCCTTCTGATGACACTCTCTCTATTTAAAGTCAAGTGTGGCTGAAAGTAGACACTGGCTACACTACACAAGAAGTCAGGCTTGACTTCAGTAGCAGCTCCATGTTTACAAACTGAAAAAAAGTGGCCCAAGAGCATTGCCCAGTAGACCCTTGATCTCATGGTGAGTTTGGTTTGGTGGAAGGAGGACACACAACCCGGATTCTAGTCTCAACCTCAAGTTGCACCAGCAGACTGTGAACTTCTTGAGGGCAGGGGCTCTACCTAAATACCCACATGTCTCCATGCCCAACAGAGTACCTGGCAGACAGTGGACCCTCAATGCATATGTGCTTGTTGAATGAATGAATGAACAAATGAACAGAGATTCTGATGATATGGGAGGCATTTATGTGGAATGGAAAACACTGGGCTAGTGATCTGAAGACCTGTGATCAAGTTCTGGTTCTGACATGAACCAGCTGAGTAGCGTCTCCACAAGTCAATGGACTTTCTCTCAGTCTATGTCCTCATCTCTCCAAATGGGGTAAAAACACCTTTGTTGTACCCATCTTACAGGGATGCTATATCAAATGAAGCAATATTTACAGATGAACTTAGTTTAAATCTATTCAAATACAAGTTATACCACTGTATTATATAGAGCCAAGGAACTACAGTGTGTCACAGCCAAAGTCATTGCTTTACAGACGGGAAAACTGCAGCCCAAAGAGAAGGATAAGAACCCAGGCCTCTGGCTCACTGCTCCACCTTGCTGATGACATTGGCTAAGTTCACGGTGGCCCTGCCAGAGCTGGCAGACCTTCTTCAGGCTAAATCCACAGCACCCACTTCACTGGGTGGACCATAAGCTTTTCTCAAATGGGATACACTCCAGAGGCAGATTTGGGTGTAAGATCGCTCCTATAGGCCTATCTCTGTCTTCTGAACCTATCTGGGGATGCTAAGCAAAGGATTCCTGAATATGGGAAATATGGTCCAAGCCCGGCCATCAGTTCTTCTGTAATCCTTGGGCAGTTCCACAACCTGGCCCCAGATTCTCTCTCCAGTCTCAACCTCCATCACTCCCCAGGGGACTCCTCTGTTCCTTCCAGGCTGGTCTCCTCATCATCCTCTGATACGCTTCACACATGCCAGCCTCTGTGACTCCAGCCACGTCACTCTTCCCTATCTCTCCTCCGCCCACCTTGGAGCCCAGCCCTCCACTTCTCCATCCAGATACCATGCATCCTTGAGAAAAAGCGCAAGTCCCACCATTGCCAAGGTGTCATCCCTGACTGTCCCAACCCACAGTCTTTCTCTCCTTCCTCCAGCCAACCCACACACTGTATCTGCTGTGGGATGAATCATGTCTCCTAGAAAGATATGCCGGAGTCCTAATCCCCGGTAGCAGTGATTGTGACCTTATTTGGGAATAAGGTCTCTGCAGATATAATCAAATTCAGATGAGGTCATGCTAGATTAGGATGGGCCTTAAATTCGATGACGGGTGTCCTTATATGAAGAGAGATTTGAAGACACAGAGGAGATGCAGGAAAGAAGGCCGTGTGAGGACAGAGGCAAAGACTGGAGTTGTGCTGTCACAAGCCAAGGAACACCAAGGACAGCCAGCGACTACCAGAGCTAGAAAAGGCGAGGAAGGACTCCTTATCTCTAGAGCCTTCAGCAGGAGCATGGCCCTGCAGACACCTTGACTTTGGACTTCTAGTCTCCAGAACTGTGAAAGAATAAATTTGTTGTTTTAAGCCACCCAGTTTGTGGTACTTTGAACCCTAGGAAACCAATGTAACATCTCGGGCCATTCCCTGGGCTTGTGCATACCTGCTCACCATGTACTACTGGTCACCTTCTCGTGAGCATGTCATAGGCCTGTGAACTGCCTGAGGATAGGAACTGCCTCTCCAATGCTTTTGTTGTCCCCCCCAGTGCCTCGTGCCTAGCGGCTTGACGGAGGTAACCTCAAGCACGGTGACTCTCAACATTCCATCAGGAACAGGGGCTGCATTAGGAAAGACACATGCTTTCTACTCAGATTCAACAAGTTCTAGCTACGTGGCAAAAGAGAATTTGGGTGACTGTTTTTCAGAGAATACAGCCCTGCTTCCCAGCTGCAATTCCATAGCTCCAACTGTTACCCAAATCCTTTCCTTCCACCTACTCTCACCAAACCCGACACCAAATGCAGCCCAAACTCCTGCCCCCGGCTCTCTCTGTCCCTGCCAGCCTGGCCCAGCCCTACCCTTACCTTCCATCACCGCAAGCACACACACACACACACACACACACACACACACACACACACACACTCACCTACGGTATAATTAAATTGGATTTGACGCTGTGTTTTGTTCCCTCTCAATCTTCAGAGTCAAATCCTATGTGGAGTTAACCTTTGAAATTCAATGGCCCAGTCCCAGCATAGCCAGACAGAGAGATTACCACAAGTTCAACAGCGCTGGCCACATTGCCAGCCATCCCACTGTGTGTACTTGGACATGAGCTTGGAAAGGAGAATCTGCACTCCCCTCAGCAGGTCTTAACTTGAAGGGCCTCTGATGTTTCAAGCATCTCACCACACTGAACGTGCATCTAGTGTTTAAAGATCAGCATGTTTCAGGCTTCCCTGGTGGCGCAGTGGTTGAGAGTCCGCCTGCCGATGCAGGGGACACGGGTTCGTGCCCTGGTCTGGGAGGATCCCACATGCCGCGGAGCAGCTGGGCCCGTGACCCACGGCCGCTGAGCCTGCGCGTCCAGAGCCTGTGCTCCGCAACGGGAGAGGCCACAACAGTGAGAGGCCTGTGTACCACACAAAAAAAAAAAGATCAGCATGTTTCCTGCAATCTGGGCCTTCAGCAAGCCACCTCCCACCGCTTGTGCTGGACCCAAGAAGCAATAGTAAAGAGGAAATTTGCTTATAAGTGACTTTTGCCTAACCCCTAAGTAGTGTGTGACTCACAGACATCGTCTCCCTCTTCTCTCCCCTACTTGTCCTCACCCTCACCTGGATCCTCCCCTGGCCTACCTATCTATGAATCCAAACCTCCCCATCCCTCAATGTTCGATTCAAATTTCGTCTCCCCCAATCAACTTTCTTTCATCTCAAGCAGTCACACAGGCTCCCAGCTCCCGCCGAAGCCTCTCTTTTGGCAGGTGATTATAATTACCTTATTTCACGGGTATTTGGATATATTTTTTATCTCCTAGTTAACCCCAAACTTGAAGGTACTTGAGGGCAAAGATCACGTCTTATAATTTCTCCCTTTCAGTTTGGGAATTAAATGAGAAAATGTAATTAAAGGGCCTACATGATGCCTGGCACATTGTATGTGCTCAATAAATGCCAATTCCTTTCCTCCTTATACATCTGCGTATCCCTCAGAGCCAGAGCACCTTGCAACTCCCCTGAATCTTGCAGCTGCCTAATAAATGTTTGCTGAACACGTGAATCAATGCATATAAATGGTGGCCTTTCAACTAAGATCACTGAGTACAATTTGAATATTTTCGTTTTCCTCCCTCATCTCCTAAATTTGTGGGCCCACAGAGATTATTTCTGATATACATCTCGTGGGCTGAAAGCAATATTGAGATGCTGGAGGCACGTGGTGGAAGGCTGACGTCACCCAGTAGTCAGTCCAGAAGTAATTGTCTAAGATCTCCGCAATAACCTAAGACCCCAAGAGCAGGCTGGACAAAATCACGCAGCATCCCAACCAACCTTTAAATCAGTTCACTAATGCAGTCTTTGTAAAGAAATACTATGCAACCCATCCTTATTTTTGCACTCATCTCACACCTTAGATATTCTTTTGTTAATTTCTAATGTCTTCATGTTCATATAACAGATATCATACGTATTTGATATACAACACGTACCTATCACCACTTTCCTTAGCAAGTTTAAATCCTCAGAGGTTGAACCCAATGGGCATTATCAGGAAGTGTGCACAGAGCTGGCATCTCTCAGTGCTATAAGTTAGTAGAAGCTGAATGAATTCTAGATGGTTCTGAGAGGAAGTAGCAGAGGACAGATACAAGAAGACTCCTCCTTCATCCCTACTGCAGACACCAGGGGACCTACTTCCTTTCTCTTGAAAGGGAGTGTGAAGAGTCCCAAAACTCCACAGGCGGCAGTCATCCTTTCAGCTAAACCTTTGGATGGAGCAGGCTGGCCCTCAGCATTGGGTTACCCCTGTTTAAATTAACAGAAAGAAAAGCCAGCCCAGAGCTCAGGACCCCCCTGGCAGAGCCCTGATTTCACACACATTTTCCCCAGATTCCTATTGGCTTGGCTGGAAACCACATATTAAAACCCACCAATCTTTCCACTTGAGCCTGATGAAAGCTTCAACAGAAACAGCTGCACTTCACATGTGGTTTCAGTTAATATCTCATCCCGACAGTTTAACTCTAGCTGGCTGGGCTGCTTTTTTAATATTCACAATCCTCTTCTGTTTCCCATTAAGAATATGTCTTTCATGACTCGCCAGAGTAGAGGAACACAGTAAGGCTGGTAGCACTTCATTTCTGGAATGTCTGAAATAACTGTTTGTATTCTGTGTTACTTGAGGAACATTCCACGTTTGGTATCTCAGAAGCATGTGAAAGTGTTAAACAACTGTAACGCGAACACTGCTCGACCTGTGTGGAACATTTTCCTATTAAAAAAGTAAAGCCACAAACTAATGGCTCAGATTCAGTGTCTAAATCCCAGCACTCGTGGAGTCAAGCAACATGGTAAGTTCATTGTTCAGTTTCCCCCGATGGCTCTCAACACCACCCCATCCCTTCAGCATATACTAAGGTTTAACCGGTATGTGGCTAACTTCACACACAGGCGCACCACACACGTGTGCATACACATGCTTCACGTCCATACTGGGTACAGTTAACTTTCAAGTTCATAGAAATCATGCAACTCTGGTTTCCCGGGCAAAACGCACAGCAAGCTCTGAGATTCTGCCATAGCGGCTTCTCCTTGCAGGGTATGATATAATCGAGGGGGCTTCTCTACTGCTTGATGTCACTCATGATGTGGCGGTGAGCTCGGGGTGCTGGGAATATCCTGCAGGTTCCTCTTTGTCCTAGTGGTTGTCTAAAAATGGTCAAAACCGGAAAGATTTCAACAAGCCTTTTTTTGTACCCACTAGGCATTAAAGATATTGCTACATTTTTTGACAGCTCTTGAATTTTCCCCACGTTTTAGTTCTGTGCATCATCCCTGATTTTGAATAAGAAGAAGAAGAATGAATAAGCAGAAGACTAGGAAGAAAAAGAATTGCTAACCATTAATGTGTATTTTAATATGTGCCCGGCACTGTTCTACATGCAATCTTATTTAAGCCTCACAACCACCCTAGGAGTGAGTTACTATTATTATTCCTGTTTTATAAGAACCTTCAACAAGCCAGAAGGTTAGGAAGTTACTGTGGCAGAGACCACTAGTTAACCCCAATATCTTTTTCTCATTCTTCTTTGGTCATAAAACTACAGAAATCAGAATTGCACTGATTACACCCACACTGCTATGGGAACGTGAAATAAACTTCCATCTTGCTTGTCAAAGGCTCTGTTATTTTGTGTCCGTGTTACAGAAACTGGAGCGATACCCTACCTAACAGTGGCAGAGCTTAAACTGAATCCAAGCCTCTGACCCCAGAACCCATTCTCTTAGCCCCCTGCACTACCCTGCCTCCCTGGCAATATATATGAGTAGAACTGGAATCGACACTGTTAGAGTTAGGTGGGATTGTGCTGCTTTTACAACTAGCTGTTTTGACGGTTTTGAACGTTTCGACCCATGAGTCAAAATGGTTAAGCAGACAGGGCAGAGGCACTCAAGTCACCTTGGGTGATGGGGATTTATTCCAAGGCTACACAGGAAAATGGGATGTCACAGGAAGATGCCTTGTTGACTTTGTATCCCAGTTCTGAGACATACAGCAGCCTCCTGGGGGCTCAGGTCCAGCTCAACATCTTTGTTTTTTTTCTTCAGTTTACCATACTTTTATTTTTTAATTTAATTTTTATTTTATATCGCAGTATAGTTGACTTACAATGCTGTGTTAGTTTTAAGTGTACAGCTAAGTGATTCAGTCATATATATACACATATCCATTCCTTTTCTGTTTCTTTTCCCATATAAGTTATTACAGAATATTGAGTAGAGTACCCTGTGCTATACAGTAGGTCCTTGTTGATTATCTATTTTATATATAGTGGTGAGTATATGTTAATCCCAAACTCCTAATTTATCCCTCCCCTAACATTTCCCCTTTGTTAACCGTAAGTTTGTGTTCGAAGTCTGTGAGTCTGTTTCTGTTTTGTAAATTCATTCATATCATCTTTTTCTTTAGATTCCATATGTAAGTGATATCATATAATATTTGTCTTTCTCTGTCTGGCTGACTTCATTTAGTTTGATAATCTCTACGTCCATCCATGTTGCTGCAAATGGCATTATTTCCTTCTTTTTTATGGCTGAGTAGGATTCCGTTGTATATACACCACATCTTTAACCATTCACCTGTCGATGAACATTTAGGAGGCTTCCATGTCTTGGCTACTGTAAACAGAGCTGCAGTGAACACAGGGGTGTATGTATCTTTTTGAATTATGGTTTTCTCCGGATATATGCCCAGGAGTGGGATTGCTGGATCATATGGTAGTTCTATTTTTAGTTTTTTAAGGAACCGCCATACTGTTTTCCACAGTGGCTGCACCAATTTACATTCCCACCAACAGTGTAGGAGGGTTCCCTGTTCTCCACACCCTCTCCAGCATTTATTGTCTGTAGACTTTTGATGATGGCCATTCTGCAACTCAACATCTTTGGGTGGTACGAAGCTCGAGTGACCTGCAGGTTTCTTAGCATTCCCTCTGAAGAGAGACAACCTGATTTGGCCAGATTTCCACGAGGCAACTAAGCACTCTGATTAAGCAGACCCTCCACCAGGCACCTCAGAGTCCTTCAACATCCATTGTGTCAAATGAAGACATGGCGGCCTGCGGCTTCAGTAAATACATCTGTCCATCCAATCAGCTGTAGCCAGAATAAAAGTTGTTTCCCTCAGACCCATGACCTAAGCCATATGTGAGATGCAGGAAAGAAGTGGTCTGAGGGATGTTAATCTGATGGAGGTAATGTGTGCTCACATCAGCCACTCCAGTACTAAGACCTGACTGTTCTCCATTTCAGGGAGGAAGACCCCGGGAAAGGGAAGAGACTTGCCTAAATAAAGCAGCCACTTACTTTCCCACTAACCAGGACTGAGGCTGGTCTGCATCCGCCTACCCAGGCAGTGCCTGTGGTCATGCTTTTCCACGTCTAGAAGCCATCCCTTAGGTTGCCTGAATTTCAAACTTATGGTTATCTCCAGCACATAACCTTGTCTTCTGCTTATCCATGACAGCCATCTTCAGATTCTCGTCACTTCTGCAGAACATTTCAGAACTCAATGGACATACTCCATCGTACAAAATGAAGAACTGCAGCAATTATCTGGTTCTTAAAAGCCATTTCTGACTTGAATAGCTAAATAACTCATCAAGTCTCTGTT
This sequence comes from Monodon monoceros, assembly GCF_005190385.1. Classification (NCBI taxonomy): domain Eukaryota; kingdom Metazoa; phylum Chordata; class Mammalia; order Artiodactyla; family Monodontidae; genus Monodon; species Monodon monoceros. The sequence continues at coordinate 18,080,381 of NW_021703772.1, forward strand.
TTTTTTTGTTTTGTTTTGTTTTTTGCGGTACGCGGGCCTCTCACCGTTGTGGCCTCTACCATTGCGGAGCACAGGCTCCGGACGTGCAGGCTCAGCGGCCATGGCTCACGGGCCCAGCCGCTCCGCGGCATGCGGGATCCTCCCAGACCGGGGCACGAACCCTTGTCCCCTGCATCGGCAGGCGGGCTCGCAACCACTGCGCCACCAGGGAAGCCCCAGTCTCTGTTTTACATGTGTTCTTTTGATGTAAATTTGACCCTGGTATATTTACTTTCCAATGAAGTCTGACATTCAAAACAACCCAATAGAGAAACCCTTCCTGCTATTTCACAGCCTCAGTAATGAAGCTCCTCATAGGATCTAACTTAAATCTCTCTGGGCCTAAGTCCTCTGTGCCATCCTCTGGAAATACAGAACAGCCAATGTGTGTGTCTGTGTGTCTGTGTGTGTGTGCTCATGCGTGCACTGTGAAGGGGGGGCGGGGCGCATAGGGTCGGGGGGAGTCTTACAGTGAACTAGGTACACAGATCTTGATATTAAGGTTTTCTGTTTCTCCAGACTGTCCAGGTGCTTGCATTTCAATATCACACGTGGCTTATATCCCTACTCTTGTACTTTAAGAAAACAATTAAATAAAAACATAAAGGAAAACCAGCAGCATTTTAAGAGATTTCACTTCTTTTTGATGCCTGTATCCATTTGCTGGGGGCCAGGAGGAGGTCTTAGATTATACAGGGACTCTGGAAACACTTACAGTTCAGGAAGACCTGCCACCTCAATCCGAGCTTTTAGAGCAGTGAGGGTGTAGAAGCAAAATGCTGACCTGATTTTCTTCCACATCACATTGGGGTAAATGGTTTGTCTCCTCCAGGCCCAGCCTCCCTCAGCTTCTGTGCCTGGGAGGCCGACCCACCTGCCTGGCATCAAGAGGTTCCCACGCCCTCTGGTTTCTCACTGACACTGACCACTGGGCAGTGTGGTGGTTAATTTTATGCATCAACTTGGCTGGCCATGGTACCTAGATATTTGGTCAAATAGTATTCTAGATTTTTTTTTAAAGGTGGTTTACTTTTTGGTTTTGGTTTTGGTTTTGTTTTGGATGAGATTAACATTTAAATCAGTGGACTTTGAGTAAAGCAGCTTTCCCTACCTATTATGGGTGGGCCTCATCCAATCAGTTGAAGGCCTGACTAGGACAAAAACTCACCTCCCACCAGCAAGATGGAATTCTGTCAGCAGACTGCCTTTGGACTTGAACTGCAATTCTTCCCTGTGTCTCCAGCCTGCTGGCCTACCTCGTCAGATTTTAGAGTTGCTAAGTCCCTACAATCATGTGAGTCATTTCCTTAAAATAATCAATGAATCAACTAAGTGTGTGTGTGTGTGTGTGTGTGTGTGTGTGTGTGTGTGTACATCCTGTTGGTTTCATTTCTCCGGAGAGTCGTAGCCAAAACAGGCAGCAATGGTAAGAAATCAGAGCGAGGAAGAGAAGCAGGTATTTATTGCCATCTCCTCCTGTGGGATCACCACAAAGGTCTTCACTCTGGACAGGCACTGTCAGGACACAGCCCTGGCCACCTCTGGGTAAGGTGACCATACCTTCCCCTTGCAATGTCAGGCCCGCAGGAGACAACCAAGCCCTCTCTTACTAGGCCAGGGGGACTGCACTAAACCTTAATGGTTTCTCTACACTCTGCTCCCCACTTCACAAATAATCCTTTTATTAAACTCTCCTTAATTAATCCTCACATGAGCATGCTGGGACCCCGACTGACACAAACATCACCAGAACATGGGCACTGCTGCAAAGTTGGTATGGCACTCCGAGCCTTCCTATGTCTGACCCCAACCCCCTCTCCAGTGCCATTTTCCCCATCAATTCACTCCAAGACATGCAAGGCCCCATAACAAAACACCCAGCACCTGCACCCCACCAGCCATGGGCCGGGCCTTCACACCTTCACACCAACATCTCTGTTACTCTCTCTGGATGCCAGCAACCCACACTGCCCCATGCACATGACTTCACAAGAACGGAAGACCAACTTGAAAACTCATAAAGGCTGGGAGCCATGGCCCATGATGGCTCTGCTTTATTTCATCATATTTCATCGTATCCCCAACTTCTATTCTAGAATCATCTATCTTCCATCTCCTCAACCAGTCAAGTGGTTTCAGTTTCTTTATTGTTGTTATTTTTTAATCCAAGACTCCCAAGTCCCCTCCCTCCCAACAGTCCTATTTGTAGCCAAGCAATTACCTAGGAAGGGGTGGAGATCCACTGGAGTGACTGCCTCACTTTGTTTTCCCACCCTCTGCTTGAGCATCTTTGGGCAGGTGTGGTGTTTTTGTTGTGTTTTGTTATGTTTTGTCTCTAGATCTGTTAAGACTCTCCAAAGGCTTTGTGTTTTTAAAAAACAAATAAGTACCACAGGGAAAGCAAAGAACCTACGTCAGTAAAAATGATGCTCACTCCTTCTCTTCCTCTGGATTTTCCTAGACTGTGTTAAAAACGGGAATACACGTCTTTTCAGCCTGCCACTGTGTCTGCCACAGAAATAATGAAAAGCAATGAAAAATGGAAATGAGCAACATGACAAAATCAGTCCTCCTGAGGGTTCAGCTGAAGAGAGCAACATGGAACAAACAGAACCAAGGCTGGAGCAGTCCCTACAATTAGCAGAGTCAGCAACAATGAGATGTCAGAATAGTAGAATTAATGAGTCCAGGTCAGTCACCCAGGCAGTGGCCACATAGTCCAAGTATACAGGAAGGGACTCGCAAAGGGGAGCCTGTGGTCAGATGATGGATTCTGAAATTCTGAAGACAGAGAGAAGGTAATGAGCAAACCAAAAGGCAAAGGGCACGTGTATGTATTCAAATAGTTAATACCAGGTAACAGGGCTTTTGAAAACTAATACGTGTTCCTAGTCTGGACCAGCCCAAAGAAAGCCAGTGAAACTGACCACAGGTGACCAAAAAAAAGGCGGCAGGGGCTTCCCTGGTGGCGCAGTGGTTGAGAGTCTGCCTGCCGATGCAGGGGACATGGGTTCGTGCCCCGGTCCAAGAAGATCCCACGTGCCGCGGAGCGGCTGGGCCAGTGAGCCATGGCCGCTGAGCCTGCACGTCCGGAGCCTGTGCTCCGCAACAGAAGAGGCCACAGCAGTGAGAGGCCCGCGTACCGCAAAAAAAAAAAAAAAAAAAGGAGGCAGAATTATTGTCTCACCTCCTGCCACTGAGGCCACTCCCAGCCTGACGTCCCCACCACCAACATGGTCTGTGGAAGGTTCCACACAAAGCCCTGCTCTCAGCAGAGGACTAATTTAAAATGTAATCGCTCATAATGACATAAGCCTATTAATGTTTACCCCTCACAGAGGAGGCTGATTCCGGCCTACTGAGTTCTTCAAAGACGGATCTTAAGCACTCACACATACTTTGTGTGCCCTCACATACTACCTGTGGGTGAATTTTCATATGAAAAGGATACTGTGCACTTCTTACCAGGTAAATGGCAATCTTTCCTGAGACAGGTTCTGTGCATTATGTGTATCCCCTGGACTTCTTCATCCTTGTTGATACCACCGCACATGGTGATGGAGAGGCACAGATTTTAAATGTCAACCCTTTCAAAGGTAGTTGTATTTCAGTAGAAGTTTCTTGAAGCTGGAAAAACTGAGTCAAAGGAATGTATCTCTAATGGTAGAAAGACCATCAACTGGGATAATACTTTTGGAGAGGTTTCCCCCATCCATTCCTCTCTACCTCCCACAATGATGTGGCCCCTGGGGCAACCCTGGTCCTAGACTGTCTTCCTAAACCTGAGTATCTATTTCCTTCCTTCAAGCTCAGGAGAGGTAAGCGTTGAGTTGCCCTTCTTCATGCATGAGAAGTGAGAAGCCCTCCACTAGACCATCTTCCGACCTTCTCTGAGCCTCTCTGTGGCCTGGTACCAAGAGAGAAGCTGGCACAGACTGCCCCAAGATCATCTCCTCACAACATGAACACCAGCAACCATCTCCTCTATTTTGGTTTGAGGCTGTCAGCCTCACGCCTCAAAATGACCAAAATGTTTGGAGTTGGCATGCTCACAGCCCCACAGTACCTGGCTGGCGGTAGGTGACCAGTAAACAACCCCGGATGCAACATCTCTCGGATGGCAATCAAGTCCTCATTCTTTCTGAGCTCAGGTACCAACTAGCAAGTTCTTTATTAACTCACTCTAACACTCTCAATCCTAAAAGATCATTCTTCTCCTTAGTGAAGAGCTGCTTTCACTCACCCCCATCCTCATCCCCTAATCAGTACATACCACTGACATTCTCCCACCTGCCCATGTGATGGTCTTCTCCACTGACTTTGCAAAGATATTATGGCAAAATGGCAATTTTTCAATTGTGCCAGAGGATGAAAAACAAAAAGCTCACACAGCAGAATATAACGCACACTTAAGTATTGAACACCTTCCAGATACAAGGTAAATTCAAAGACTATCCTTTATACCTAAAGAAGAGGAACTGCCTACAAATCCACAAATCGTTGTCAATTTACCAACTGTGACAGCTTGTCTTCAAAGATGGCCATCATCAATTTCTTCCCTCCTCCAATCAGGAAGTGAAGTCTAAACCTCTACTCCCCTCAGTCTTGGCAGCTCTGATCAACTGAATAAGGTAGACGTGACACCATATCGGTTCTGGGCATAGCTTTTAAAAGTTTCTGCTTCTCCCTCTTGGAACCCTGAGCCCCCGTGTGAGAAGACCAGCTCATGATGCTGGAGAGAGAGGCCATGTAGGAGCATCATTAATGTACCAGGTACATGAGTCAATAATAACGTCCCAGCTCCCATCCATTCAAGTCATCCCATCTGAGCCTCAAACATCCTGGAGCAGAGGTAAGCTGCTCCCCGGTGCCCTGTCCCAATTTCTGCCCCTCAGATTCACACATGAAAAATAATAAAACGACTGCTGTTGTAAGTCATAAGTTTGTTATGCAGCAAAAGTTAACCCGACACCAAGAAGGGATCCTTGTCAATGAAGGATTTCAATTTCTGAGTTAGGAACTGCATTAGTATGCAAATAACAAAGACCGGGAAACACTGGTCTAAACACATTAGGGTTTTATTTTCTCTCATGTAACAAGAAGGTAAGGCCTCCCAGCAAGGTTCTGCAAATCTCTTGGTCTTTCCCTCATGCAACCAGGATGTCTGTTCCAGCCCCAGCTACCAGCATTCCATAGGCATCAGGGAGGAAGAAGAGACATGCCTTTATCAGAAAAGCAGAGCTTTACTAGCACTTCCCAGCAGGGATCTCTGTTTATATCTCATCGGGTAGCACCAGGTTGCAGGGCGAGCCCACACAAGGGAGACTGAGAAGGTTAGGTTTTTAACTAGCAACGGCCACCCTGAACAAAACCAGGCTTTGGTTAGTAAAGGAAAGGATGATATTGAAGAGGCAACTAGATGTTTCTGCCACAGAAACACGGAAATCAATCACACGAGCCAAAGTCCAGAAGCAGAGCAAGCTGCTGGGTCAATCCCGTGATGTCATCAAAGACCCAGAAATTTCCACTCTACTATTCATAGCACTGGCTTCAGCCTAAGGCCAGCTCTCCTCCACTTTGTGGGACGGCTGCCAATACAATCAGGCTACATGCCTCTTAGCTCCTATCCAGCAAGAGATTCTGGCTTCCTGTCTGTCTCTCATAGGAGCAAAGAAGCAAGGGGCCACTTTTAAGCATGGACACTAAACTACACTGGATCCACACTGAATACCTTTCCCTATTCCAGAGCCAAAAGGAATCCCATTGCCAACAAGGGCTTTCATTTACAAGTTCTGGGCTAGGCTAAGAGTGGGGGCTTTGCAGTCAGTCTGCCTGGTTTTATATCCATCCTCCCACTTTTCCAGCTGTGTATCCTTGAGCAAGTTACTTAGCCTCTCTGAGCCTCAGTTTCCTTGTGTGTAGAAATGGGTAAACTAATAGTATCTACTGGCACCGGTACTATTTAATGTAAGAAGTACATAAGAAAATACATGCAAAGGACTTAACATGGTGCCTAGATATTAGCAAGCATTAAATAGATGTTGGCAATGACGATTATGCAGAACAGTCTCACACGGGCCCTGTGTGAGTTTTGCAAACACAGAAATAAATGTAAATCAGTGGTGCACAGACCCTCCCTTCTCCTTTCTTTGCAGTTTTAATGATATCAACTTCCATGCCCCGGAAGACCCAAAATATCAGTTTTTACAAGTTCTTCTTCAGAAAAGACCTGTTCCAGCCCTCAGGCTGCTGCAGGTAAACTTGAAGTTCAAGCCATTCATCTAACACGTGAACTCATCTGAAAAGATATCTGCAAATCTATTACTAAACAATCTATTGAAGGACCCCGTAATTAATCCAATTCAGTCATTATCACATCTATACTAAACATATCATTAAACAGCTGAAACAGTGCTTTCAGGTTTTTTTTCACAATTTATTTCAAGAATAATCTAAACACCTAATAACCAAATCAGATTATCTAAGCAGTAATCCCATCAACTGTACCATAGTCAGAACTTAGTTATCCCACAAAGTAAATCTACAGTATCTCTGTTTGACTGAATATAGACAGAATATAAAACATATTCTATAATAAAAACCATCTGCTGAACATCAGTAACAATAACAGTTGGTGTTGCTTAATTTACTAGCTCCAGGCACCATGCTAAATGCTAACATTTTAGAGAGTTACTATTATTAGCCCCATTTTACAGATGAGGAAACTGAGGACCAGAGAAGTTAAGTGACTTAGTTATGATCAGAGTTCCTAAGTAGCAGAACCAGGATTCAAAAAGCCAGGTCTGTTCTGACTCCAGAGCACAAGCCCTCCGACAGCAAGCACACTGGTACCTGATGCCACCTCTTCTGAGAAATTTTTGGCAGATCCTAAAATTTTATATCTGGCTAGAAAGCATAATAGTTGCAGAAATCATAGGTTTTGGAGTCAAACTTGAATGTGGATTGACTCTGTCATTTAGTCTTTGTTAGCTGCATGACCTTGATCGACTTAGGTAAACTTTCTGAGGCTCGGTTTCCCCCTCTCAAAGGCTAAGGTGAGGTCAGAGCAAGTGCAAAGGCGCCAGAATGCTCTGACACCCACCACAACAATATCAGTCCTCAAGAAGCCCTCTCCCCGTTCCCTTTTCTCTTCCTGTCTAATCCTTACACTCTCCTTCAAGGAAAATCAGTAATTAAAGCAAGAGTTACTATGGTTCAGGCCTTTGTCACCTTCTAAAAATACATAGTGCTCAAAACGTTGTTGAATTAATGAATGCTGATAAGTGGTACGTGTTTGTACAAATCAGTGCATTTCTTCTTCAAAAAGTGCCTTATTAAGAACTCTCACTTTAATTATTCGATAATTAAAGCCAGCATCAGACTTCAATCCTGTCCAGTATCTGTGGTGCCTCCCCTCAGGGTTACACTGGTCACAAAGCCAGGCTCAGTGCCCTCCTAGCCAGGCACCCATGAGAACGAAACCAGGAAGGAGCTCTCCTAGGAGGTCAACAGCCCCAGGAGTGCCTGGGAATAAGAATGGGAGATGTAATCACCCAACTCAGGAACAAGCCAATCAGAGTGAACATTCTGTCACTCTTTCAACCATCCAGCACCTCTGAACACCTCTTTCGTATCTGAGGAATTCCCCACCTTATGAATTCCCATCTCCCACTGTAGAAGTCAGATACTTCCTGAGTCAGATTGTTAGCAAAAGACCACAATAATCCTCTCATTCCTGGTTGCCCTGCCCTTTGCAATGTGATTCTGCTGCTCTTCTCATCAGGAATTGGAATCTTTTTCCTGACGCCCTGAGTCTGGGCAGAAGTGGTGTTTTGGTGCTTTGGAGCCTATGCCCCAAAAGGCACTGCAACTTTCACGATCACCCTCTTGGAACTCCTGCTGCCCAGAGAGGAACCCTAGGCTGGTCTCCTTGAGGATGAAAGATCAGGTAGAAGAAAGAGACGCCCAGCCAAGAAGACCAACCAAGAGTCACATGCGTAAGGCCACAGCAGACTGTCCAGGCTGAGCAGCTCAGCTGACGAGCTGACGGTACAGTCACATGAGTGATGGCAGGCGAGAACAAGTTCTAAAAACTGTCCGGCTCAGCCCAGCCCAATCTGCTAGTTTTACAATCATGAGCAAAGAAAACAGTTGTTTTAAGCCACTAAGTGCTCGAGATAGTTCCTTACACGGCAATAAATAACTGAAAATTTTACTTTCCAACGTTCCTTACAGCTAAAATGAAAACATGGGCTCTAGGGTCCACCCACGAGACACACACAATCACTCCAGGCTTTGATCAAAAGTTAGTGGCTTGAACACTCTGTAAAGAGTAGAGCCAACTATGTCTGGTTTCCTAGGGGCAGTGGCAGAGCATCTAACAGTGATGCCCAGTGCCCAGGATCAGCACTGATGTATCTGTGGTCCAGCAGAGGCAGCAGTGTTGTTGGCAATGAACCAGCTCTGTCGAGGACTTAGAACACCATTTCTGGCTATGTGGCCTCCCAGCCTGATTTTCTGACCCTCCTAGGGACTCTCTGAGCTACGTGTTCGTTTGAGTTCCCTCAAAAGCAGAGCCTAACGCAACAATATGGGTGCAAGTAGTTTATGGGGAGATGATCCCAGGAATAAGGAGTGAAGGAGAGGAGAGAGAAAGACAGGGGAGGAAAAGTCAGTAAGTATGCGTAACGGGCTCAGTCCTACAGGGGACCTGCTGAGGAATCATGCAGAATGCAATGCAGAATTACCTATCTCTCCAAAGGATGAGTATCCGAGGCTTCCATCCTCTGGTTTTTAGCCCCCATTTGTTGAGGTTTGCATCTGGAAGCATTGATTCCCCCAGGCTATCCTGTGTAAGAGCTGGGCAAACGTTGTGGCTTCAGGAGAAGCCCTGAATCATAAAAGAGAACAGAAGCAGAGGACACTGGAGGTGGGATGCAAGCTGTGTGCAGTGGAACCAACCACTATAGCCCCAGCTGGAATCAAAGGTGGTCCATGAAGGTGAGACATGAGCACAGAAAGCATCTGGTATGCTACCTAACATCTCCAGCCAGGTGCTGGTAAGTATTTAACAACGGGCTCCCAGGGGAAAGATGGAGCAGGGGCTCTGAACTGTATTGTCTGCCAACTTTCGTGGTGTAAATACTCCAACCATGTCTGATTTCAAGCTACTAATGTGACATCGGCCAGCTCACAAAGTTCCTGAAAATTTAACAACCGGCTCTCAAGAACCGGTATGAGCTGACTCCAGCTCACCCTTTCTTAAGATCGTTTAAGAAAGTCCTTTTCTGCTCAAACTCACTTAATGTTTTCAACTAAAAACCTAAGCAACTAAAATCAATGGCAAGAGGGAAGATTATACAGGTTGGGAATCAGGAATTGGGCAAAGACCAAAGTCTGGCGTCAGAGATATGACTTCTGGCCTCTTTTACTGACCAAAATGACACTAAGACTTGCCCCATCTCTCCGATCCCCCATCTTCATTCTTGGGAATGAAGGTCATCCAGGAATGTCACTGCAGTCCAGACAAGAAATTTGAGGGGAAGGGCTGGGCAGACATTAACAGAAACTCCTCCAATAATAAACTGTGTTCAATGTCAGGAAATTCTTCTTTCCCTGAATATCAAATTCCCCATGCAGCAGTTTAAATGTTTTTCCACCAGTTTTACTCTTAGTGGAGACATAGTAATTATCTGCAACCTTCCGTAGAGTAATCTATCACATACTTGAAGGCTTTTCTTCTCCAGAGGAAACAGTCCAAGTTAGGTTGGCCTTTTGTCAGAAATTCAATTTTCTGATGCTTTAACCTTCTCTGGGGCTTTCTTTCTAAACTTGTCCAAGTTTTACATGTCCTTATTAGCTATAGAACCCAGATCTGGGTCCAGTTTTCTTGCTGAGTTTTTTGTTTGTTTGTTTGTGGTACACGGGCCCCTCACTGCTGTGGCCTCTCCTTTGCAGAGCACAGGCTCCCGACGCGCAGGCTCAGCGGCCATGGCTCACAGGCCCAGCCGCTCCGCGGCATGTGGGATCTTCCCGGACCGGGGCACGAACCCGTGTCCCCTGCATCAGCAGGTGGACTCTCAACCACTGCGCCACTAGGAAAGCCCTCTTGCTGAGTTTTGACTGCAGAGAAAACAAGGAAGTAAAGGGGTCTCTTGAGATCTGTGCATCCCATGGGTATTTATAGATTCACCATTATAGGCTCTCTTTCCAATCCAGCCAATAGCCAATACAGGGCAAGGAGCCAATTGTAGGAACGGAAGCAGTGACCTTTCTGTGTGTGAGCATCTCCCCTTTACAGATGGAGCAGAAGGCCTCCTGACCATCAGTGACAGCCTGGTCATTTCTTGTACCTCCCCAATAGAAGTCCTTGCTTTCACAGACTGCCCTACTACCACAAGGGCACACCCCAAATCCTAACAGCATCAAACACCAGGACACTGGAGCAAAAAGTCACACCCAAGTGAGGGGATTCAGTAAATCTTAGAAGGGATACTACTACACTCAAGAACAGGTCACCAAAATCAAAGGCATTTTTACCCATCACCCTCTCACTAATTCATGGATGTCCAAATTCAGACCCAAACGAGGGCCTAAAATAGCACTGTCTGATAGAAATATAATACAAGCCACAAACATGAGTCCAGATGTTTTATAAACATCAATTTTATGTTTTTTAGTAGCCATAGTTTTAAAAAAGGGGAAAGTGGTGAAATTAACTTTGATAATCATTTTATTTAACCCAATATATGCAAAATACTATCATTTTGACATGTAATCAATACTTTAAAATTACTAATGAGACATAGTACATTATTCATACTACGTCTTGAAAATCTAGTGTGTATTTACACATAAAACACATCTCGGTTCAGACGAGCACAGTTCAGGCACCAGTGGCCACCGAATTAAATAGCTCAGGTTTACCTCTTGATTCCCAAAGTGTGGTCCCCAGATCAGGAGCATCACCATCTACCGGAAACTTGTTTGAAATGCAAATTTTCAGGCCCCGCCCCGCCCAGGCAGAAACTCAGGATGCAGCCCAGTAATTTGTTTTCTAAAAGACCCTCAAGGTGAGTCTGATGCGCGCCTGAATTTGAGAACCATTGGCCTACATGCTGCCAAATCAGAAATGCTTAATCTGCTTTTAATTCATACGACCACCAATGTCTAATGGGGGATATGAATCTTCAGAAAACGAACTCTCCCTGTTTTCCTGCTGCTAGGGAGCCAAAAACAGCAACTTTGGTTCCCATGAGATAAGTTTTTTGTTTTTATTTTTGTGCCAATTAAATGACTTTTCCATTGGCATGCTCCTTTTTCAAATGATCCATTTTATCCTTCTTTCCCCCTCGTCTTTGGATTTGAATCCTTCATCTTCCTGGGTTTTTTTACAGTAACCACAACTGCCCTTACCTCTTCACAGATATCTAGGGTTGCCCGATTTAACAAATAAAAATATAGGATGCCCAGTTAAATTCAAATTTCAGATAAATGAAATACTTCCCAGAAATTGCACGGGACATATTTATACTAGGAAGTATTTGTTGTTTTTTTTTGGAATTCAAATTTAACTGGGCCTCTCTTGTACTTTATCTGGCAAATCTATTCATATCCCCCTGCATCCTTCTGACTCCAAATTCCTCCAGAGACTAGACTGTACAGTCTCCTGGGGGTCAGCTAGAGTGGGCACTGCCAAGAAGCAGCGCCAACACAGAACTGCAGGCCTGTACGTTCACTCCTCAGCAAGAAATAATTCTGGATAAAACCAGCTGCCTCAATGTATTCTTTGGCTTTTCAAAGATGGGTCCTCTGGCTTCCAGTGAATGCCAGCTGCCTCTCAGGATCAAGCTCTCCTTTAAAAAAAAAAATCAAATCAAACAAAGAGTGTACTGTCAGTCAATCAGAGCTGCACAAATGTCCCCACTTAGCTCACAGCTCAAATGCGGCCTCCAGATTTATGCTGTTGAAAAGGAAATTGGCCTCACTTGCTTTGAAACAACCCCAAAGTGGGGAAATTAATGCAGAAAACGCCAAGTCATAATGAAATCTGGCAACAGTAGTGGGCTGTGTGGCATCATCCAATTACAGCAAACACAGACACTGCCCAGGGAGAGAAGCCAGTCTGGACACCAAGCAAAATTAGGACCCTACACAGTAATTACCAGCAGAGAGAGGAAATTTGTTAGGATGTTACAAAAATTGGAGAGTTGGATGAATGCAGACACCCTAACAAATGCCCAGGATCACTCCTCCATGTGACTCCAAAATAAATGTTCTCAGTACATCTCAGACTCTGAGCTCCTCCCGTGACAAAGCCCTTAGAAAGCCAGATCTTGGCTTTCCTACCACCTCTTCCGTGAGCCCACTGCAACCCGTCTAGAAACCCTCAAGGTTCGTGGAGGTATGCATGCCTGGAGGGAGGAGGTTCTCCATCCCTTTCACTGACTTGGTTCTTTCCCCTCCTCAATCCAGTAGACTCTAGGAGCCACAGCCACCAGGATGGAGCCAGAAACAATATCCCAAAGACCTTAACCTTGCCTGGCAAACCAGGATGACACCAAGACCCTGGGGTGGGAGAGAACTTGAAGGTGGGCCTGAGGGAAACAGGGAGGAAAGGCAGGGAGACGAGAGAGAGAAGACAGTCCAGATGCTTACCCAAGATAAATCCATATAAACCAAAAATCCAATTGATGGTGAAAGTAAAGAGAGGTTGTACCCTATGTTCTGCACCCCATGTGGGTTCATAATCAGATAACACTGTTCTATTTCCCCCTGCAATCTCTTCCACACTTGGGAGACATAATATAGGGCTGCAAATGAATAAAAAGGGCTATGAAACTTGATTGTTTCAGTTCATAGTTTCATCTTGGAGTTATCTTTAAGGTGAATGGTGTAGATTTCAACCTAATATTAAGAGAAAAGTGATTTTATATACTTATCTTGTTAAAGGTAGAAGACTTCATTGGATTTTTAAAAGAAAAACACAATAATGCACAGACAGGGTTAAACACCAATTGAATAAAAAGGAGTTTATACCATCAAGTCACCTAATTTCCAGAGGGCCAAAAGAAAAGAAAATAAAAATATAGCATGGATATGGATTTCATACAGATGATGTAACAGGAAAGAAGAAAACTGGCATTTTTAAAAGCAGAGTGCATTTTGAGCCAGTAAACTGAGGAGGAAGACAGGATTTCTCTTGGAGAGAAAACTTTTCTTTTGGTTAGAAAAGCATATTAAAATATTTGATTACGGAAGAGGGGACCCCTGGAAAGGTTTAGACAAAGAGAAGATAAATCGTTTTGGCTGGGTAAGTAACTGGAATTGGGCGGGCAGGCTTTATCAGTGGCTGCTTACTGGTAACTGAAGGAAGAGACCTGGGGAACATGCAAAGGAGAAAAAGGTTAAGGAGAGTGGGCATTGAATGAGGGAGTCTGGAGACCTAAGAAGGAAGGTTAGAAAGAAATCCCCATGATGGAAAGGGCCAAGACATTTTGGGAAGGGGGTGTGTAACCTTCAATAAAACATCTAGTTCTGCAATGTGATCCCAGAACAGGGGCTTCATGCTATGTTCAAGATGATAGAGAGCAGAAAAAAAGAGATTCAGGAAGCAAGACAAGCATGTGAGCAAGAATTTTGGCAGGAACAGGAAATCAGAGTGAGAGGCAACCAACCACAGGAACATAAGCCCTTTGGGGCTTTGCAAAAAAAAAAAAAAAATCCTGGACATAGCTCCAGACTTCCAGCAAGTCCTGGGATGAAGGCTTGAAACAATGGTTTGTTTGTTTCTAATTGGATCAAGCTAACCACCAAACCTAGAGATATCTTATACCTCCGGAATTGAAACGACTAAATATTAGAAGTAAGGAAAGAAGAAAGAGAGAAAAAGAGGGGGAAAAATAACAAAAGAAAAAAGAAAGAGAAGTCTGATAACTAAAAATTTCGTCTGGCGTCAGCTTAGTCCTGAAGGATATACGTAATTTAGATACCATGGGTAGGACAAGCAATACTGATACTGATAAAGAGGAAAAGTAAAACGTAAAGTAAAGCAGGTGAAATAAATACAAACAGACATTGTTCATTACAGTGTACAGAGGCAGTATGTTTAATTTAAACAGGTTAAGAAGGGGCTCTCAAGTCAGATTGCCCAGGTTTGATCCCCAGCCCCACCATTTCCTAATCAAGTGATCTCAGCACTTTACCAAACACTCTCTGAGCAATGTCCTCTCCTGGAAAAAGATTAATAATAATACAGGAAGCCCCACTTTTTGAAAGTTCACTTTACAGCACTTTGCTTCTACGAAAGACCTACGTTAATACCTGTTTTCACTAACCGAAAGAAATCCAAAGAGGATTTTCATTTTTACGAATAAAGACAAAAAGTGAAAACCGAGTTCACTGTTTGTTTTGCAGTGAGCCCGTACAGAGGCAACGCACACCCTGAGCAGCGAGAGGGGCACCACCAAGCTCCCTCCCTGGGAACCACTCAGCGTCTCAGCATCAAGCCGCTAGATCTTTGAATTGAGTCTGTCAGCATCCGTGCTCTATCTTGATTTATTGTGTGCATCCGTTAGCAAGATGTTGCTAAGGTAAACATCAATACTTCTTTGCTTTACATCATTTCTGCTTACAAAAGGTTTCATAGGAACGCTCTCCTTTTGGACAACGGAAAAACCTGTACTACTTTCCTTATAGAGTTTTGGGAAACAGCTGAGATAATCACGCATGCCTATGAGAGTTCCATTTCTGACAATGACAAACTGGATTGCTTCAGACCCACATTCCCCAGAGATTAATCAGAAAAACAGAACAATTCCTTTTACAGCAGGAGAAAGACCCCATGGATCTTTGGGGTCTCCTCCCGGCCCCAGACCCAGGTCTCCTCTTCCCCAACACTTCCCTGAGTTCAGCCAGCAGAAAAGGGAGAAAAACTAAATCAGTTTCCTCCCACCTGCCACTCTACAAAAGTCAGGCACTGCCCAGTGCACAGCTTTAATCTCTAAAAAAACATTCCACTGGAGGAGAAATATGTGTGCAGTTTGTTTCTAAATGTCATGATTGTTTTCACTTTTTTTTCCTTTTTACAAGAACTCTATTCAATTTGAAATCTGTTTACTTATACCAGAGAGTACTTTTTAGTAATAAAGAGCCTGGCAAGTATCACTTATTTAATGCATAACATAACGGTGTTTTACTGGGGGGAAAAAAGTCAAGGTCAAGGAAGGAAAAGGATAAAAATAGGTGGAGTGTTGGGAGAGGTGGAGGGAGAAAGATGAAATGGAAAATAAAAAGAAGAGGCAAGACTTAAGAAAGAGTAAAATGAGGGAAAAGAGAGCAAAAGAAGGAGAAAGGGAGCAAAGAAAGAAAATGAACCCATTAGGGAAGCAGCCTGGGAGTTGGTACCAACCACCCCCGCAGGAGGAGAGGAAAGGACGCAGCCCATCCAAGGACAAGGTACGTAAGACACCAGGTTTATCAACATGACTTTGTTCTCTGGCCTGAATTCTTCACCCAGATCCTCAGACAAACCCATATTTATGTGCAAATATAAGAAATGCACATGAAGTATTTAGCATTAACAATGCCACTCAAAAAGAAAACCCGCGATTTTCTCGAACCTGTTTTTGCATTCAGCATTTTATTTTTTACCAAGGATATAAAAACCGAAGTTCTGACAGATTTTGTTCATCCTCACAATGACCCTGGGAGAGATATGAAACTCTTACAGTTTTTCACATTTTCTGCTCTCATGCTGGAACGCGTATGGAAAATAAGAAGCCTTGTCCAATAAACATGACCCCAAATGTAGAGTGTATCGCATTAACCACAAGATAACCCTGTTAACCATCGTGCGGTTAGAAGGAAAATTTAGGTGTGTCTGTGTGTTTAAAACACTAGTGGTGGACTTCCCTGGTGGTACAGTGGATAAGAATCCGCCTGCCAATGCAGGGGACACAGGTTCGAGCCCTGGTCCGGGAAGATCCCACATGCCACGGAGCAACTAAGCCTGTGCACCACAACTACTGAGCCTGTGCTCTAGAGCCCACGAGCCACAACTACTGAAGCCCGCGCACCTAGAGCCCCTGCTCCAAAACAAGAGAGGCCACCACAATGAGAAGCCCGCACACCACAGCAAAAAGTAGCCCCTGCTCGCCGCAACTAGAGAAAGCATGTGCGCAGCAACAAAGATCCAACACAGCCAAAAAATTAATTAATTTTTTTTAAAGAACACACTAGTGGTTAAGACTCTGCGCTTCCACTGCAGGGGGCATGTATTCAATCCTGGTCAGGGAACTAAGGTCCCGCATGCTGCACGACATGGCCAATAAATAAATAAATACATAAAACTACAGAAAAAAAAATACAAGAGTATTTTTTAAATACAATAAAAATTTTAAAAAGTAAAACACTGACCAATTTTACATTAACCTTCTCATCTGCTCCTTAACAGCTCTCCAGAGTGCTAAGCAACACAGCAAGGTTACTGTACAGGTGACTTCCTAGTCTTTACACCTAAAGTCATCTGGTCTAGTCTAGGGAAAAGTAGGAATTCTGCCATGACAGTGCTCAAACCCTGAAATCTGGGGACCCAGAGCTAAGAATGTGGCTTCAGTGGGTGAAGTCAAGGTAAAGTGGTGAAGAGGTGAGCAGTGGTTCTCTCAAGGTGAAGTTCAGGTGAAGAGGTGTAGAGCATGCTAAGTCCTATTCCCAGTGTCACTCTTCTCAACAAGCAGGATCTAATTAAGGAGACTTTCCACCTCTTCATCTGTTTTTCCAAGACTTTTGTGCCTACTGCTATTAACTTCTGCTGAAATCTGTGGGCTAACATTGGACTTTATTGTGCTTCATTAAAATAGAGTTTGCAAGATAGAAAACAAGAGTATGAGCACAAAGCGGGGCACCTTGCTAGGGTATAAGCTCCTCGTGGGAAGAACCATAGTCCATGGTCTAGGTGACCACTTAGGAGTGCTTAATGATGTGTTGTGTTCCTGCTTCTTAATCTGTGGAGAGAACATGATAAGTATTTGTTGTGAAGCACTATTCTGGACATCTTGGGAGGCTATAAAACATGAGACAGTTTCCCTCCTCAAGGACCTTAAAGTCAAGTTGAGAAGATGAGAAATAAAGATGTGAGGGGTGGAATAAGGAGGGTGGGAGGGAAGGAGGGAGACGCAAGAGGGAAGAGATATGGGAACATATGTATATGTATAACTGATTCACTTTGTTATAAAGCAGAAACTAACACACCATTGTAAAGCAATTATAGTCCAATAAAGATGTAAAAAAAGAAATAAAGATGTGAAGAGTTAATTAAATAACCACACAGATTAATTAATAAGACAACAACAAAGGACAAGTCATGAAATGATGCATTTTTCATTTCCATATGAATTGCACAGCTAATAAATACCTCAGAAGTACAGAGATTACTTCAAGCTGTGGTGGAAATGAAAACTTTCATGCAGCGGGACTCAAGCTAGGCCTTAAAAATTTGCATCAGATTTGGATGGTAATCAAAGCTCACTATGTGCAACACGCTATGTGATTCAAATACAGTATCTCATTTAATAGTCCTAAAAGCCATGATAGGATTGATATTATGGTCTCCCTTTTGCAGAAGTGGAAACTAAGGCTCATTAAGGTTATGTAACAGTTGCCCAGGGTCAGAATTCAAAACCAAATCTAGCTCTAGAACCCACAACCCCATGGCTATTTGATACTTTGTAAAGGTTTAAGCAAAACTCAGAGATGGCAATGTATGGTGGCCAAGGTGCACTGAATATACTGGTCCAGTACAGGTGAGAGGTCAGTTGAAGCCCTCGAGATCCAAATTTTTGGAAAACAGAGTGGTACAGCTGAACAGGTAAATGCAGAGAGATTTACCTATATTCACCAAACTGTAAACTAGCATTATTATCATAGAAACAAATTATGGCAGACTTAACTAACTCAAAATATTTCTACTACTCGTCCTCCACGTGATTCAGCAGGACTGAATTCCTATTTATGAAAAATGCCAGACCTCCAGAACTCTTCATTCTGAATCCAGGATAATCTACATATGACTTTGCATAAGTTTGCATATCAGGTTCAAGAACACCTCCTCCCCTTGGCTGTATGATGTTAATTAATTGACTCTTCCGACCTCCAGCAGTTTCCCCCTCCCTGGCCGCCTCTGCTCGCTGCCCACCAAGGTGCCAGTGTTTCACTCCGGGGAGAATCCCCAGCCATTCTGGCAGAAAGCAGTTGGTGTGGCCACTTATCGGCTCCAGCTCTGAGGCTTCGGAGGAGAAAATGTGCTCCACCTTGTCTGGAAGAATAACAGTGAGCACTTGCTCCCGTGACCCCTGCCCTCCAAGCAGCTCAGAGGCAGAGAGGAGCTGTCCAGAAGCCCTTGGACTTCGAATAACAACTTGGGAGAGGAAGAGGTTGGGGAAGAAAAGCCAGCCTTGCTTTACCTGCAGAGAAGGAAGAAGAGCTAAAGATTAAAAAGAGAAGCCACCACAATAAGAAGCCCGCGCACCGCAACGAAGAGTAGTCCCCGCTCGCCGCAACTAGAGAAAGCCCGCGTGCAGCAACAAAGACCCAACGCAGCCAAAAAACTAAATAAATAAAATAAAAAGTGAGAAGATCATAGCCAGACTGGGCTTTGGCTATGGCTTTCAACTGTTTGTCGTTCTCTTCTGCCTTCAGGCAGTGGGAAATGATGGGACTCAAAGCCCCACAATATCATGGTAAATGTAGAACACCTCCTACCTGGAAAGGGACTACAAGCTCCCCTTCCTTCAAGGAAAAGAGCAGTCACCAAGGCCTGCAAGACACCCACAGATGTGGGGTGCCTTGGGAGAAGTCTCTCTCACAAACTATAGAAAACATCACTCAAATTCTCTCCTCTTACCTGTCCACCAGCTTGATCTGATCACCTATACAACCCAATTTATAAGGTGTCAACCCAATGTCAGGTCCTGTACAACCCAATGTCAGGTCCTTTCATGCCTATTTTATAAAACCATCAAAAGCCTGAATTTCAGGTTCCTAGAAAGCCAGACATGAATGTCCCTCTAAACCCTCTTAGCACCTAAAACACCTCCCCACTCAGCTTTTCCTTGGAGATGTGCAAATGACTTCAAAGTGTTTCCTCTCCTTGAGCTAAGAAAACAGAATGCTCAGAAGAGTGAAATCATTTTAGCAAACAGTGAATTTTAGCAAATAGGGGGTGGCGATGCAGAGGACAAGAGGGCCTTCTTTTTGTCCCCCAAATCACATCACTTTTGTGGGTCACCATAAGGCTGATCTTGAAGGCAAATCAGCTTTAATTATTTTAAGGTATTTGAGAAGGAAAAAAATTTGCTCAAGAATCTACAGCCTTGAGTCATGAAGGATCAGTAGAGAAATTACTGGAACCAATATTCCTCTGGAACTAATATTTCTGAGGAATCAGACTGAAGTATTGTTCTCTTGACAAGTCTGTCTCAGATGAGAATTAAATTATATCCACGGTGTCAGATAAAGAGTCGAGGGCTTCCCTGGTGGCACAGTGGTTAGGAACCCGCCTGCCAATGCGGGGGACACAGGTTCGGGCCCTGTTCCAGGAGGATCCCACGAGCCACAGAGCAACTAAGCCCATGCGCCACAACTACTGAGCCTGAGCTCTAGAGCCCGTGAGCCACAACTACTGAGCCCACGCACCACAACTGCTGAAGCCCATGTGCTGCAACTACTGAAGCCCGCGTGCCTAGAGCCCCTGCTCCGCAACAAGAGAAGCCACCGCAATGAGAAGCCCATGCACCACAACGAAGAGTAGTCCCTGTTCGCCACAACTAAATAAAGCCCACGAGCAGCAACAAAGACCCAAGGCAGCCAAAAATAAATAAAATAAATATTTTTGTTTAAATACAAGTGCTTCTACTATTTAAAAAAAAAGGTAGTCGACAAGATAGCCATTATTTTTATTTAAAAACACTGAAGAACACACAAATCCGGAAGAGAACAATAAAAACAGTTTCTTCCTTAAAAATAATAAGTGCCATCGTCTGCATAAGCCATTACCATTTATTGCCTAATTAATATACAAAACAATAATCATGCATATTGCCAGATGAACTTTCAACATTTACTACAACCCTGAAATGTTCACGTAAATGTATTCTTAGTCTTTCTCTTCCCACTACCACAAATGCATATTCTAACTTCCCTCAGTTTCATATTCTAACTTCCCTCCCTTTGAGGCGGGCTCTGCCATTGCCAAGTTTGTTCTATGGTGCTTTTGTGAAGCACAACTGGGGAGGCAGGGGTTGGGGTGGAAGAGCAATGGACAAGAGGAACAAAGACACCAAGGCTAGACCTCAAGGGAGTGATTTTAGAGGACAGTCACTCTGGATAGTCAATCAAATAAGGAAGGCAAATTTTTAGAAGTATTGCTGTGGACTTTGTATCCAATTCATGACGTTTTAAAGATCATAAGAACCAGTGATACTATAAAATTGCCTTTTGGTTCCTGGGCTAATTCTTTGACTACAACTTTGAGACTGGACCACATGTGGCCATAGCTTCAATAGGGTCGCATGTGCTAATCCTTCTCAGCTTGTACTTAAAACTTAAAAAACTGGAAAAGAAATTCTCTATAGCTGCAAACTCTACCCTTTACCCCCACCTCTGTCAACCAAGAGCCTTGCAGTGTATGTTCTTCCCCATACAGACACTGGGTTGAGTATTGTGCTTGCATATACAACTAGTTGAGTCATTTCAAGTACATAAGCTATAAGTTAATGGCAATAAATCAATGCTCCCGGGGTAATATGGGTTTTCAGCTTCCCTCCCAAAGTGGTTATGAAGATTAAGTGAAATAATGCAAAGTGCTTATAAACTGTAAAGAACTATGTGTGACATCTCTGGCCATTGATCTGGGGTGGCAAACTCTGCAAAAAGATGCAGAGGTCTGAAGCAACAACCGTTAATTGCTGAACTGATCATTCAGACTTCTAACAACACCTTCAAGAAAATGGAAACAAATACATTCTGTCTAGGTAAACCTCTGGGGTCCCATTTCCTTTAAATCTGGGAGGAAACCTGACTTAAACCCCATCCCATGTACTGAAAGATCAAGGGTTGATTCCCAGGGGCCTTATGTGGTCACCCCTCCCTCATATTTCCTGTTTCTGGTGGTCTCTCAAATTGTCACATCTCCCCTTCTGCGGTCACTCTCTTCCTTCTGTCTTACGTCCAGCTTACTGTGAGCTGCCTCCCTTTTCCTGTTAAATCTCCAAAGCACCACCCACACTAAAGCCGCTGCATATTGCAAACAGGCTTTTTAATTAAAGGTTGGGGAATTATAGAATCACAAGCAACTTAAAAAGAGAGCTCCTGGGCCACTTCCACCCCAGGGTCTCCAGCATTGGACAACTGTCTTCCTCAGCATCTCACTCCCTCACCAGTTGGCCTCATTCCCCCTCTTTCACTTTCCTGTGTTCTCTCATCTTTATTATGCAGAATATTTCTGATCTCCCTTTGTCTCACCCTATTCCCAAATCATCCTTTGGGGGAGGTTGGGTGGGGGGCTTCATTTTTCACACCAAAGATGCCACATCCCCTGATGTGAACATGCCACTGGTCTCGTCTGCTGGACCAGCTGCAGTCAGTCCCGGTTTTCAGTACAGATTTTCGTTCCTCCTGCCCTCTATGTGCTAAGGAAGGAGAGGGAGGGGATTGAGAAGATTTTCTTGAATTATCCAGACTATTCTTTCCACTTAGTGCCTGATTTTACATGGCAGAAGAAAGTCTGGGTGTGCTTCAGCTTTTCTGCTGTTTTCCACATCTGTGTAATGAGGGGACAGTTGATCCCTATTTTTTAAAAATCCAGCAAAATAGCCAATTGCTTAAATGTGCAAACCGAAGCTATTACCCTGGCCCAAATTAGGCCAATGGGCATTGAAATAACTCTGTGGAGACATCGGCCATAAACGTTAGGATCCGTCAGCTGAGAAAACAACTGGGAGAGAAAAAATGTGGATCAGCAGCGAGGATCCAGCTGAACCTGCTTTTTAACTGCAAGAGTTAGGACAGACGGTCTTCAGTTTGGATTTTTAAGTGATTACAGAGAATCAGATCTGAGTTCAAATCCACCCAATGCCTCTTATTAGCACTGAGACTTTGGATACTTCATCTGGAAACTACCTTAAATCGTTTCTGGAGCAAGATAAAAGATGGATGGATGGATGGATGGACATTCATCTGTAAAAAGGAGATAATAATGCCCACCCAACCTATTTTCACTGGTTATTGAATATCTAAAAGGGCTTGAGATTGTTGCAGATTTTTTGTTCTCCTTCTACAGCCAGAAGAGACACTGATGTTAAATTTTTCTGGAAATGCTCATATCAGCGCATTTCTAAAGGGCCCCTAGCAAAGGAAGTTCTGTAGTTGCAGTGACACCTCTTCAGAACAAGACAGAGAACAGCAAACACTTCCCCTGTCCTTTGTTATCCTAAAGCAGTACTTGTTAAGGGCTGTGTGACCACTCCAGCTATTTCCTTTGAGGATGATAACACTGCAGCGGAAGCTTCATTATTATGCTAATAGAGCTTGGTCTGAGCTGCTTTCATAACTGCCACATTAAAGCTCCCAGGAAGGAGAGTCCTCCAGAGCCATCTGCATGGCACTAGGTTGAATATTAATGAAGGATGAGTCCAGAGGAGTGGTTTTTGAACCCCCAGCCATCAGGTAAAGGGGCCCAGCTTTCACTGCCACAAATAAGTAAACCACCAAACAAACAGGCAGATTATAAAACAGAAATGTGAGAGAGCAAAGCTGCAGAGGAAGGAATCAGGAGGGAGATTCTTGCACAGCACAAATGTAGCATGTGTTGCTCTTTCAAGGCAGGCGTAATTATACCAATTTTAGAGATGGAGAAACACGCCTCACAATTGTCAGAAGAGTTATTCACGGCCTTACCCCGCCTTGGTGACGAGGCTTTGCCCACCTTCTGCACACAGGCCAGCCAGTGACAAAGCCGGACAGCAAGTTAGGTAAGAAACTAGAAGGTGATGGACCTGAGACTTTTGAGTCAAGGTGGATGCCTTCAAGATTTGACCCCCAGGAAGAGAGGAAGTGCACAGCTGTCTTATATCCTGATGAAAAGACATTATCAACAACCCCCTGCTCACCTTGGCTACTTTTCAGTGATGTCTTATGGAAAAGTGAAAGAGGAAGAACCCATAGGTCCCAGAGGTATTTCTGGACAACTTGGAAGGAATGGGAGAGGAAAGACCCCTGTACCGGCAACGTCGGGGTGTGGGAGTTCAATCTTCCTTCCTTCCTGACTGCAATCACGGGGCTGGGTGACTGGAGGAGGTCTGTGCCGCCACCAGTCTCTACATGGCAGGGTCCCACAGGGCAGGGGGAGTTCTCATGAGCGGCCATCTCAATACCTCTCAGGTGGCCTAAAGGATTCCCACTCTTCCCTGCTCCTGACCCCAGAAGAAGAAACCCTGAAGGCAGCATTGCTGGTTGCTGCTCCCATGAGGTATCCATGACAAGTCACTGGGAAGTCTGTGGCCCCTAAATCTTTCTAATCAAACATGGACACTCCTCATTTATATTAGATACATAGTTAATTCTTCCAACTAGAGAAATAAAGACACTCATATGTGGTGGGCCACCCGAGGGTCTTCCCAACCTCTTCTCTCGTTGCTGGAAGATGTCTACATATTCTCCAGATGTTTGGAGCAACCCCTGCTCCCTCCCTGTGTCTTCAGCCAAAGACACGTCCCTCCCATCAGGGATCAATATTAAATGATGATCAGTTTAAGCCAGTCGTGTTGATCCTGTTCATATGCCAGTGACAGACGCAGGTCCAGGCATTGGATGTAACCTGGCTTATAAGACGTAAGGACAAGACTGCTATGGGTCATTGGAAAAGTTTTCAGTGTTCTAAAAAAGGGACACAAGCCAGGGACTTCGTCCTCTTCCTGCATTTGACTGCGGACAGTGCTTTGAGCTGCCGCAGTCACGGTGAAACCAATCACACTGGTAAAGCCAGGAGAATTGTGGCAGGGTCAGCATACCTGAGCTGCCGAACCCACCAACTATGGAACCACTTAATGCTGGTCTTCCTGTTATGTAAGATCATGAAATTGTCATTATTGTTTAGACCGTATTTATTTGGATGTCCTGACACTTGTAAACAAAAATTGTCTTAATATACCGCCTTGTTCCTTTGGAGCAGAATCCCAATTTTGTTTGGGATTCTATACCCCTACACTGACTATGTGATTAGCTAAACTAATGGTGGTAGTCACATTTCCTTACTGCGGATTGGTTTAAGGTACAAATGTGACCCAAAATCTGCCAATCAAGTAGGAGAGGAAATTTTCTGGGGGTTTCTAAGAAAAGTTTCTTGTATTAGGAAAAAAAGACACAAGAAAGAGAGTTTGCTTCCCCTGCTGGACATCTTCTCCTCATACTTGGATGTCCCGTGCATGGTGCTATAGCAGCCATCTTGCAACCATGAGCAACACTGATCTGAGAACTAAGTTATTGTGCTGACATTGATAAATCCTTAGTGTCGAAGGAATTTCAAGTTCTCTATTATGTGGCCATGTAATGATGAGCTTTAGTTTTACAGTTTAAGAATGGATTACTTGTATTATAGTTATCTATGCAGTCATTTGCCTTCCAAATGCTCTCTTGAGTGCAGAGGAAGGGATGGTATGGCAGCTAGATACAAGGAATTCACAGACACTCATATCCTGTCTCATCTAAGCCATAGGAATAATGAGTGCCAGTTAGGGAGGTACCATTAATACTTGTGGCAATTACAAAGTACCATGGTACTTGTGTGTTTTAATTTTATTATGACTTCCATTTTCTTTTTAATTTAATCATTGCTAAATGTTTTATACGGAAGAAGGCAAGGATAGATTAAGAAAGCCTGTAAAATACATTACAACTTACATCTTTAAAAGATGGGTTTTATTACTCACAGGCTTATAAAATGCTTTCATGAATATCAAGTTCCCCCTCACACCACTCCCCCACCAAATAATAAAAGAAGAAAAAGGAAATGGTTGTGGTGCTAGTTGCTTCATTCTCCTGCAAAACCGTCTGGATTCTGTGAAAACCTGGGTGGATTCATTGGCATTTATCAGGTGCACGATCATCGTCTAAGGTATGTGTCAGGGCTGAACACGACGGAGGCCCACTGCCCTGGCCTGCGGTCAAGCTACCATTCTGACCTTGGCTGCGACTCACTGGGTTCTAGCAAATGCTTCTAGCTCATGCAGTCAGATACAGAGTTGGCAGAGTTGGGGAAATTATCATTTTAATTTATGAAAGCTTGAATGGCTGCCATCAAACATCAACAAATAAGACTATGCCAGATACATACAATCAGCTCAGCAAAAAATCTATTTTCTGATCCTTTATCTCCTTTTCCAAACTGAGAGAAACATCACCTGCACAAACCAGTGTGATTATTATTTTGACAAGTTGGTTTGCGCTAGTAGAAGCTTGCACAGTCAATTGCCAAGTCATAAAAAGGGCTCTAAAGCAGAAAAACAAAGATATATGTAACTGATGCCTTAGAAGCCAAAAGTGTATTCATTTGAGAGACAATACAGCAGAGTGAAAAGAGCATTTGTCTAGGACCAAAAGGTCTGAGTTGTAGTTCTGATTTCATCAATCAGTAGCTGTATGTCTTAGGCAAGTCACATTGCCTCTCTGGATCTCACTACCCAGTCTTGTGTCCCATTACCCAGTCTTGTGTCCCTCGAAAAGATATGTCAAAGTCTTAATTCCTGGTACCTGCAAATGTGACCTTATTTGGAAATAAAGTCTTTGCAGATGTAATTAAGGGTCTCAGGAAGAGATCATCCTGGATTTAGGACGGGCTCTAAATCCAATGACTAGGACTTCCCTGGTGGCGGCACAGTGGTTAAGAATCCACCTGCCAATGCAGGGGACACGGGTTCGAGCCCTGGTCCGGGAAGATTCCACATGCCACGGAGCAACTAAGCCTGTGCGCCACAACTAATGAGCCCATGTACCACAACCACTGAAGCCCGCACGCCTAGAGCTTGTGCTCTGCAACAAGAAAAGCCAATGCAATGAGAAGCTCGTGCACTGCAACAAAGAGTAGCCCCAGCTCACTGCAACTAGAGGAAGCCCGTGCACAGCAACGAAGACCCAACACAGCCAAAAATAAATAAATAAATCCAATGACTGGTGTCCTTCTAAGAGAAAGGAGGAGATTTGAGACATAGACATAGAGACACACAGAGAAGAAGGCCAAGTGAAGAGAGGCACAGATTGGAGTGAGACACCTACAAGTCAAGGAACACCACGGGTGGCCAGCAGCCTCCGGAAGCCAGGAGGGAGGCATGGAACAGATTCTCCCTAGCGTGTCCAGAGGAACCAACACTGCTGACACCTTGATTTCAGACTTCTAGTCTCCAGTACTGTGAGAGAATATACTTCTGTAGTTTTATGCCACCTAGATTGTGCTACTTTGTTATGATAGCCGTAAGAAACTAATACAGATTTTCCAGTTCAGAGATTACACCTAAAAGCGTCAGTTTGTTTACAGTCAGCTCTCTCCATTCTTCGATTTGGGGTGGAGTTGCAGGGAAATTCAATTTACATTAAAAAATGAAGACATGTGAATCCTTTGTTTTGAGGTTAGAGTGAGGAACAGTGCTCAAAATCTCAATATTTCTTCCCTTTTTTCATCTAGATAAGACATTAAGGCAGTCAAGAAAGGGCTATTTTTAAAATATTTTCAGGCTGTCGAAAATAAAAGCAATCTAAATCTAAGTGGAAGATCTATAATTCAACCAGGACAATCGGGGCCTGCATTTACACTGTGATGAGATTATAGTAAAACTCCATTATGTTGGGACATGGAGAATAAAGAAAGCAAAAGGGATGCCTCCTTCAGTAAGATTGTTCTGTCTTTAAAAGTTTCTCCTACAACTTGAAGTTTATAACTCAAGAATGAATCTTATATTCAGGGTGATGGACAGACAGCTGGAGACAAATATCCCACTGCATTCAACCATCCGTCCACTTATTCATTCAACAAGTACACACTGAGCCTGCATCATGCACCAGGAGCTGAACTTGGGGCTGAGGATACATTGGAGACCAGAGAAGATAAAACCCTGGCCTGATGGAGGACCAGGAAGTGGGAGGAGGCAACAGGAGACAGGGGGAGGTGGGGAAGGCAAGGGGAGATAGATAATAAGCAAGTAAACAAATATACCATTACGCATTGTGATCAGTTCTATGAAGTAAATAGTGCAGGTCAGACAATGGTAACAGGGAATCCGAGCTATGGGAGCGGCTCTCCATGGGGGTAGTATATAAGCCTATAATACTTAAGGTCTCAAGATGGGAAGAAGCCCAGTCAAAGAGGAAGGCAGAGGGAGCATTTTAGACAGAGGGAACCACATGTAAAAACCCAGGTGGGAGAAAGAAGCCAGTACATCCAAGAAACCAAAAGGGGACCAATGTGGATGGAGTGTAGGGTCGAGGGGAAGAGAGGTACACGATGACCCTGGAGAAGGAAGCTGGAGCCAGAAAGCATGTCTGGGTTTTATTACATGTGTGATCAGGAGCTGCTGAATGAAACGTTGTTAGCAATTTGTGTTTACAGGGGCAGAAGTAAATGTCAGGGGATCATTAGGAGGCTCTGGTTGTAATCCTGGAGAGAAATGACAGGGCGTGGACAGCGGGTAGCAATGCAGATGGAGAGAAGAGGATGGATTGAGAAGCATCACCACTAAAGAGGCAGCGAGGAGAAGCTCACTTCAGTCCCACTGGCATTCATTTGTGGAGCACTGCGATTGTCCTCTGGGTAAAATCACAAAAGAGAGAGGCCTGAGCAGTTAGCCCTGACATGCTTTTCATACGATTTCCCAGGGAGGGAAAGGAAATGTTCACACAAGCCAACACTTAGAATATGAACTTGGACCCATCTGGGACTCTCAGGGGAAACCCAAATTATTGCCTTTGTATACTGAGATTACTGCTCCATTTCAGAGACCTGGAGCCACCAAAGGGGCCAAGGGAAACTTAATCAGCATTCAGAGAACGAGGGTGGTGATGCTGTCCTGCCAGAACGTTCCAAGAAGGACCATCAGTTATGAGGGTGTGGAAACCAGGGCATACAGGAGGAAGAGTAGCAGAAATGGGGTGCTTAACCTGGAAATGAGAATGTTCGGTGGGAAGCCCTGAGAATTGAAGAACTCTCCCAAACAGGAGTCCAGTTGTTCTGTGCAGCTGCCAAGCACCCAGCTGGCACCAGAGTTAGAAGCTGTTAAGAGGCAACTAAACGGAGAGGAACTTTGGAACCGTGAGAGCAGCCACAGGGTGCTGGGCAGCCTTGTGGTGGGGAGTCCCTCATCTCCAGAGGCCTTCAGGCAGACAGTGGAAGGCTGCCTACTAGGAATTTTGTAGAAGGATTCACAGATCTGGAATGGGCTGGATGGTCCCTACAGGCCTATTAATCTTCCTTTTAGCAGCTGTTCGTGTGTATGATCACAGGGAACCACAGGCTGGAAGAAGAGCCATCTCTCTGAAACATCCCCCTGCCTTTTGAAAGAAGACGGTCCAAGACCACATTCTTTCTTCCCTCTCCTGAGCATTGCACCAGCTGATACTACAGACCCCATAATAAACAAAGTTTCTGCCAAAGAACTCGGCAGGATTTTGTCCTCTCCATCACCCCTTTCACCCGCTTTCACCGCCAAGAATCAGGGCTCTCACCAGCATGTGCACAGCTGCCTCACTAACCTTGCCACGCAAGGGACCACATCAAAAACTTGCCATGTTACAATGCCTTTCCCCAAAGGATGCTGAGCTGGGCTGTGCTCCTGGTGCACATGTGAGGCATCATTAAATATCATGACTGGATGTGAGAGAAACATCAGGGGCCTCCGGGGATCAAACAAGGGCAACACAGTTGCAAAGCAGCTCTTTAATAGGGAGGTGTGAGGGGAAGTTGCCCTTTGTTAAACGTCAGTCCCAATGACTTGTCTCTGCTTTCCTCATAAAGGCTGACTAATTATGTCACATATGTCTGCACCTCACATTGAAGGCTCCCCCGGCGTCTGGGTCCCCTACTGTCAACCTTGAAGCCCTGGAGGTCATAAAAGCCAGGGGAGCCTGAGGCTGGAGAGCCGGTTTTGGAGCTGTTTTTTCTGGCTTTGGACATACAAACAAATTCTCATTATATTTTAGTGGTGAAACTAGGGAGTGAAGAGGAACGGTCCTTCCTCAAATGAATCCCGGCTTGTTTCATCTTTCAGTCCTGCAGGACCATCACACTGGTATTTAAGATTAAAGGTGGCATCTCATTTTCAAACAGAGAGCTAGAGACCCAAACTGGATCGCAGCAGTAGGCAGACCAGATATCCAATTTTGCAGCTCAGCCCGTCTCAAGGCTGGAACTAACTGGATTCCTGGCAGTCTCACGGTTGCACAATGGTCCCTGAAGTCAATCATAGATGGCCAGACTGGCCACACCACATCCTGAAAGACCTCCTCTAGGTCACTGGAAAACACCCAGTATCTGGACCACCCATTTTGGTACTTAATTGGACACCTCATTGCCCTGTGGTTTGTCTATCCCTGCGTGAATCTGTCTCTCCCCAACATGACTGAAAGCCAGTTAGAAGGGTTTCGTTTGCTTTGCTTTAGTTTTGGTACAACTCCATAGGCTCCAATAGGGATTATGCAAATAGCAGATAATGGATGGATATATGAAAAGAGACACTGCCACATTCCAAATCATTGATTACCATTTTAAGTTGAGAATCCATCGCCTCCCTAGTGCGTTGTGTGATTGCTTTGATCACATCTGCCATATCTGAACCCTAATTCAGAAAAGCCCTTGCCTTAAGGTTAATTTCTGTCACAGGAAACTTTTCTCTCTAGTACTGCACGCTGAGGCAACTCATGAATATTCCAACATCACAAATCTGAACTCTGGCCTTTGGAAAAGATACATGAAAAACCTCCCTGGTGGATTTTTTTTTTTTTTTTTTTGGCAGTACGCCGGCCTCTCACTGTTGTGGCCTCTCCCGTTGCGGAGCACAGGCTCCGGACGCGCAGGCTCAGCAGCCATGGCTCACGGGCCCAGCCGCTCCGCGGCATGTGGGATCTTCCCGGACCGGGGCACAAACCCATGTCCCCTGCATCGGCAGGCGGACTCTCAACCACTGTGCCACCAGGGAAGCCCCCTGGTAGAATTGTTTTAACTCTCACATAACCTATTTCTTCAGGCCCCCTTGTGGCCTGTTGCCACCCATCATAGCTGCCACCCAAGGTTTGCCTACCTGGCTTTGGGAGCAGTGTTCTGTGAGGGGCAGTGTAGCATGATGGAAGTTGCCCCTTTGAAATCAGAAAAGCCTGAGTTTAAAATCTGACTCTGCCACTTTCTTTTTTTTTTTTTTTTTTTTCCTTTGGCTGCACCTAACAGCATGCCGGATCTTAGTTTGACCAGGGATCTAACCCGCACCCAGCACGCAGTCTTAACCACTGGACCGCCAGGGAAGTCCCTGACTCTGCCACTTTCTAGCTGTGGGGCTTTGGATGGAATACATGACCTCTCTGAGCCTCAGTTTCTTCCCCTGTAAATTAATCTTCCTCACTCTGCTGTTGGGAAGGTTCAAGGAGATCATATGCATATGAACCTAACAGGCAGCAATCTGCTCACTAAACAGTCACTATTACTCCTCTTCCCTTGCAGAAGAGCTGGTGCTTCAGGATTCACAGTAACTCAGGTGGGTGCCTATCTATAAAAGTCACATCCAAAGCACAAATACCTCATGCAGAGAAATACATATACACACACAAACATTTACACACACGTTAATGTGAACCAGTGAGAAAGCAACAGGTTTTTGTGAAAACGTTGAAGAAATGCCCGGATGCAGAATCCCATCAGGATTTGACCCCCGGTCCTCCTGATGGTCCCGAAATGCTGCTGATTCACAGCACTTTCATCAGGAAAACAAAACACAGTTTGGAATGCTGCCATTTACTTAAGGAAAGGTGGCCAAGCCCCACTCTATTCCTCCCCATTAACAAGGCAACCACTCTACTCTGGCAAGCAGGAAGGGAAGATACAGCCTGACGCTGGAGGTTGTTATTGCTCCTGAAAAAGTTTTTTTTTACCGACTCTGCCTCAGTCTTCTCACCTGTGACAAGGGACCATGGATACCACGTTAGTTGTGTAGCTTGGTTGCTGGCACAAAAAAAAAGGCAATCAACTAATGTTTGTTGAACTGTTGCAGCTCTCAGGTGACTGAAGGCATGCTTGCTGGTATTATATAGAAGTTTCAGCCTTAAGTTTGTTTCAACATTTGAAAAGATGTTAAAACTCCAGCTTCTTAATAATAGAGTTGTAGGTAGATTGTCTGGGTAGGGGCTGTAAAAATGAAGAGTCAAGAGTATAAAAACATTTGATGTTCAAAATTCCTCCTGAGAAGAAACCCTTTTAGGATTTTGCTTGTTGTGTTTGACAGGTTACTGTTTTAGGGCAATCACAAAAGCTCCCCAGTATGTGGTCCATTTGGGAACAATAAAAGAACTATGAGGGCCAGAACCAGTTCCAAGAAGTACACTTTTAGTTTCTCCTTTGAAGCCAACATTAGATTGTTGGCACTAGAACTAAAGCCTGTCTCAATCTGGAGCTATGTTTTATCTCGAGATGCAAATTCATCACGCAAACACACTTACAGCTCTTTCACGTTGGTGCAGCTCTGGGCTGCCCCACTCCAATGCTGCACCCTCAGAGGGCTCTGTGAACACGAAGGAGAGAGGAGTCTCCTCCTGGAGCCCCACCTGCCTCCTCAGCTATTGATGGGGGAGTTTGATGTCACTGGTCCTTGGGAAGCGAGGTCAAGTTCCGGTCTCCAGCTATGCGGCTATTACAGAGTCAGCACTGAACTCTGCAGACATTTCTCTCCCGATGCAAGAAATCTTTTCACTGTCACTCTGACTAGCGGTCCTACAGTCTCTACATGAACTCTTCAACTGACGGGGAGCTCACGCCTTTGCAACCAAGACCATTCTGTGTCGAGCAGCTCTAACTGGAGAAATTTGTTTTTAATTTTTTTTATCGAAGTAGAGTTGATTTACAATGTTTCAGGTGTACAGCAAAGTGATTCAGTTATATATATGTGTATATATATATATTCTTTTTCAGATTCTTTCCCATTATAGGTTATTACAAGATACTGAATATAGTTCCCTGTGCTATACAGTAGGTCCTTGTTGTTTACCTATTATATATAGTAGTGTGTATCTGTTAATCCCAAATGACTGGAGAAATATTTTTATAGTGAACTGAAATGTATCACCATATAATTCCTACTTACTTTGTTTCTGCCCACCAGAATACTAAGAATAAAATAAATTAATACTGAGTTTCCCACAAACCCAAATTTTATTCATTTTGAGAATAGAAACCAAATTCCAAAACACCTATGGCTTTCCCTATCCCCCCCTTCCTCTCCCTTCTTTAAAAAATATTTACCAGCTTCCTTCCTTCTTTCCTCTCTATTTCCTTCCTTCCCACCCTTCCTCCTTCCTTTTTTCCTTCCCTCATCCAAACGTCATCAGACAGGCCTGAACGAGGTGGGGGACCCGGAGGGAGCAGGCCCACACTGGTGTCAGAATCCTCACACAAGAGGGCAGAAGTCAGGGGGTCCACAGACTGACCACCTAGAGGGGAATGAAATACAGGGAGCCAGGCTCCTCACAACCAAAAAGGAGGTACAGATACGGAAAGGGAGCAAAGTAGAACATACTCGTGATGTTGTATTGGAACTGGAAGCATCGATGTGAACTCATGGTTTTCAACCACTACACACGTAAATTTGTGTATATTACAAAATGTGTAATTTCCTAGCTCTATCCATTGATAAGGCCAGAGCAGTGACATTCCACTAGCAATGAGCATGCCTACTGCTCAAACCTTGGTTTTGAAATACTAGTCTCCACTAAGGGGAACCAGAGCTTCTTAGAGAAATGGCTGATTCCAGGGTTAGGGCAGGGAAAGTAGGTGATGTGTCTGGAACACCTTGTGCTGCAAAAAAGTAAGGAAATGCTCAAAGAATGACGGAAATGTGTCAAAAGGATGTAGAAGCCAGTTGGAATGGGTTCCCACCGGCCAAATCTGGAAAAAGTAGAACATCAAAATGAATTATATGAGTGACAAATTACAAACATTGAATAAAATAAGAACCTATAAGTTCACACACAGATATAATGTTTTAAACATATGAATAAATGAGGAGAAGGAAAGCTCTTCCTTGTGGTAGAAAGGCAGCTACTAAAGGGAAGAGTCATGGCATTAGAAACTCACCATTAGAAACCACCATAGTAACAATTAGTTCAGGCACAAAACAGCAAGAGACTACATCTAGTGGGGGAAGGTAGACTGAGGAATGGGATTTTACACTGTATCAAAGCACCTCCCCACAAAACATTTATTAAATACAAAGAGGGAGAAAGTATCACTTTAAGTGGAGAAACCTGCAGACACCAAGGATCAAAGTTAAAAGCACAAGCAACAGGACAAGCAGACATCATGCACCTACCACCCGATGGGTTTCCATGAAAAGAACACAGCATTCATGATATTCTGGCTAAAGATACATAACCTGGGTCTAATGGCGAGGAAACAATGGACAAACACAAACTGGGAAACATTCTACAAAATAACTAGCCCATACACTTCAAATTTCCAAAGTCCTGAAAATCAAAGAAAAAGGAGGAACTATTCCAGACTGAAAGAGCCTAAAGGGACATGACAAGCAAGTGCTACATGTGATCCTGGATTGGGCCCAGTGCTGCAACAGATGTTACGGAACATTGGCAAGATGTAGTGGGGTCTCAGAGCAAAAGGTATACAGGAGACCTTTGTCCTATTTTCACAAATTTCTGTGAGTATGAAACAAGTTTTAAATAAAATATTTTTTAAATTCATATAAGACAGTAATCCAGTGCTTTATGAAATTTCCCCCTTAAGAAATTCTCTCCAGCTAATGATACCTAAAGTTCCACCAATATGGTTTCTACCCACCCACAGCCCTCTGCTTTCTGAGACTTAGAACTTTGAACTTTGTTATAAAATGCCCTGGGAGAGGTAAAACTTTAAGCCAACACTCATTTTCAATAGTGTTCCCCAAACTGGCTTGCAGCATATTAGATCTATGAGACTTTTGTTAGTTGGTGGTAAGGAAAAAGAATTTTTTTTGGCTAAAGAAACTTGGAAAACACTGAGTTACACAAAGCTTCTTTACTGCGGGACTCCTCAGAGCCTTTAAGAAGTTGATGTGTATTTTTAAATTGGCCTGAGGGGAAACTGCATTTGAAGTTATTTGATCATTGTACCATAGCTTCCCAAAAACGTATTTTGGAAAATGCTGGCTGACAGATTCCAATCAGCAGGCAATAGGGCACTGAGAGTTTGGGCTCTGGCCTAAGATGGCCTGGGTTCAAATCCGAGCTGCCCTACTTAGTAACCATGTGGCCTTGGGCAAGACAATTAAATTCTCTGGGCCTCAGTTTCCTCATCTATAAAATGGCGATAATAAAAGTTCTTACTCTGGTGTTGTGGGGATAATCAGACATGATAATAAAGATAAAAATTGAGGCACAGTGCTTGGCACACGTAAGGACTCAAAGCATGTTTGCACTGCACGTTTGTTAATGTTATTCTTTCTTGGGAGCCTGTTTGAACTGGAACAGAGTCTAAGGGAGTGGATTTAGAGAATGCCGCCAAGGTCAGGAGAGGAGGGAATGAGCAGCAACGACTAAGTTGAAGATCCTCAAAACAATCCCGCCCACCACCTCCCAACTTTGAGAGAACTGTTGTTAAAGCCTTCTCCTACACATCCATCTAGATGCTCCCAAGAGTCCCAGTGGTTTATGGCGGCAAAAACCCAGACAAGGCCAGACTGCTCCAACCTGCACCCAAATCAGGGGATCCATCTTCCCCAGGGAAGCACAGAGTACAAGAAAACATTTTCCCCCTTTACAAATACAGTTCAGTCCCCTACATACGAACCTTCAAGTTGGGAACTTTCAAAGATGTGAACGTGCGTTCACATGTCCAATCACGTAAGTTAGTTCACGTGTACATTGTCACGTGCGTGCATCCTCTACAAGCGGTTGTGCTTTTGTGTACTTTACTGAACAGTACTGTATAGCATACAGTAGTATGGTATCCTTATTTCAAGCCCAGGATGTCCGGAAGCAAGTGTAAAAGCAGCGGTGACATAACTGGTACTGCTAAGAAGCACCAAGCGATAACAATGGAAACAAAAGTGAAAATAATTGAGAGAGTGGAACAAGGGGAAAAGATGGTAGACATCACTCATTCTTATAACAACCAACTACTTGCTGTGCAACACAAGGAGCTTACTAATGAAGAACTGGAGGCCCAGAGAAAGGACAAAGAGAGAAAAGAGGAAGAAGAAGTAACTGAAGAACCGAAGAGATTCACGACGCAGGAAATGGCAAGGTGGTTTTCTTTATTTGAGGAGGCACTGTTAGTTTTCGAGGCACAGGATCTGAACACAGAATGGTACATGAAGGATGCAGCAGCCGTTCAGAATGCAATCCAGTGCTACCATGTCACCTATGACGGGAAGAAAAGAGCTACCACCCGGACATCACTGGATTGTTTTTCAAGAAGGTAGACAGAATTGAATCCAGCAAGGAACCAGAACCTGTGCCATCAACGTCAGGCGTGAGTGAAATTGCAGCTTGCCCTCCATCTCCTATAGCTGACGATCCTTCAGCTCTACCATCTCCCACCCCCCTCCCCCCTCCAATCAGTAACTCTTCTTGCCTGTTCACTCGATGCCAGCCCCTGTATGCCAGCTGTTGTACTGTATTACTGTACTTTTCAAGGTACTGTACTGTAAGATTAAAAATGTTTTATTTTTTGTGTTTGTTTTTTATGTATTATTTGTGTGAAAAGTATTATAAGCCTATGACAGTACAGTACTATATAGCCGATTGTGTTAGCTGGGCACCTAGGCTAACTTTGTTGGACTTATGAACAAACTGGACTTAGAAACGCACTCTCGGAACAGAACACGTTCGTGTGTCGGGGACTTAACTGTAATCGTTGCTGCTCTTCTCTCTGTAAACGCATTCAACTGGTCCATGGATTTAGCCCCTCAGCACCTGCCCCCAACCCTTAGCCTGTGCCACAGGAGGAAGGAGGAGGGGTTTGGAGCTAATGGCTGCCTGTCAACTGGGGTGTCCCAAGCCGTACCCCCTACCCCAGCGTCACCACAGAGGAGCTGACCCAGCGGGGCTGTCAGCTCACCACAGAGAGGCTTCACAAGCACTTCAGAAAATGAAAAGCTTTATTAAACTTTCAAGTCCAGAACAGATGTGTCCAGACATATATATTCAAAAGATCCCATATGTTAGGTAAACCGTCTTTCAATGTAGTAACGGAGGGACCATACGCGAATGAGACCCCATTGCTCTGAGAGCTCAGGAGTCTAGGAAATCCTGTGAGCAGATGCTCCTGGAATCAAAATAAAAGAAGCCCGAGTAACAAAGAAAAGTCAAGACAAGGCTGTGGCAGCAGGGAATTTCACTGCCACACCAATCAGGGCCTCTGCTGGGTCAGGAGCCCCCAGAGATGAGGCCCGTGATGACAATCCCAAAAGAGGGCATAGGCAGGGGGGCCAAGAAAAAACAGCCAAATACACACACGCGCACACACACACACACGCGCGCGCCAGAGTCCGCTTAGAGACACACAGGTGCTCCTGTAACAACAGAGATGCTTATTCTCCCCCAATCAGTTTATGCCTTAGGGAAGACACTTAACCACACTTGTGGGGCAGGGGGGTCATCATTTGGAAAGCTATGCTTCTGAGCACCCATTTTATGCAACAATCTACACGGAGTGCTGTGAAATGGAATGAATAACAATAAAAATAATAATAAATAGCTTACCCTTATATAGCCTTATTCTGTGTCAGGCACAATTCTCAGCTCTGTGCATTCACTGACTCATTTCATCTTCCCAGCAACCCCCTGAGGTAGTTACTACTATTATTCCCATTTTACAGACCAGAAATCTGAAGCGCAAAGAGAATGACTGATTTGCCCAAGGGGTCATGGACGGTTAAGTGCTGGGCCAGGGTTCAAATCCAGACAGACTATGTGGAACCACTCTGCTAAACGGTACAAAAGGAGGAAGCAGGACCTCTTCCTGCTGGGAAGGACCTCACGTTCTGATGCAGAAAAGTGAAACACAAGTTGGAAGACCAAAGAAAACAAACACGCAGCTGCTTAGAAATCCTGCTCCACAGAGCAAACCCATGCTGCTTCGGTAACAGGGCTGCCAGGAGGAAAGTACCAACCCCGCCTTCCAGGTCTGGAGCCCAAAGCCCCAGGTGTCCACTCCCAAACTGGTGCGCCTGCCCTGTGTCCTCTCCCCCTAATGGAATCAGCCAGGCTGATCTATTCCCTTTGTCCCGAGTACAGCTTGCATCGCCCGCTGCCGCAAGGATGCTCACCCCCTGCCTTGGGCCCCATCCCTTCCTCCTTGCGGGCCACAGTCTCCCCACCAGGTTCAAGTCTTGACCTTTCCCAAGTCCTCCTCGCACACACACCCAGCAAGCCCCCTCCCTCCTCTGAAGTCCTCCAGCACCTATCAGGCACCCCATTCCCTTAACACACCTTTTCGGGCTCATGCAGTGAGACATCGAAGTGCCTAACATGGCCCCCTCTCCCCGCATACACACCCCGCTGTGTGCCAACTCCACAAGCTTCTCCACCCTCCTAGAACACACTAAGCATCATTACCATCACAATTCCTGTTTGGGTCAAAGAAGACTTTTCATTTTAAAATATAATTCCAACCAGAACTGATTTAAGCCAAAAAAAAAAAAAAAAAAA
Organism: Monodon monoceros; assembly: GCF_005190385.1. NCBI lineage: Eukaryota > Metazoa > Chordata > Mammalia > Artiodactyla > Monodontidae > Monodon > Monodon monoceros. Next base: position 18,118,361 of record NW_021703772.1, read on the forward strand.
CCCACAAAACTCTAAAAAGGAATGTATTGGCTCAAGTAACTGAGATGTTCAGGCGTGCTGAAAAGCCTTGGGATAAACAGGTGCTGCTGGATCCAAACACTCAAACACGATCAATCACTGCCTCCCTGCCAGCCCCACTCCCAGACAGGTGCTCAGGACACCACAGCAAAATGCCCACCTACTGCTTCAAGATCACATCCCACCCATCCAGCAGCCCCCACCATGAGAGGGGTCCTCTTTATAGCTCCAGCAGGCTGGGGTCAGGCACCATCTCTGAGCCAGTCACCGCCACCAGGGCACGCAATGGTCTCACTGGCCAAGCCCGGGCCATATGCCTACCCCCGGGTCCCACAAGGAGGGGCTGAGGGAGCAGCCACACCAATATGGACTGACAGTGGAAGAAGTATCTCCTCAAAGGGAATTCTGAGTGCTATTACCAGGAAAAGGGGGAACGAACCCAGAGCAGGCAGATACTGTGACATCAACGACAACCAAAGCTGATATTCACTAAACACATCCATTGGTTGAGTGTTTACTATGTGTCCAGGATTGCATTAACAATACAACAAATGAAGATGAAATAATATATTTTAGGCATTTTGCCTGGGCTAGGTACATAGTCAATGCTTAGTAAATGGTGGGAACAGGTGACTAGGTAGGTTCTATTATTATCTGTTTCACAAAAGGGGGAACTTGGCTAAAAGAGATGAAGTCATAGGTCTCAGGCCACACAGCTTGGAAGGGCCGAGACATGCGTGTTCAAAGCCTACTGAGGGCTTCCCTGGTGGCACAGTGGTTGAGAGTCCGCCTGCCGATGCAGGGGACACGGATTTGTGCCCGGGTCCGGGAAGATCCCACGTGCCGCGGAGTGGCTGGGCCCGTGAGCCATGGCCGCTGAGCCTGCGCGTCCGGAGCCTGTGCTCCGCAACGGGAGAGGCCACAGCAGTGAGAGGCCTGCGTACCGCAAAAACAAAAACAAAGCCTACTGACATCTACCTCCCTCCCCAGTCTACCTGGGAAACTAACCAAGACCCAACTCAGATAAGTCAATAGCATCCTTCTGTGACATTTTGTACCTGACTCCACTACAGCACCTAAAGCCCCGTATTGCAACACTTGATTTTCTCCATTCTAAGAAGCATAGTTTTTTTCACATTTCAAGTTTCTGAGATTAAAGTTCAGCATACATTCTGTATCATTAAAGTGGTAGCATTTCTTTTATCCCGAAAAGCTGTTTTTAAATTAACATTGCATCTCACAGTCAGTCTGTCATACAATCAAGGAAATGTGGTATTTGTTTATAGGTCTAGACTAGACTGTGAGCTCCTTGAGCAAGAGCTTCCTCACTTTGTGTCCTAAACACTTAGCATCAAGTCTTTTACATGGTTGCTAATTAACCCAAGTGGTGTTATCCAAGAAGAGATGTCTTTAACATTCATCCATTCAACAAACATTTATTGAGCACCTACTATGTGGCAGGCATTGCCTAGGACGTAGGGATACAGTGTCAAACAAGCCTGTTCCACATCTTTGTTGTGTCTTAATAGGGGCAGACCTGAATCTGAGGGGCAAGGGCAGAGCCATGCCCCAAAGCCAACAACTTATGCGGGCTGTGTCAGGCCAGAGCAAAGATGAGAAGCCAGGGATGGCAGGAGATGAGGGTAGTTAAATGTGAGTTTGCAAAGGTCTTAAAACACACGCTGAGGAGTTTAGATTAAAGGTGGGAGGCAAATGGGAGCTCCTGCCGATTTCTGAATGGACAAGTGACAAAATCAAAATAGTGCTTGGAGAAAATTAGCCTAGCTGTTGGGTAGAGAATGGACCAGGAGGGGCGAGGCTGCATGTGGAAAGGCCCACCAGGAAGGGGGCTGCAGCAGAAATCAGCATGTGGCGCCATCAGAGCCTGGATGCCGAGGGAGGCTTAGCTGTGTCAATGGCTCGAGAAGGTCAGACCCCAGAGACAGAACTACCCCCACCACCATTCTGAGAGGAGCAGACCAAGAGAGGAAGCAGTCAAAGGGGATGCCAAGGTTGAATGCTTGGGAGGCCAGGATGTCCCCACGCCCAGGAGCACGGGAGAGGGCACGATGCTTAGGCAGCCGGGTGTTTAGTGCCCTTGGGCAGCTCAGTCAAAGAGAAAGGGTGAAGGTCAGGGTTGGAGAGGAAGGGAGACCTTGAACCACATCCACTAAGCTGTACAGGTGCCAGGGATGGGCGTCCTTGTTCAGAAACCAGGGAGAAACCCTTCTTCCTTCTGGACCTGGAAAGGCAGTTCCATCTCCCTCTCCTGACTCAAGAGAGAATCAACTCACTGCTTACAGTTTTGTCTGAAGTTTTAAGTGGACAATTAGGCAGAGGACCCAAGCTAGGAAAGCGCTAATTGACAAAACCTTGAATCACTGCAATAGCAAGATAATCAGAGAAGATTCATTAAGCAGCAAAATAAAAGGCACGGAGCCTAGGGTCAGACAGAGCCCAGGCTTAGCCTCCAAACCTTCATGGAAGTTTATCGTCTCCCCACTGTCACATTCTCAGAAACGCTCATTTAAAGCCTTTAGTGCTCATTCGAATGTTTGGTCACGCTCTGCTGTACTTTATGGGGGAGGGGGTGGGCTACAGTGGTGATTTTTAATTTGCTGATTCTCAGGACATAAGCCTTCTAGATGTTAAAGGGGACTAATGAGCAAATGAACATAAAGTACCTATAAAACGCCTGGCACATAGTGAGGGCCCAGTAAGTGTTGGCTCCTGAAGATGCATTTGGCCCTTGGGGTCTGGAAGAGATAAGAGAAACCCAAACTCTGGTACCTACCCTGAAAGAGACTCGTGAAATTCACAAATCATGCCTTAAATTGCTGCAGACCCTCCTTCAACCCTGATTTTTAAAACGAAGACCCACATCTCCACGCTTCTACCTTAGTAATGGTGACTGGATTCTTCCGGTTAAAAGCTTAATTCAGTCCAGCTACTGATTAGAACTGGCAACTTCCAGGGCTATTTCCATTTCCAGCTTCTGGGCATTTATGAGTCCAGGCAGACGGACCCTCCTTTCTTCTCTCTTTTGATGATCCAGGCTGGGACGAGCACAATGGCACATCTCTTGCTTCCTCTGTGTGCTGGGAGACTACAAAGAAGTGACTCATTAAAAGTAGAGACACTGGACCCTCATGCATTGCTGGTAGGAAGGTAAAATGGTGCAGCCGCCATGGAAAACAGTATGGCAGCGTTCCTCAAAAATTTAAACACAGAATTACCACATGAACCAGCAATTCTGGTCCTAGGTATACACTCAAAATAACTGAAAGTACAACTCGAACAGTTATTTGTACACCCACGTTCGCAGCAGCATTATTCGCAATAGCCAAAAGGCTGAAACCGCCCACCAGTCCATCAGTTTGGAGGAAGAATGGATAAACAAAACGTGCTATATACATACAATGGGATATGAGTCTTAAAAACGAATGACCTTTTGACCTATGCTACAACATGGATGAACCCTGAAGACATGATGCTGAGTGAAATAAGCCGGTCACCAAAGGACACATATTGTATGATTTCACTTATGTAAGGGAGCTAGGGTAGCCCAGTTCATACAGACAGAAAGTAGGACGGTGGTTGCCAGGGGCCGAGGGGAAGGGGGAAAACAGGGAGAACTGTTCAGTGGGTGTGGGGTTTCAGTCTGGGAAGATGCAGCTCAGGACACGGATGGCGGCAACAGCTGCACACAGTGTGAATGTACTTAATGCCACTGAGCTGTGCACTTAAAAATCACTAAAATGGCAAATTTTATGTTATGTGCATTTTACCACCAAAAAAATGTTTAGAAAATAAAAAAGAGCAGAGACACTTAATGCTGCCCTCTCTCCTGTACTTCAGCTTTTACAAGGCAATTTCAGCATCACCGCAAAAGTTCGGGGTCCTCTACTCCCACCTCTGCCAAGTTCATCGGTCGCCTTAGCGCACTTTCTTCCCCAGAGTGGCCGCCCTGCCCCTGCTTGAACACTGAGCCAGGAGGCTCGCTCCGCCTCTGGGCGGCCTCTTCAACTTTCAAAGGGCTCAGCTCTCCGGCTGACAGATAATGGATGGCGGTTCCCTTTGCTTTCCCACACTGCTCAACCTTCCCTTAATCAGGCTCCCCCAGCCTCCTCTGCTATTTTCCCACAAAAAGAAAGCAGAGACGCCAACGGTTTTATAGGGGATGTGAGGAGACCAGTGGGCACCTGTTTTTCTTTACACCGTCTTAAAATGGGGAAGCATGGGGAGCTTATGTTTTCGCCAGACTGCAAAAGCTGTCGGGAGGCTAGGTGCAGGAATTCGCCTCTGGCTTGTTGGTCAGTGGCAATGTGGATTCCAGTTTAGGGAACGGCCTTGGCTATGCACTTAGATGGCTCTCGGAGAAGACCCACAGAGTGAAGCAGAAAACGCTCTTCAAACACAAGCCTGCCCACGGCAACTAAGAATGACAGCACCAGGAGTTCAGCCAAGAGAAAAATGAAAACATTTGGCCATGGAGAGGCTCTGCGAGTCTAAAGCTGCCTTGATCGGACCCCTAAGGAGAAAAACAGCAAAGGCTGTGCCTGTACAGAGGGCAGAGCTACCCACCGACACCCCTCCCCGTGACCCCAGGGAGGAACACAAGCCGGCTCTCCTGTCCTTCTGCAGCGGAAACCAGCAGTCTTGGCAATCCCACCACTCGCCTGTCAGGACAGACCCATGGACCCCACGCCCTCCCAAGCACACAGCCTGTGGTTGGAACAATCAACGCTGCTCTCACGCAGCCTGAACTTGGAGGGTCACAGCACTTTGCAGAACTGTTTGTCTGGGGACAGGGGAGACGATCTGGCTTTGCCATTAAGTAAAACCCCGGCACCTCCAGGCATCCACTTAAGGTTCCTACTCTGGGCCTCAGAAGCAAGAGACCTGAGCGCTCAGGAGGCTGGCACAGGCCCGAAGTGGAAGAGACTCCCTGGAGCCACTACTGTCACCGACCCCGGCCCCCACCCCCGTTTTGTAGGTGAGGCCCAGAGAGGGGGTGCCCCGCCCAGGTCAGTAAGGGGCAGAGCAGGATTCAGCTGGAGCATAACTCACCCACAAACACCCCTCACAGCTCTATAAAGCCGCTCACATCTGTTAGTTCTTTAAGGATAAAGGCTGAGAATTAACCTTGTTCCCTATTCCCCGAAGGGTCCGACCCAGTGCAGGACGTGTGGTCAGAGGTCAGTAAATTCTTTCCAAATGAGAGAATCCCTGGGATGGGCCCAGGAAGGACAGGAGGCAAGGATTAGGGTTCCCACTTAGAGAGGAGAAGGGCAAAGCCCACGGAAGGTCCCCCAAGTCAACCAGGACATGAGGAGTCAGGTGAGTTTTGAGTCCCCTGTGATGATATTAGAGCAGATAATGTCACGTCCCACGCACATGTCACACAGCCTCGTGTACTCTCATGCGTTCGGGCACCTCTCTAGAGCCAGGCTAAGGTCCCTTGCAATCTATTTCACGGCTCTACGATACCCAAACCTCCCTGTCCATGTGCAGCCTCTCCCCACGGCCAGCCCCACATCTCAAGGGTAACAGCATTCTCAACTATTATTCTCTGCCCTTCTCCACTTACTGCATGAAACAAGGCAGAATTCCTCATCTCTCCCTAATGCTCCTGCCCCTTCCCATCTTCCCAAGTATTGCTGGGGCCCCTTCGAACACAAAATGATACGCAGTCGTGTTTGTGGGTGGCATTAAAGAAGCAATAAGTTGGTTTCTACGGAGTTGTCCAGATGGCCACATCCTGTTGACTACTCTGACATGGAACCACTTTCCTCAGCAACAAGAGGTTCCCCCAAAGGATTAGCCAGAAAATAGCCAGCCTGGTGGCTACACGTGGCCCAGCACAGAGGCAAACCCTTGAGTCTAATTCTTCGGGAAGCTGGGTTTTAACAAGGCAGATTTTTCCATTTCATCTTTGTTTACACTTCCGTTCCAAAATGTGTCTCCGCTGTACTGATCTCTTTCCTCTCCAAAGGTCTATGGACCTCAGAGGAGAGATCTGCTGTTTCCCTTCTCCTGTCTGCCTGGCAGCTCCCCACCCTGATTTGTCTTTAACAACCCTCCCGGTCCCTGTAAACGGGTGGCAGCTTTTCACTATCAAGATCCACTACCCCACGGACGAGATCAAGGACCACACATAATAATCATGTTCGGCTGACTTCATTTGCTTGGCTTGTTTTGGAGAAAAGAGAAAATTTTCAATTTGCTTGGTTTTTAAATTCAGAATAGGGAATGTGAAACTTTACTTTCAGTAAACAGAGCCTACCTCGAGGAATCATGTAAGATATGGCAGCCTCTGTTTTGTTTTCTAATTTGACTTTGCTTCTCTTTATTTTCTCTATTCAGTTTCCTCAGCTATTTATATAATCCTGGGGCATGTACCTGGGTGAGGTATCTCAAACCATTTAAGTCAGAATGTAAAAAATACATAAATTTGTTTCTTTTCACGAACAATAAGAAAATACTGCATTTTTATGGTATGTGTTTACACAAGGCCAGTGAGAGGAAAAGGAGAAAAGGGAAGATAGAAGTGAGTCAGAGAGCAAAGGGGGAAGGAAAAGGAGAGAAAGGCTGGGATGGTAGGAACCAAGTCTTATTAGCCTGTGCCTCCCTGAGCAAAAAGGGAATGCGCGTGCGTGTGCATACACACACACACACTCACACATGCACACACACACGTTCTCCCCTTGGGTAGAAGTCTCCCTCTCACCATCTGCTTCTCTGGACCTAACAATAAGAATTGCTCCTAGTTAGTGGAGGCCCGCTCTGTGACAGGTGCTATGCATTTATTATTTACAATCTTCACAACAGCTCTAGGAAGCAGGGAAATTTACACGCGGAGAAACTGGGTGCAGAGAAATAACAAAGGCTGTATTGTAGTGGACGTGAGCTGTTTTGTCCCTCCAGCATCCACATCCTCTTCTTTGGTAAGCAAGTCTCACTTTCCCTTTGGGAAAACCCTCTCCTGGCCAATCAGTGCACTCTCTTCCCCAGGCCACCAAGGCTGATTCAGGGGAAAACACATGACCCATCCAGCGCAATGAGATTCAACCCTGAAAATTCTGTTCAAAACATCCAGGAAGAGGAGTTCTTTCTACTAGAAAATGAACATAGAAAAAGGAAGAGCTAAGGGTGGGGAAACAGAGAAAGAGACTAAATAAGGGGCAAGTCCGCACAAGGCCCTTGAGCCCTTGGATGCAGCTGTGGCCGCACTTCCAGCTTTGGAAGCCAGCAAGTCCCCACGGCCACCACGACCTCTTTTACTTTTTGAAGCCAATATGAATTTTGTCACTTGAAACCCAAGGAGCCCTGGTTAACATTCCTCGTGTGTGAGCAGCTGATTCAGACCATGCCCACCTGACCCCCAAGCACGTGCTTTCCGTGCTTTCCGTGCTTTCCTCCCTCTCCTGCCGCACTGCTTCCCTAGAACACGCTGGGTCTGGGGGCCAGCCACCCTCTCCTGGGAGACCCACGTTCCCAGCTGCTGCCTCCCACCAGTCCCACATCTGCCACGCCCACTCTTCCCCTAGAAAATGCCGTCTCAGAGCAAAATGAAGAGTCATTAAGCAAGGGCCTGGCATAGCCAAATGGTGTAGCTGACACACTTGTGGGCAATCTGAGACGCTTGACAGTACACATAAATGTGCTCACCGATTATAGCGGGAAAGATGGGGATGCTAAAAAGATAAGTTAGACAACTCGTCTCAAAGAAATTAAACCAAGACAAGAGTTAGATCAAGCTCAGCATTCAAGGCTCCCAATCCTTGGAATAGAGATTTATAAAGAGGGAGAAAGCTAACAGGATTCAACCCCAATTCTGTGGTAGAGTCTGGACAACACAAATCTAAACCCAGAACTTTAGACATGGTTAGAGCTTATAAATCATCTGACCCAACATGACCCAGAACCAGAACCCCTTCCCAAAATCCTGAGCACTGATCATCCAGACTTTGTTTGAATTATCCCCGTGACAGGAGAATCATTACCTAACGAAGCAATCTATTCCATCGCTGAACAGCTCTGATTATTAGCAAATTCTTTCTCAGATGATGAAAGTAAAAATAATTAATGTGTAAGTGTTCCCCTCTTTCACCCTTTTAAAGGAGAATTCTGTCTTTCTCAGCTCAGTTTCTGGGGCAATGGGGAGAAAAAAGACAGAACTGGAAATGCAAAAATGGGATATATGTATGAGAAGTTCACATAAAAACAATAAAGGCAGAAGGAAAGGGGAAAAGGAAGAAAATAAGGAATTCACAAAGACAGGGTAATGGGGGAAATTCTTGGTTTAGAATAGGAATGAAGGAGAGAAGAGTTTGGTGGGGCAGGAAGTTCAAGATATAGAGAATGTGAGAGATGGGAAAAGTTTAACACATCTTGCTATACATTAAAAATATATTTACTTCCCTTGACATTATTCCCAGAGTTACCAATAAAGTTTTTTGTTTTTTTGTTTTTTTTAATTTATTTTTGGTTGCATTGGGTCTTCGTTGCTGCATGCAAGCTTTCTCCAGTTGCAGCGAGCAGGGGCCACTCTTCATTGTGGTGCGCAGGCTTCTCATCGCGGTGGCTTCTCCTGTTGCAGAGCACAGGCTCCAGGCACACGGGCTTCAGCAGCTGTGGCGTGCGGGCTCAGCAGTTGTGGCTCACGGGATCTAGAGCGCAGGCTCAGTAGTTGCGGCACACAGGCCTCATTGCCCCATGGCATGTGGGATCCTCCCGGACCAGGGCCCGAACCTGTGTCCCCTGCATTGGCAGGCGGACTCCTAACCACTGCACCACCAGGGAAGCCCCACCAATAAAGTTTTAAATTAATTTAACTGCTTTTGGTTGTTGGACTGTATTCCTCAGAGTGCAATTCTCTACAAGGCTAGACCACATGATGTCAAGTTTTGGGTTGAACTGCAATTACATTAATTTCAACTCTACTTCCTCGTAAATTCCTCCCAGGTCATAAGGGAAGAGATGTAGGGATGAAGACATAGAACTGATTATGGACCTGGCATACAACAGGATGGAGACTTGATTATAAAAGAGATAAAAAAGGAGTTACTAGGAGTAGAGCTTGTGGTCAGAATGGGAGTAGCTGGAAGAATGAGCAGTTTGATGGTGAATCACCTGAGCTCAGTAAGCTTCCTAAGGATACCCTCAGTCAGGTTGAGTCAAGTGTGGAGAGGTGCAAGCCATGGATATGGGGACCCAAGCAGGTAATGACAGCAGGGGTCTGTCAGGGTCCTTCACTGCAAGCAACAGAAGCTGCCTCTTCTAAGCAAAAAGGAGCACAGGGCAATCAGCTTCCCATGGCATGAAATGTGACCAAGGAAAAATGGGAGAGAGAAGGAGGCTGGCCATTAAACTCCCCACCCTTTATCTCTTCTATGTGGATATCTATGAGGTGTGATTTCCCCTTCAGGTGTGATTTCTCTTTCCTGTCCTTCCTCAAAAGTCCCACATGCCAAGCAAACACCCCTGCTGTGTGGCCTGCTATGTTTCATTGAGGCTCACTGGGAAGCAATGAACAGTGTAATCACACATTGCACCCCAGGGTTTCACATCTTTCCTTGCCTCACTTCCCCTTTTTCCTCAGCCTCACAGCCCTATGCTTGGTCTCCCAGATAAAATGTCAACACTTTAACCCTCCTTTCTAGAATATTCTAGAGAACTCTAGAATTTTACTCTAGGCTAAGACAGTCATTATCTTGACTCTCAGCTTTATTGCTTTTTCTACCACCGTCCAACACCAAATGTTGCCTTTCCCCCCCCCCACTCAAAAAATTATTTGTGTATGCACTTGTTTCTCTCTGACCCTGAAACCCAACTCTTTAAGCCAAGCTCATGACTGACTCCCAGGAGAGCTGATATAATTCCCGTCAGGGTCTCATCCTCCTCCTAGAGAAGTCACATTAGGAAATCTTAAGGGGGAGTTATGAAATTTCTTCTGACTTGCTTGACATTATGATTCCCTGACCCCAAACTCCACACGTCTACAGAAAGATACTCTTAACATCAAGCCCTACGCATCATCTCTCTCCTTTTCCTTTATTCCTCACCTTCTCCTTTCAGTCATCCCAATCCCTCCTACTCACTCAAGTAATTTCCCCATCACACAAAGTATTCTCTGATGTCATTTTCTTTCCCTAACCCTGCTAAGCCCCTCTTTCCAGCTTTTCAAACACCTCTTGAAATTCCAGCTTTGTAAAATGTATTCCTTAAAAGGTGTAGACAGTGTCTGGCTACCTCCACCACTCAATTTCAGAGTTAATAGGGTATGACGCGCCGGACAGCACACGCTGTACATAAAACGCATACCTGGTCAGCCTGGTGCTCCCACAGCTCCACAGACACACCTGTGTTAGACCACTTATCAATGAGAACCGTAGTTGTTTACATATCTGTCTTCCCAAGTAAATTGTGGGCACCTTGAGTACAAGGAGCAATTTCTACTATCTGACACATAGTAACATTTCTTTAATGTTTCTTGAGTAAATGAATAGATAGATAGAAACATGTATTTATATGGATCAACTGCTGTTGCAACAAGTTCCCAAAACATTCATTTGGCTTGGTTGGTCCTTGGAGTAGTTTCATGTCAAATACTGCTTGAAAGATGTAAGACACCAGTTAGCAGAGAAAATATTATTGTAACCCAATAGAAAAATGGGAAAAGACAGTTAGAGGCAGTGCATTGAAATATAATCATAAGCAGACAATAAGCATGAAAAGATGCTCAATCTCACCAGTAACCACAGAAGTGGTTTTGAAAGGGCAACTGAGCAGTATTTATCAAAATTTATTCGTTCTGATGAGAACAATGCCAATTCTCAGGACCTATCCTGCTGAAAGGCCAGCAAAAGGTATATGCATAACGGTGATTATTACAGCACTATCTGTGATCATGAAAAACAGAATATTTTAAATGTCTGTTAAATAGAGGAACAGTTCATGAATTACGGATATTTATATTATAAAGTATTAAATAAGAGTTTTAAAGGATAAGGATATATTCATAGAAAGCCTCCTAAGATATGTTAAGACAGAGAGAGAGAGAGTCACAGAACCATATGTATAGTATGATCTCATTTATGTGAAAAAAGAAATGAGCTACCTGCGTGCATATGTAAATGCAGAGCAAGAGGAAGGACTCAAATGCTGAGAGTAGTTATTTGGGAGAAAAAGAGGGGGAACAGGGCCATGAGGGAAGAGGGCCGACTGGGAACTCTCTTTATTCTATATGCTTCCATGTTGTCTGAATTGTTTATATCATGCATATGTTCACATACTACTTTTGCAGGTTAAAAAGATGACTGCCATGTTATGCAGACATCATCCCTGTGTCAGTGCTTAGAACCACTGAACGCGAGAGCTGCAAGTAACCTTAGCGTTGCCTACTCTGGGAGTTTGTAAAGTGGTTTCCTGAGGGTTCCAAAGGCACAGCCAAATGTAGCAAAGCCCCACTTAAGCACATTAACTTGTACTTTGAGGAGCTCATGTTCATGAAGGCCTCACACCAAAGCCTCTCTGTTTAACTAAAAGTCTTCCAAGACTGCAAGATACACTATCAAAAAGAATCACCATTTGTAACTACTTATGTATATGAAACAGGACTTTCTCATTGATGTACATCCAAAAAAATATGCAGAATTAAATTTGATACTTAAGCCTGGATAGCAAATGTTACTCATAGCTCTGATTTCAAATGTTTATGTTCATTGGAATAGCTCCATAGCTCTCTATAACTGAGTAAATTCATGCTAACAGAATACTATTTATTTTATGTTGAAGTCCAGATACGATTTTATTTTTTAGATTTCCAAAAGGAAAATAAAAAGGTTTGAAAGCCTCAGCTCTAATCCAACCTGCTCATGTTTCAGATGAGGAGACTGGACAGAAGTAAAGGCCAGTAACTGTCGAGATCCCACCGTTCACTGGTCGGAGCCAAGCCACCCAACCAGCCCTGAGCCAGAGGGCGGGCAGTAAGTGTGTGATATATCCTTCCTATATCCCTGCGTATGCCAGATTCTTTCCACACGTTATCTAATTTAATCTTACAGCAATCCAGTGGAGTAGGGGTTGTGATTTTTATCAGTGAGATAAATGAGGCTCCGACACATCAAATAACTTTTGCTAAATCACACAGCTAACAGGTAGAGTGGCTCGCCTTCCAAAGAGAGACCTCTTCCCACAACATCAGGGGGTCAGATCGCTACAGGGGTTTGAGAGGTAGGGTGCCTTGTCTCGAATCCAGATTATAAACTCCTTGATGGCAGGTACCACCCCTAACACTGCCATTTCCACAGAGCTGCTAATAGAACATAGGGTCCTATGAGAAAAGAGGTTCACTAATTAGCTCTCCAAACCATGAAGATCTACTCATCACCTGCTCTGTGTCTAGCCTGCACTCAGGGCAATGGGCAGATTTAAAAAGAAAATATCACCGTCATTATAAAAATGTACTTGAGGAAGATGGCGGAAGAGTAAGACGCGGAGACCGCCTTCCTCCCCACGGATACACCAGAAATACATCTACACGTGGAACAACTGCTACAGAACACCTACTGAAGGCTGGCAGAAGACCTCAGACCTCCCAAAAGGCAAGAAACTCCCCACGTACCTGGGTAGGGCAAAAGAAAAAAAGAAAAAACAGAGACAAAAGAATAGGGACGGGACCTGCCCCAGTGGGAGGGAACTGTGAAGGAGGAAAAGTTTCCACACACTAGGAAGGCCCTTCGCGGGCGGAGACTGCGGGAGGCGGAGGGGGGAGCTTCGAAGCCGCGGAGGAGAGCACAGCAACAGGGGTGCGGAGGTCAAAGCGGCGAGATTCCCGCACAGAGGATCAGGGCCGACCGGCACTCACCAGGCTGAGAGGCTTGTCTACTCACCCGCCGGGGCGGGCGGGGCTGCGAGCTGAGGCTCGGGCTTCGGTTTTGGTTGGAGCGCAGGGAGAGGACTGGGGTTGGCGGCTTGAACACAGCCTGAAGGGCTTAGTGCACCACGGGTAACCGGGAGGGAGTCCGGGAAAAGTCTGCACCTGCCGAAGAGGCAAGAGACTTTTTCTTCCCTCTTTGTTTCCTGGTGCGCGAGGAGAGGGGTTTAAGAGCGCTGCTTAAAGGAACTCCAGAGAGGGGCGCGAGCCGCGGCTAAAAGCGCGAACCCTAGACACAGGCGCGAGCCGCGGCTAAAATCACGGACCCCAGAGACGGGCGCGAGCCGCGGCTAAAAGCACGGACCCCACGGTCGGGGGGGAGACGCTAAGGCTTCTGCTGCTGACGCCACCAAGGGGCCTGTGTGCGAGCACAGGTCACTCTCCACACCCCTCTTCCGCGGAGCCTGTGCAGCCCGCCACTTCCACATTCCCGGGATCCAGGGACAACTTCCCCGCGGCGGCCCTCAGGCTGGTGCAACGTCACGCCGGCCTCTGCCGCCGCAGGCCCGCCCCGCACTCCGTGCCCCTCCCTCCCCCCCCGGCCTGAGTGAGCCAGAGCCCCCGAATCAGCGGCTCCTTTAACCCCATCCTGTCTGAGCGAAGAACAGACGCCCTCCAGCGACCTACACGCAGAGGCGGGGCCAAATCCAAAGCTGAGCCCCTGTGAGCTGTGAGAAAAAGAAGAGAAAGGGAAATCTCTCCCAGCAGCCTCAGAAACAGCGGATTAAAGCTCCACAATCAACTTGATGTACCTGCATCTGTGGAATACATGAATAGACAACGAGTCGTCCCAAATTGAGGAGGTGGGCTTCGAGAGCAAGATCTATGATTTTTTCCCCTTTTCCTCTTTTTGTGAATGTGTATGTGTATGCTTCTGTGTGAGATCTTGTCTGTATAGTATTGCTTCCACCATTTGTCCTAGGGTTCTATCCGTCCATGGTTTTTTATAAAATTTTTTCCTTAATAATTAATTTTAATAACTTTATTATACTTTACCTTCGTTCTTTCTTTTTCTTTCTTTCCTTCCTTCCCTCCTTTAGACAACGAATCATCCCAAATTGAGGAGGTGGTCTCTGAGAGCAAGATTTATGACTTTTTCCCCTTTACCTCTTTTTGTGAGGGTGTATGTGTATGCTTCTGTGTAAGACTTTGTCTGTATAGCTTTGCTTCCAACATTTGTCCTAAGGTTCTATCCGTCCCTTTTTTTTTTCTAAATAAGTATTTTTTAATTCAATAACTTTATTATACTTTATTTTATTTTACTGTATCTTCTTTCTTTCTTTTTTCCTTCTTTTCCTCCTTCCTTCCTTCCTCCCTCCCTCCCTCACTCCTTTCTTTCCTTCTTGCCTTCTTTCCTTCTTTGCTTCTTTTTTTCTTTCTTTCTTCCTTCCTTCCTTCCCTCCTTTCTTTCTTTCTTTCTTCATACTTCTACTAATTCTCTCTACTTTTTCTCCCTTTTATTCTGAGTCGTATGGATGAAAGGCTCTTGGTGCTCCAGCCAGGAGTCAGGGCTCTGCCTCTGAGGTAGGAGAGCCAACTTCAGGACACTGGTCAACAAGAGACCTCGCAGCTCCACATAATATCAAACGGTGAAAATCTCCCAGAGACCTCCATCTTAACACCAGCGCCCAGCTTCACTCAACGACCAGCAAGCTACAGTGCTGGACAACCTATGCCAAACAACTAGCAAAACAGGAACACAACTCCACCGATTAGCAGAGAGGCTGCCTAAAATCATAATAAGGCCACAGACACCCCAAAACACACCAACAGACGTGAACCTGCCCACTAGAGAGACAAGATCCAGCCTCATCCACCACAACACAGGCACTAGTCCCCTCCACCAGGAAGCCTATACAACCCACTGAACCAACCTTAGCCACTGGAGACAGACATCAAAAACAGCGGGAACTACGAACCTGCAGCCTGCAAAAAGGAGACCCCAAACACAGTAAGATAAGCAAAATTAGAAGACAGAAAAACACACAGCAGATAAAGGAGCAAGATAAAAATGCACCAGACCTAACAAATGAAGAGGAAATAGGCAGTCTACCTGAAAAAGAATTCAGAATAATGATAGTAAGGATGATCCGAAATCTTGGAAATAGAATGGACAAAATGCAAGAAACAGTTAACAAGGACCTAGAAGAAATAAAGATGAAACAAGCAACGATGAACAACACAATAAATGAAATTAAAAGTACTCTAGATGGGATCAATAGCAGAATAACTGAGGCAGAAGAACGGGTAAGTGACCTGGAAGATAAAATAGTGGAAATAACTACTGCAGAGCAGAATAAAGAAAAAAGAATGAAAAGAAGTGAGGACAGTCTCAGAGACCTCTGGGACAACATTAAACGCACCAACATTCGAATTATAGGGGTTCCAGAAGAAGAAGAGAAAAAGAAAGGGACTGAGAAAATATTTGAAGAGATTATAGTTGAAAACTTCCCTAATATGGGAAAAGAAATAGTTAATCAAGTCCAGGAAGCACAGAGAGTCCCATACAGGATAAATCCAAGGAGAAATACGCCAAGACACATATTAATCAAACTGTCAAAAATTAAATACAAAGAAAGCATATTAAAAGCAGCAAGGGAAAAACAACAAATAACACACAAGGGAATCCCCATAAGGTTAACAGCTGATCTCTCAGCAGAAACCCTACAAGCCAGAAGGGAGTGGCAGGACATACTGAAAGTGATGAAGGAGAAAAACCTGCAACCAAGACTACTCTACCCAGCAAGGATCTCATTCAGATTTGATGGAGAAATTCAAACCTTTACAGACAGGCAAAAGCTGAGAGAGTTCAGCACCACCAAACCAGCTTTACAACAAATGCTAAAGGAACTTCTCTAGACAAGAAACACAAGAGAAGGAAAAGACCTATAATAACGAACCCAAAACAATTTAGAAAATGGGAATAGGAACATACATATCGATAATTACCTCAAATGTAAATGGACTAAATGCTCCCACCAAAAGACACAGATGGGCTGAATGGATACAAAAACAAGACCCATATATTTGCTGTCTACAAGAGACCCACTTCAGACCTAGAGACACATACAGACTGAAAGTAAGGGGATGGAAAAAGATATTCCATGCAAATGGAAACCAAAAGAAAGCTGGAGTAGCAATTCTCATATCAGACAAAATAGACTTTAAAATAAGGACTATTAGAAGAGACAAAGAAGGACACTACATAATGATCAAGGGATCGATCCAAGAAGAAGATATAACAATTTAAATATTTATGCACCCAACGTAGGAGCACCTCAATACATAAGGCAAATACTAACAGCCATAAAAGGGGAAATCGACAGTAACACATTCATAGTAGGGGACTTTAACACCCCACTTTCACCCATGGACAGATCATCCAAAATGAAAATAAGGAAACACAAGCTTTAAATGATACATTAAACAAGATGGACTTAATTGATATTTATAGGACACTCCATCCAAAAACAACAGAATACACATTTTTCTCAAGTGCTCATGGAACATTCTCCAGGATAGATCATATCTTGGGTCACAAATCAAGCCTTGGTAAATTTAAGAAAATTGAAATTGTATCAAGTATCTTTTCCGACCACAACACCATGAGACTAGATATCAATTACAGGAAAAGATCTGTAAAAAATACAAACACATGGAGGCTAAACAATACACTACTTAATAACGAAGTGATCACTGAAGAAATCAAAGAGGAAATAAAAAAATACCTAGAAACAAATGACAATGGAGACACAACAACCCAAAACCTATGGGATGCAGCAAAAGCAGTTCTATGGGGGAAGTTTATAGCAATACAAGCCCACCTTAAGAAGCAGGAAACATCTCGAATAAACAACCTAACCTTGCACCTCAAGCAATTAGAGAAAGAAGAACAAAAAAACCCCAAAGCTAGCAGAAGGAAAGAAATCATAAAAATCAGATCAGAAATAAATGAAAATGAAATGAAGGAAACAATAGCAAAGATCAATAAAACTAAAAGCTGGTTCTTTGAGAAGATAAACAAAATAGATAAACCACTAGCCAGACGCATCAAGAAAAAAAAGGGAGAAGACTCAAATCAATAGAATTAGAAATGAAAAAGGAGAAGTAACAACTGACACTGCAGAAATACAAAAGATCATGAGCGATTACTACAAGCAACTCTATGCCAATAAAATGGACAATCTGGAAGAAATGGACAAATTCTTAGAAATGCACAACCTGCCAAGACTGAATCAGGAAGAAATAGAAAATATAAACAGACCAATCACAAGCACTGAAATTGAAACTGTGATTAAAAATCTTCCAACAAACAAAAGCCCAGGACCAGATGGCTTCACAGGCGAATTCTATCAAACATTTAGAGAACAGCTAACACCTATCCTTCTCACACTCTTCCAAAATATAGCAGAGGGAGGAACACTCCCAAATTCCTTCTACGAGGCCACCATCACCTTGATACCAAAACCAGACAAGGATGTCACAAAGAAAGAAAACTACAGGCCAATATCACTGATGAACATAGATGCAAAAATCTTCAACAAAATACTAGCAAACAGAATCCAACAGCACATTAAAAGGATCATACACCATGATCAAGTGGGGTTTATTCCAGGAATGCAAGGATTCTTCAATATACACAAATCTATCAATGTGATAAACCATATTAACAAATTGAAGGAGAAAAACCATATGATCATCTCAATAGATGCAGAGAAAGCTTTTGACAAAATTCAACACCCATTTATGATGAAAAAACCCTGCAGAAAGTAGGCATAGAGGGAACTTTCCTCAACATAATAAAGGCCATATATGACAAGCCCACAGCCAACATCATCCTCAATGGTGAAAAACTGAAAGCATTTCCACTAAGATCAGGAACAAGACAAGGTTGCCCACTCTCACCACTGTTATTCAACATAGTTTTGGAAGTTTTAGCCACAGCAATCAGAGAAGAAAAGGAAATAAAAGGAATCCAAATCAGAAAAGAAGAAGTAAAGCTGTCACTGTTTGCAGATGACATGATACTATACATAGAGAATCCTAAAGATGCTACCAGAAAACTACTAGAGCTAATCAATGAATTTGGTAAAGTAGCAGGATACAAAATTAATGCACAGAAATCTCTGGCATTCCTACATACTAATGATGAAAAATCTGAAATTGAAATCAAGAAAACACTCCCATTTACCACTGCAACAAAAAGAATAAAATATCTAGGAATAAACCTACCTAAGGAGACAAAAGACCTGTATGCAGAAAATTATAAGACACTGATGAAAGAAATTAAAGATGATACAAATAGATGGAGAGATATACCATGTTCTTGGATTGGAAGAATCAACATTGTGAAAATGACTCTACTACCCAAAGCAATCTATAGATTCAATGCAATCCCTATCAAACTACCACTGGCATTTTTCACAGAACTAGAACAAAAAATTTCGCAATTTGTATGGAAACACAAAAGACCCCAAATAGCCAAAGCAATCTTGAGAACGAAAAAAGGAGCTGGAGGAATCAGGCTCCCTGACTTCAGACTATACTACAAAGCTACAGTAATCAAGACAGTATGGTACTGGCACAAAAACAGATAGATCAATGGAACAGGATAGAAAGCCCAGAGATAAACCCACGCACATATGGACACCTTATCTTTGATAAAGGTGGCAGGAATGTACAGTGGAGAAAGGACAGCCTCTTCAATAAGTGGTGCTGGGAAAACTGGACAGATACATGTAAAAGTATGAGATTAGATCACTCCCTAACACCTAACATACTCCCTACCACCATACAAAAATAAGCTCAAAATGGATTAAAGACCTAAATGTAAGGCCAGAAACTATCAAACTCTTAGAGGAAAACATAGAACACTCTATGGCATAAATCACAGCAAGATCCTTTCTGACCCACCTCCTAGAGTAATGGAAATAAAAACAAAAATAAACAAATGGGACCTAATGAAACTTCAAAGCTTTTGCACAGCAAAGGAAACCATAAACAAGACCAAAAGTCAACCCTCAGAATGGCAGAAAATATTTGCAAATGAAGCAACTGACAAAGGATTAATCTCCAAAATTTACAAGCAGCTCATGCAGCTCAATAACAAAAAAACAAACAACCCAATCCAAAAACGGGCAGAAGACCTAAATAGACATTTCTCCAAAGAAGATATACAGACTGCCAACAAACACATGAAAGAATGCTCAACGTCATTAATCATTAGAGAAATGCAAATCAAAACTACAATGAGATATCATCTCACACCAGTCAGAATGGCCATCATCAAAAAATCTAGAAACAATAAATGCTGGAGAGGGTATGGAGAAAAGGGAACACTCTTGCACTGCTGGTGGGAATGTGAATTGGTTCAGCCACTATGGAGAACAGTATGGAAGTTCCTTAAAAAACTACAAATAGAACTACCATATGACCCAGCAATCCCACTACTGGGCATATACCCTGAGAAAACCAAAATTCAAAAAGAGTCATGTACCAAAATGTTCATTGCAGCTCTATTTACAATAGCCCGGAGATGGAAACAACCTAGTGTCCATCATCGGATGAATGGATAAAGAAGATGTGGCACATATATACAATGGAATATTACTCAGCCATAAAAAGAAACGAAATTGAGCTATTTGTAATGAGGTGGATAGACCTAGAGTCTGTCATACAGAGTGAAGTAAGTCAGAAAGAAAAAGACAAATACCATATGCTAACACATATATATGGAATTTAAGAAGAAAAAAAAATGTGTCATGAAGAACCTAGGGGTAAGACAGGAATAAAGACACAGACCTACTGGAGAACGGACTTGAGGATATGGGGAGGGGGAAGGGTGAGCTGTGACAGGGCGAGAGAGAGTCATGGACATATACACACTAACAAACGTAAGGTAGATAGCTAGTGGGAAGCAGCCGCATGGCACAGGGATATCGGCTCAGTGCTTTCTGACCGCCTGGAGGGGTGGGATAGGGAGGGTGGGAGGGAGGGAGACGCAAGAGGGAAGAGATATGGGAACATATGTATATGTATAACTGATTCACTTTGTTATAAAGCAGAAACTAACACACCATTGTAAAGCAATTATACCCCAATAAAGATGTTAAAAAAAAAAATGTACTTGAGTGCTGTCCTAGTCAGGGTTCCTGGTTGCATAAAATATAAACTAACTTAGTTTAACTTTTAACTAGAAAAAGAGTTCACTGGAAGAATATCAGATTGGTGGAATTACTATGAAGACTAGAGAGGGTATCTTTGAAAACAAGGGGAAACCAATGGAGGCCAAGAAGGCAGAAGGCTTCCCTGATGGCGCAGTGGTTGAGAGTCCACCTGCCAATGCAGGGGACATGGGTTCGTGCCCCGGTCTGGGAGGATCCCACATGCCGCGGAGCGGCTGGGCCCATGGGCCGTGGCCGCTGAGCCTGCGTGTCCGGAGCCTGTGCTCCGCAGCGGGAGGGGCCACAGCAGTGAGAGGCCCGCGTACAACAACAAAAAAAAGAAGGCAGAATAACATCCAAAATCACACCATGACAAAAAACAGGCTACAGACACCACACGCCACCCAAGGGTGGCCAACTCACCCTTCAGTGTGGCCCCCCAAAACTGGCCTGGCCCAACGTACAGAAGTTTATTCTCACTGTTGTTAACAAAAGATACCGACTGCTGCTACTGCTGCTGCTGAAGGAATTCATTCTAAACTGGGCTCTGCTTGATTATGACTCTCTTCAGACTCAAGGTTGCAAGCCCAGGCATGAGCACCTGATTGGCTCAGCAGAGATCACGTGCTAAGCACAAACTGCCAGGAAACTGAGAGAAGAAATGTCCACCCTCCTCTGGCTTCCACTGTGGGAAGTAGGACATTCCTCCCTTTGAGTATTAGTCAGCTATTGCTGTGTAACAAATAATCCCAAAAGTTAGCAGCTTAAAACAATAGCATGTATTATCTTACAGTTTCTGACAGTGAGGGATCTGGAAGCAGCTGGGCAGTTCTGGCTCAGAGTCTCTCATGGATGTGTTGATAAGATGTTAGTGAGAAGGCTTGACAGAAGCTGAAGGATGCACTTCCAAGGTGGCTTACTCTCATGGCCAGCTAGTTACTGGCAGGAGGCCTCAAGCTGCTTGAGTGTGCTCATAACATGGCAGCTGGCTTCTCCCAGGGCATGAGATCCAAAGAAGAGCAAAGCAGAAGCTGCAATGTGTCCTATGACACAGCCTCATAATCACATACCATCACTTCTGCTGTATCCTATCCATCACATGGACCAACCCTAATAAATACAATGTTGGAGGGGACTACAAGGGCATGAAGACAGGCAACAGGGATCATTAGTGGCTATCATGGTACCTAGCAATTATACTTGGGTTTTCCCAAAACAAGGAAAGGTGTTAAGAGACTACACAGCCCGTAACAGTTACTGGCCATTGCAAGTACCACCTAGACACAGAGCCTGCCTTCTACGCTGTTGGCACTTTGATAGAAGAAAATATTAATAACATATAAAGTAATAAAATAAACTGAGATAAAATGTTCTCAGTTCAAAATAAATAAGTATCAAATTTTATCTGCTCTGAGTGACATCATCCACTACTTTGAGTTAGGTTATTAGTAAGATGTCACTAAAGACAATTTCACAGTTCTACTTAAACTTAGCCCTAGAAATAACCACTTGCACATACAAAGCTGAGATTCAATAGGAAAATAAATGTTTTCATTTTGAGTGTGTTCCTAGGTGTGCTTTGTTCCCCTGGCAGCAATAATCCCAGTAATGGGGGGAATCCATGACCTGCCGAGGGATTCCAAATCTTCAGAATCAAGCTCATTAGAGTTCTGCTTTCATGATGGACATTTCTATATCTGGTTGCGAATTAAAGGAAGCAAATATCTTGAAGGCTGGCCAGGCCCAAGGCACAGAAGCATAAAGCGTGTTCTCCTTCCTTTTTCCACATCATGTTTTTCATAGGCATGAAAACACCAGCCATCCCCTCCTAGACTCGACCACTTAGCCTGACTTGCATCTGTTCTATTCCTACCCCACCCCCACCCCGTCTCAAGTTCCCATCCCAGCACTTTCTTTTTATTCCCTTTATTCAAGATGAGATTGTCTCTACATTTTCCCAGAGAAGAAAATAAACAGGGGGGTGGGGCGGAGATTTCTTATCTGTCTTGTTTTCCCATTTTCGGCAACCAATGTCATTTTCATAATTCTGAGCCAAGTGCCTAAGAGGGAATGGAATCAGTTTTAAAAATTGTGGCGTCTGGGGTCCCTGGTGAACTAGAGTCCACAACATTCCTGGCCTACTCTAAGCAAGAAACAAAGCATATCTTTAAGTTTCTCAGCAAACTAATGTGCATGTGACAAGAGCTGTAATCAATAAGTAACTTGATAAAGTGGATAAAAATTGACCCAGGAGAGGAGTGTAACATCCTATTGAGCAAATTCAGCCCAGACTGCTTTCAATCAGCCATCCGAGCTGTCCAACTCAGAGACCGAAGTCTCTGTGGGAGAAGGTGGATCAATACTTTAAGCCCAAACTCCTTAAACTTTGTACTAACAACAAACCAGAAGAAAAAAAAAGTGATGCCCTCTAAATTTAAAAACAGAAAAAAAGATGGAAAAAGCAGGGGAGGGGCAAGAAATACGTAAACTGTAAGTTACACACAGCTCCCAAGGGATAAATCTGTCTTTCCTGAACTAGACAAATGCTTACATCCACCAGCCCAGCCACAAATGATCCGTCATGAATACTGAAAGAGGAGAAGGAAATATTCAGGTCACAAATTTATCTGACTGAAAGTCAGGAACTAAGTGAAGCCTGCAAAAGTTTGATTTTTTTTTCCATTAATATTGGGGGAGGAAAGAAAATACTGCAAGATGCCGGGGCACAGAGGCAAGGGAGGCATTGCAGGCTGCAATTTGTTTTTTCAAATTGCATGAATACCATCATATAAATATTTTCATTTGTGAGGGAAGTGTGATTCTGTGTAAAAGAGTTCTCATGAATAAGTACCAAGCATCCAAAGCAGACCTCCACTGGAATTCCAGAAGCACTTCCGCCGCCCTACCTGAGCACCAGCCTCTTCTTACCTATCCACAATAGCCAATCAAGAAAGCAATTCTCAACATTACAGGCTGCTGAGAGAGGATGTCAAAGGACTGAGTTCTGCAGTGCTCTAACTGGATTCTAACTTACGGGGGCCATCAAACGTCTACTCATGTAAGGGCCAAACAAAGAGATGAAAAGTGAGAAACAATGCCAGGATGATAGCCCGGGTAAATTATTTTATAGCCATTTCTCCTCCACCCTGGTCCCGCCTGAAAAGAATTACCTAATCAAGACTACCTCCCATCCCTCTATTTGCAACTCAACTTATTGTGGATTTACAAGCACCTACTATAGCGCCTAGTATATGTTAAGCACTGCCACAGGGGAAAAATGCCTAAGACAGGTCCCTCCCTCAAGTTCCTCCAAACTGTCCAGTGTCTGGGTGAAGGAGAGACAGCTGGTAACCTGCCTGCAGGTGGGGAGTGGAAAGCCAGCCAGCAAGGAGAGGTGGCCATTCACACCACAGGTGTTTGTAAATGTGGCTGAGCGGAAATGGCAAAGGTCTACAATCACAGAAAGGAGGGTCCAAGTCCTGGCTTTGAGCAAGGAATGCAACTGATCTGAGCCTCAGTTTCCCCATCTATAAAATGGGGAGAGAAATACCAACTCCATGCGGTTTCTCGGAAGATTAAACTAGGTGATAACATATAAACTGCTGGGAAAGTGCTTGAGACCAGGTAGGTGCTGATCGATGTCAGCTACTTCCCCTTCTCTTCACGATGAAAGTCTTTGGCAGGGGCTCAGCGCCAGCACAGAGCAAACATGGATTCTATCCCCCATGCACTTCGTGTCTGGGAGGAGGGCACCTGGACACAGCAAGGAAGGTAAACTCCCCATTCAACGCTGGCCCTGTCAGCTCACCTGCTCACTGCTGCAGAGCTAGGGAGAAAAAGAATCGCCCGGGAGAGGGAAGAAATTGGATCCAACGCTGGGAAAGATGATTGAGGCATTACAGAAACTGAAGAGGTAATGTGAACAGACACTTTGCAAAGCCATTTCTCCTCCCTTGTAACTGAACTAGGCAGCCTGCTGATCCTCCCAGGAGGATGGGAGGGTCTCTAATAGGAGCCCCTCACCCACCCAGGCTCACCGAGCAAAGAACTGGTCTAGACACTTGGGTGAATACAAAGGCGGTCAAGACAGTCCTGGCCCCCAAGGAGCCTACAAGAAAGAGAGAGGAGACAGAAACGGATGAAAAGTTCTATGTCAATCACAGCCTCTGCCAGAGCACCTCCCCACCTAGGGGGAGCACCTCCACCCAGCCCCCACCCTGCACTCTTTGTACCATAAGGTTCCTTCCACCCTCAGACATGGGAGATGCAACTAAGAGTATGTGAACAACTTAGCTGATTTAAAGGTTTGCCAGGCATGGATGATGTGACCCAGATATAAGAACAGGCTCTGAGCCCATCTGATACTTGCTCAGAAATGTTAACTGACCGAGGCCTTTTGCAGTGGGAGCTAAAGCTGAAAGTTGTAACGTAGAGAACAGCACCGTGATGCACCACGTGCAAGTTAAGTTGGGAGGATGTAAAAAGTATGAGTAAGGAGGCAGGGAAAAAATCAGGCAGTGTAGGTTGTATCTGTCAACCAACCTGTCAAGGTGCTGGCAGGAAGAGGATTCTACGCTCAAACTGAGTAATCTGAGAAAGATTGGATGAAGAGATTATGTTCAAAGCTGGGGGCAGGGTTTAGGGAAATTAACAAAGGATGATGTGGTACCTGAGAGCTGGTAACAACGGTACTGTTGCCACCCTTAGGCCTGACGTCATTAGAACCAGGAGAGGGGAGCTGGATGGAGAGGCTGCCTTGGGCAGAGGTGGCAGCCAGCCTGCAGCCACCTGCAGGAAAGGAGCTGGAGGGTAAGTCCTCAACTCCACCCTCCTCCTGCCCCCATTCTCCAGCCCCGCCTCCACTGGACAAACCAAACCACAGCCCGTGGGCCACCCATTCAAGTGGGGAGGGAAAGGGTCCTCCCTGTGGCAGCACTTTGCCCCAAAGGAGATCAACACTGAATCTGCGTGATGTCACAGCTGGTTCTGACCAGCTGAAGTTGTTCACCGACTGAACTCCGAGTGACTCAGGGAGGCCGGGTCCTTATTGGACCCTTACTGCAGGCTGCTTCCTCACCAATGAACAAGGGGACTTGTTTCAACTGATCAGGCTCCGACCTACTGAGAGGGCTAGTTTCTGATCTTTAATCGGCATTACTGTCCTGAAACCCTCTTACTGAGTCTTTTTTTAAAAAATACTAACTCTTCTTCCTCTGGGAACAACTCAGTGGATTTATTCACTGCTATGTTGTTCCTTTGCCTGGCAAGTAAAAAAAAAACTCTGCTTCTATGTTTTAATGGTTTTTGTGCCACCCCAGGGCACAGAGCAGGGTACAGAAGGGTGAAAGATGGATCTGGAGGGGTAAACAAATCTATTCAGAGTGAATGTTGGGAGAAAAAGGTCCATAGAGAAAGCAACTAAGGAGCAGAGGAACAGAGAGCAGAGTCCCTGAAATAAATGATGAGACACAAGAGTCAAGTTCACAAACTCTTGTGGTCCCCAAAGCCACCCTTGCGGCTCCAGGTCCAACCTCCAATTCTGCCCTTCTTGAGGCTGGCTCTTTGGCTCTGCCTGGATTCCCAGACAACTGTTCCCTTAGGTACAAGATGTCTGTGACACACAGGCCACCTGGCCTGCTTCTCTTGACTTCCCACCGAGAAGCTCTCCTCCCCACCTGTGGTCTTTCTCCAGCTCCTCCCAGGGACTCAGTGGGCCACCACTGAGCTTGAATGTAGGTCATTCAACAGTTAGGATGGCCCGGCCCCACTGAAGTCACCAAGGATTTGGGGTGGGGCAGCCCCTACCCCTTTATACTCTGTCCATTCAGTCTCCCCAAAACTTTGACCTCGGCTGGGCAAGGTCAAAGAAGAGATGGGACAAATTGCAACAGGGAATGATAACAAAGAAGGCTAGTTAAAGTTCTTAGTAACTTAATCTTTCCCCAGCACGATCCACCCCCCCCCCCGCAAAAAAATGCAGTATGGTTTCTCCTCAGCTCCATCCTGGGAGCCAAATTCAAGAGCAAAGGAGCCTTCTTATCTTTTAATGGCTGCCCCTTGGTTACTGGGATAGATCATTCTAGAAAGGTCAGGATTAAGTTGTTGTTCTCCTGCCAGGGAGAGGGATGTGGCATGAAGAGGGTGTAGTCAGCTTCCTCTAGTTACACTTATAAGAAGGCCCAGAACGTGTGGGTGACCCACGGGAAGTTTGGCCCTTACAACCCAAAAGCCAAACCCCAATCCCAAGTCCCAAAGAGGGAGAGATCACCGTGGGCCAGCGGGTCCAGCCAAAGACTCAGCTAAATATGCCCTCTTAGATCAGCATCGGCATCCAGGCGGCAGGTGAGCGTCAGCAATACGGTACAGTTGACTCAGGACTGAGGCAAGGAGGAGTTAAGTAGACACATACGCTATTTAATCTGCAACTGGAAATGCTACAGCCAAAACATGTGGAAAGCAACTCCGTGAGCAACATTTTACACAGTTTTCATCAAAGAAACTCTGCTGCCTGCCTCTCTTGGGCTCATTTCCCAGGATAGAAGAAAGAGAAAGCATGTAGGGATGCCCTCTGTGTCCTTGACTTGTGGGGGGTGTGTGTGTGTGTGTGTGTGTGTGTGTGTGTGTTGGGGCGTGTGGGAGAAGAGTGAGAGCCACTCCAAAGAAGACTGCCCCAAGAGGAGATGCATCCAAACCCTGCTGGAAAATAAAGAGTGATGGGAAGTGGGTGTTGGCAAGGGGGTGGGCTGTGCCACCTGCTCCCTGGGAAACCCTCTTAAGGCTAGAATAACCCCGTTATCAGCAGCGACATCACCTACCCAAGGCCAACTCCACTAAACATGGCCAAGAGTGGGTTTCCCACACAGGCAAAACAGGGAGTCACCCAGAGGCCTGAAAAGAGGCCCAGCTGCTCCCCTAAGTTTTACCCCCTCCACTGACTTGCCACCGTGCCCCCAAATTCCCACCGAGAAATTCGCCTCTGTCCACAAATGACCTTCTCTGCTCCAAACCAGTATGGCTCCTAAAAGTCTGCATAGGTGGCTCTCAAACCTCAGCAGAGTCCCTGAAATAACAGGTTACCTGAAGGGCTTGCAAAATCACGAGGGGTTGGTCCCACCCCCTGAGTAGATCTGGGCCAGGGCCTGAGAATTTACATTTCTGCAAGTTCCCAGGGACCACTTGTTGAGAACCATGGACCTGCATGGAGAGCCACCTCTGGCTTCATTGACCCTGGCATCTGTCGTCTGGCAGGGAGCAGCTACTGAAGGGACAAGACACTGGAGCTGTGAATTTCGACAGTGGAAGCAGGAAAGGTAGCCTGGGGGGAAGGGCAGTGCCCAGCAGTGAGCCGAGTCCCTTTGGCAGACCTGCCAGTGCCAGCAAATCCTGGGGCCTGGAAGAACTCCACGGGGAATCGGGTGGGAAGTGAGGGGTCCTTCACTCCCTTCCTTCCGGAGGGCATACTGCTAGCCCTGCCACCATCCCCAGGCCGGAGGGCAGCTCCAGTTGCTGTCTGAAGTCTGGGACCTGGCAGGTGGAGCAGCCCTACAGTGGGGCTCCAGGGCCACTGTGTCCTTCCCTTTCACACTGACTATTCACAGCCAAAGCTGCTTCTCCAGACTCGGCCCTGCTTCCCCGAACACTGAGGATGAGGGGCCCGGCATGTGACTTCGAGACATCTGTTTTCCCTTTGCATGTTTCTCATTCTGATTCCTCTCTCCCCGCTCCCCTGTCTTTCTCTATCACAATGCAGCTTCCCAGAAATAGAATTCCGACAAGCTCCAGGAAAATCTGAGGGGTCCACTCAGTTTAAACTACAGTTGAAAATCTTCCTGCTTGATGCACCCACTTTGAAACGGAGAGCACGTGTTCTTCGGATGGGAGACAAAAGGGCCGCCCTTCCCCCCAGCCACACAGTCCTGCAGGCTTGTTTCAGGACTACAATTAGAAAGGGCTCTTAGGATTTTAAACATGAATTTCTAAATAATACATATGGGACTTTTTTTTTTCAGAGAGAAGAGCTTTCAAAGGTCCAGTTAGCTACTCCTTTGCATATCAAGAAATTCTTTTTATCTATCAAAAGGATTCTCTGGGTCAGGCCAGGAGCAAGGATAGAACCTTAAAAGATGAGGAATTATCGGTTGACCAGTGAAAGATGTTAATCACTGCTTGATACCTATACAAAGAAGGCAGCGTCGCTCTAGGTACTGATGCTAAAATGCATAACGCAAACAGATCATGGTGTCATAGAGCAGGGGAATGGCCTGGAACAGGGATGGCCAAAGATACACTTGCTTTAGTCGGTGGCTTTTGGACCCATTTTTGGTTTGGGCAGCTCTTTAAGGAGAACACTGAAGCCCAAACTCCCCAGCCCCCATTCCCAAACCCCAACATCGAGTCCCTCAGTGACCAAATGGTCAGCTTGTCCCTGCTAAAGCATTTGCAGGAAACTTCCCTCGGCAGCCCTTTCCCCCATCCACCAAGTCAGTCTTGCTTATAGCAGTGTGAGCTAAACTAACATACACACATACATACATACATACATACACACACACACACACACACACACACACACACACACACACCAGCTATCTTTCTCCATCTTCCCAAAGCTGCAGTCATCATGAGATGTGTTCAAATAACAAAATCACCATTCTGTGTGTTTCTTGGCATTTACAGCAACACCTTGTCAGGTTTCCCCAAACCCATAAATACACTGTCACAAAGGTTCTCCTTTACAGCCCAATGTGAAGGAACTCAGCCATCTGCTTTCAGGTTTCAACCATTTTCACTAATCTTCCACTTTGTTTTATGGGATGGGATTAGGCCTGGTTTCCGTAGGTACCCAGGTTTCATTCTACTGCCTGTCAGTTTTTCCATCACGGGCCACATGTGTAGGCTGATGAGCGGAGCTCAGACACTCATCCTGCCTAACGAATGGTCCTTGTCAATGAACTTTAACCTCCTTGGTGCTGCCCATTACGAAGCACATCTTTCACCCTCTCAGGGATAAGCTAAAAAAAGGAAAAAACCCTGCTCTGGAATGATGCAGCCAAATGTTGCAATTCAGCAAAGTACAACAGCTATGGAATCCTTCAGCGTGAAAGGACACTCCATCTGCGGATGGTCCTTAGGTTCTATGTGAACAGAGTAGCTTCACAGGCTTTTGGAGAAACACAAAGATACTGCAACATACAGCAATTGTGTCCTTCAGTGAAGATGACAAGAGTCCAAATCTCTGCCCTGGGTGCTGAGCAGGTGTGCTTGTGGGTAAAGGGAGAGCCCTACAATAGCTTAGAGCAGTGGTTCTCCAAGTGTGGTACCCAGACCAGCAGCATCAGCATCACCTGGATTTAATAAGATCTCCGGTGACTGGGAGACACATCAAAGTCGCAGGAGCACTGCCTTAGGGGTCAGAGCGGGGTGCCGCATGCTGACGCTGTGTAGCTGCGAGCCTGTGTGGCTCAATGGGGAAGAGGTCACACTGGTTTGGAAAGTCCTAGATTACAGTCCTGGTTCTGTACCAGCTGGCAATCTGACTCGGCCACTTCACTTCTGGGGACAGCTATAGAAGAAGATCCCTGGTTTTCCAAGTTGACTGCCCATTGGAATCAACTGGAAATTTTTTTTTAACTATGGATGCCCAGGTCCCACCCGCCAGAGATTCAAATTTAATTGGTATGGGGTATAGCCTGGACATCTTTAAAAGTTCCCCACGTGGCTGTAATATGCAGCCAAGGATGAAAACCCATGCACTTGGCCGCCTTTAAGGTCTTTACTCGCTCTAAAATCCAAGTATTTGGTCAATTCTATGGCTCGAGATAAGCACTAGAGGGAAAAACAATTCTTAAGCCTAAAGCTAGGACACTCCCAAGGACTGGATTTGCTTTATTATATCCCTGAATTAAGTAGGTTTAAGTACAATAATCATCGAAAGCTCTGATTAATTAGGTTCCAGTTAATTGAAGTCCTACTCTAGCATATTCTTTTTAGTGGATTTCATATTTCACATGGGAGTTTCACAGCATGGACTCTATTCCTCACCAGAATCTCCACTCTTAAATTTTATTTAAGCAAGTTGATGACCTGCCTATCTATTTTTTTTCCTCTGAAGTCAAGTTATAAATGTATAGTGAGTTCTGTCCTCTAATGCCAAATGTATGATCTTTTTTCAAATCCACATGTTCACTGAAGTTAGAGGGAGATATTTTACAATGAAGAGGAGTTGTTTTCAGTCTCCCTTCTGAACAACTGCATTGCATTTCATCCCTTCCTATGTGCATTTCTTGCTGTTTTATCTGGGAAAAGACACTGTGGTTTTTGGTTTCCACTGACCGACCTATTTAGCGCCCCTTCTTTGGATTAGTTTGGCTAGGTGAATCAATTTATATAATCCCTTCTGAGTGCCACTCTTAGTGACAAGCAGAAAATTGAAATTTGCAAGCCATTAGCTGTTAAGATGGTACATAAGATTTTAAGATTTGTTTAAAAAAAAAAGAGAGAGAGAAAGAAAACTGGTCAGGTTAGGAGTTCTTTCTTTTTTTAAAAAAAAAAAAAGCTCTCTCTATATATACATGATGTACGTTCAATAAATATAATAGGAGTGAATGCCTCTAGCCTTACGTGAAACTGAATCACTATCTGTGGAGCCACCAGAAATCAGCAGCCCCCCTCCCAGGTTCCCTCTCAGGCCCCACAGTGCTCAGGAGCTGCTCTCTCCAAACACCTGCTTCATCCTTCTCTGTCCGAGGACCGGCTTCCTCTGATTCCCCACACGTGTGAAAAAGATGGTGCCACCCCACTTCTCAGTTTATAACACTCAAGTTCAAGCAAATGGCCCCCAATTAACATGACTCTCTCAGTCACAGCTCTGTATACCCAGGAGAAGGGATATGAGGGCCTGGCATAGGTCAGGTGTCCATACCTGTTTCAGTCTGTGGCCACTGATGGGTAGGACATTAAGTACAAACATGGCTGCCATCACCTGCCATGTTGGACAACAAGAGGTAAAGCTCAGAGAAAGGTGAGTATGAGGAACTGGGCAGATTCTCCCAAAAGGAGTTTCCAACCATTGCCCATTGATGTGAATAACAGAGTTTCAGCAGCAAGGTCTCTGAGACCCACAATTATTCCTCCAAGTTGGACTGCTGTCATGGATATCAGGGACATTCCCACCTGAGTCCTCCCACGCCTCACGGAGCACTGATGGAGGCAATAGAGGATCCTGTGTTCTATACTGTCTCGAGCATGATGCATGACCAAGACTGATAGTTCTCCCCAATATCTATCTCTTCTTCTATAAAACTAGAACTTGTAGTTAGGAAGATGGCCAGCCAGAATAAAGGTGACACTTCTTAGCCTCCCTTGCATCTAGGTACAGCCATGGGACTACATTCTGGCCAACAGGGTTTGAGCAAAAGTGGTAAATTCAACTCTTGAGCCATGCTCGTAAAGGGAAGGGGTTCTCCCTCTCCTCTTCCTCCATCCTTCATTCTGCTGCTTAGAATGTGGACGTGGACATGGTGGCCAGGCGTCTTGGACAATGAGGATGAGGGAACAGTATAAGGTTGGCAGAGCAACAATACAGAAGGTGCCTGGGCCCCTGATGATGTCAGAGAGCAGAGACACCATAACAGCTTGACCTTTTATGTAAGAAATATATACAGGTCTACCCTGTTTAAACCACTGTCATTTTTTTACTTCTACCACACACAGCAGAAACTATGTCCTAACTAATGCTGCTTGTACAATCATAAAGTTCCAGAACTTTAGTCTTAACCATCTAATTTAGAAAGTATCCAGTCCAACCGTTCATAGTACAAATGAGGATTTAGTGACCAAGAAGAGAGAATGATTGCCTCATCACATACCTGGGGCTTGACCTAGGTCTTTTGACCCATCCCCATCCCACTCCCAGCCTCAGAACTTTTTCTATCATACTGCATTGATTTCCTCCACTAAGTAGGCAATGGAGATTCAGCTATGAATGATCAAATTTGGTTTTTAAAGACTTTTTCCCACATACAAGATGATGTGTAAGTGAAACAACAGCAATCCCCTCCTTGCAAAAGGAACAAAAAGTTCTGGTTCTGGGTCTGCCCACTTTTGTTTCTCTACAGCCCACACTTGGAATCCTCACTGTTATCTCCAGATTTAGCATAAGGTGGGTACTGTAGGACACACAGGAAGTCACTGCACCTCCCTGGGCCTTCCATTCCCCCTTGGGAAAAATGAAATTGGACAAATCCATTTCGCTCTGAAAGTCTAAAGTTCTGTTAAGGTTGTAAGCTCTCCAGTCTGACCCTGACAAAAGTGTGACTTCTTTTGAAACCATTTCCCCACTTTCAGAAGACAAAACCAAGCTTCTGAACATGAAGGCTTCAAGTGCCATAGACCCCGTGCTCCCCACTGCCCAGGCCTCAAGCAGGCCCTCCTAGATGCAGAGAAGTGGGATCTGGTGGGCAGAGGGACATGAGCCAATCACTCGACCATCAGCTCTTGTTCTGCTCCCCTGTTCTTTGCCCTTTTCCTTACGTTTGTGTGGAATAGGATGGAGACGGCTGTGATTTGCTGTGCCCTGAGCACATCTTGGAAAGTGGGACCTTTGAGAGCAAAGGTGGAAAGGGAAGAGCAATGAAGACACTACTCTTGGTCCTGCCTTCTTTTTGTCCTTCTTGGTAGACTTTACATGAATAGAACCTGGTTTGGGGACTCCCGTTTTCACTCATTTTGTGGGAAAGGAGAGACACACATAGAACTTCTAAACACAATCTGTACCCCACCTCAGACTCACTGTTTGCTTTTGGAAATAAAAAGCTAAATGCATGGGGAGATGAAATCAGAAAGAAATGGAAAGGACTCAATAAGTGGTTTGCCTCTTCTTACCAACAGGAGTGAAGAACAAAGGACACAGAAGGAAAATCAACCCAGAACTCAACAGTATACATCTCATCATCTACTCCCTGCCTTTAGCAATAATTTAAAATTAAACCTTTAAATATTTGCCTCTTGGTTACTTCTTTGCTGCTCACACTTCCACTCCTCACTGCGCTGTCATGTCACTCACTACTAAGCAAGATGCAGCCCACGACCCCCTTGCAGGTGGGGGAGCGGGGGTGATGCTAAAGCACCAGTAGGATATGACAGATGATCACACCCCCACCAGGGAGAGTTAATGATGCCTTTAAAGGCGGCTCCTAATCCCTCAACCAGAACTGAGGAGAAAAGAGGCACCGCTCAGTGAGAGGTGGGGGAGTGTTCTCTGTCTGGCTCATGCAGAAGCAGCACCTGGATTCAGCCACGTTCCACCCACACCCTACAGAGCTGCCCAGGGTCTCAGTAATCTCCCGTGCACTTCTGGTCTCAGAATGGTTCACCTTTCCCAGTTCGTCTCCCAGGCCCTAGGGAAACATGAAGACTTGTCTGCTGGACACAGAGGAGGTAGCTGAGTACCAGGACGCTCCACAAAGCCCAAGCCCAAGGCTCTCCTTGTAATAATAAGATGCCCAGTTCTGCCAGAGGGAAGACAGAGGGGCCTTTCCAGGACAAACAACTCTAAGTTAAGAATGAGGGTCTCCAAGGCAGGCTGACTTACCCTATCTCTCTTGAGAATGACCCTTCTTCTCTTTCTGAATGAGAGGCTGACTGGCTGTGCTCCAAGTGGCTGAAGCTAGGAGGGAACCAAGAGCCACCACCTGGGGCACTTAACACACACGGTCTCATTTCATCCCAACAACCGCTTGAGAGCCATGTGTGGCCGTTGTCCCCATTTCACAGATTTAGAGAGACTGAATGACTTGTCCAAGGTCATATGATCAGTCAGTGCTGAAGCCAGGATTCCGACCCACATTTGAGCTCCTCACTAAATCACTAAGACCTGCCAGAGCAAGGAGATCACCTGTGACACAGCTGCTTGGGCCCAAGCTCAAGTGTGTATCACTGACCTCTGCTTCCTGAAGGAAGGCCTCTGAGAATGTCTCCTAAGAGGCCCTGGACAACTGGGACAGCCTGTTTCCTCTTAGGAGTTGCTTTTCTTCCAACACTTCTGCTACACTGGGGCTCACATTGGGGAAATCCATCATCAGGCCAATGAATTTTTTTCCTAGGTTCCTGTTTTCAAATACGCCCCATTTTAAAGAACACCAGTTCCCGACCTAGGAACTACTGATTATTTCTATCACTGGGTTTCTCTACACATTTCTGAAAAGCTTGAATGTATGACAGTCTTTTTCTCCTGTCACACAGAATCTTCCTAAGATGATCCACCATATCTATGCCTCATAGATACTCAGCCTTTCTCTTAAAAATATAAATGCAAGACCTCTTTTGCAAAGGGCAGCTCAAGTTTCAAAAATACACCAGGAAGGTTTTTATGTTCACACACTGGATCAAGACTTTGGTTTAATGAGTCAGCCCAACCCTGCATTTGCAGGGGCCTCGCGGGACCGGTGCAGCACCCACCCTTACAGCTTCTGCTCCAACCCCTGGCCCCTGTTCCACCCGTTGATACCAACTGCAAATAACTGTGAATTATCATCTTACCCATGTAAGAAACTGTCTTTAAGAAAAAAGATTATTCTTTATCCACTTGAGATAACTACTTCAAATTTCAAAGCTAATAGGTTACAGAATGCTAAGGAGGCAAAAACAATCACTAGGCAATGTTAATTAAACCCGAATCGAATTACTAAGTAAGAATAGACCCAGGAAAACAAACCTTTCTTCAGCCAAACTGAAATCTCTATGTGAGTTACAAGTTGAATGCATGCCATGTAGCCTTTCAACTGCAAGGCCTAACGGTTTCTGGAAAGTGCTCACTGAGGACACGCAGCTCCCAGGATGCCGTTCGCTGCAGCCAAATTCTAAGACCTTCGTCGGGGCAACATATTAAACTGTGTGGAGAACGTATTAAAATAGCCTCCACTTTCATAAATCCAACCTTGCCAGTATTTGCAAACACTGAATTTTGAAAATCATGCCATAAATAAAAATTTTACAAGCCACCACCTCTTCCTTAAACTCAGGCATGGACCATAAAAAAATTATCAAGTTGCATCTCTCCAAAATGTGCATGATCTCCGGGGCCAAGGGAGCCTTCACAGATGAAAAAGGAAGGTGTGCGGTCCCTGGGGGCCTGGGCAGCCCTTCCCTGCAGCCCAGAGGTGCCTCCACATCTTGTAACTCCTGCAGCTTCGCCCTTAAAATAAAACTTAGAAGCTGACAGATACCAACAGGTATTCAGACTCAAAGAGAACCAAGGTGTAATAACCATTATCACGAGCACCTGGTGCTCGGCCGCAATCTTGGAGCCGTCAATCCTTTTCCAGCTGCCCTCCAGTCAGCAGTGACTCAGTGGCTCAGGGGAGGGGAGGGGGGCACCTGGCGTGACTAGCTCCGTAAAGATGCTGTAAACTGAATGGCATTTATTCATTCTTTTAACACTGATTTATTAAGGTTACACTTGATATCAAGGTCTATACAATACTGCATGTAGTATAAGGACTTCTGAATAGCACGAGTATCCAAACTGGCGCTTGGGATCCGCCCTTGGAAAATGTGTGGTAAGAACAGAGCGGGTGGGGAGCAGCCCAATTTCCCTTTGCCCCCCTCTTTGGAGCTGCTTATTCCTCCCTCTCCCTCCCTCTCTTCAACGACTCAAACTCTCTCTCTCTCTCTGTCCCCTTCAAATCTGCTTTAAAGAGAGTACCTGATGTCAATGACTTACACCTCAGTATAAAGCGTCAGACTGTCGGTCGGAATAACGGCTTCCATTCTGTTAGTCCTTACTCTGCGTCGGGCCCATCCACGCGGGGAACTCTCCATACCTTGGCCCATTTCACACACCCCCACGATCCGTGCGGGGTGCAGCTCAGATCAGCAGAGGCTGAAGAGGGCCGTGGGCTTCCTTCACAAAAGCTCTGCTCAGCAGCCACCACGGGCTCCCCACTTCACTCGGCATCCAAGCCCAAGTCTTCACCATGGGCCCTCGAGGCCCTGCCCCCTCTGCCCCATGGCTGACCCCTGACCTCATCTCGGCAGCACACCAGCACATGGCTGCTGCGGGGCCCTGGCACCGGCTGTCCCCTCCACACGCTCTTTCACAGATACCAGCGGGGTCACTTTCTCATCTCCTGTAAGGCGTTACACAAATGTCTCCTCCTGGGCAAGGCTTTCCCTGAAATGATCACCCCATTTAAAACTGCAACCCTCCAACCCCACGGCCACCCGTACCCCAACATTCCGCATCTCCCTTTCCCACTTCATTTTCTCTCCATAGCAATTATCACCATCTAAAACAAATGATTCAGTTAGTTCTTTTGTTTATTTTCTCCACTCTACTCCCAGCTGTAAGCTCCCAAAGCCAGGGATGTTTGTCCATTTTCTTCACTGCCGTTAACTCCAGGAATTAGAATGTAGGCGCTCAGTAAACATTTACTGAATGGATCATCACATGAAGAGCTTGTTTAAAACTACACTCCCTTCATTACTCTGTGGCCTCTTAGGGCATTTCTGATGGAGTATAATGTGGATGGATTTTAGGGAAGCAATAAGACCAGATTAGAGACCAAGTCCTTCTCTTCTACCAAAACTTTTTACTGCCCCATTTCTCCTTATGTGAATTAAAAAGGGTCCACATGAAGGAGGGGGGATGTGGAGTGCTAGGAAATTGCTGTGGCAATTTCTTGCTCTCTCAGAATTTGAAAAGTCAAGGCCTGGATCCTCAAATCAAGAAAACATGAAAATATAATATTTTCACATTTAAGATAGGAAAGGCTTTCTCTATTGGCACTTGAATGCAGTGTAAATCGCATTCAATTCATAGACCTCCAACCCTCTCCTTGCTTGCGTTCATTCTAGAAATTAGCACGCCATTCCCGAAGATCTCTTGCACATCTATTTGGAAGTAGCTAAGAATTCAGATCA
This sequence comes from Monodon monoceros, assembly GCF_005190385.1. NCBI lineage: Eukaryota > Metazoa > Chordata > Mammalia > Artiodactyla > Monodontidae > Monodon > Monodon monoceros. The sequence continues at coordinate 18,155,402 of NW_021703772.1, forward strand.
GACGGCAACCTTGGGATCCAGCTGCTACTTCTCCAGCTCACAGAAATCTCCGCAAACCTCCCAGAGTGCTAAATTACTACCTCAGTCCTCTTCGCTTAACCTCAAACTGGGTCACCCTCTAATCAAGAACAATTAATGACTAGCAACATATTTTCCTTTTCCTCTTAATTAGAGTAATTCCACCCTGGCAGTAACTCTCAGACTGAAACTATGCTAAGGACAAAAGTTTTGATTCAGAGAAAAGCGACAAGCGATCAAAAGTAACCAGCCCGTAAGATTCCTGGTTAACTGCCAGCCAAGCGATCAGGCCAGTGGCTAATGTACCGTGAAGCTAATGAGGCTTCAGCTTCAAGGTTCGTCACGTTGCCCGACTCCTTCCAAGGCCCCAGGCAGTCAGTGCACGTGGTCATATGTTTTTGTAAATTTTTCGGAAGACATGGGAACCACAATTGGTTAAGATTCATCTCTCTTTCCATTCTAATTCTTCCTCCACCATACTACAGATTGGGTAGCACTGGAGTGGCTGCTGGCATGTCTGGAATCTGGATAAGGGGCAACTTGAAATGCATTTACTCTGGGCTTAGAGGGCTGTATATATGTAGTTTGAAGGCATTTCCATGTAAAGGTAAGTTAGTGCTGGCTGTCATGCTGTAGAAAGGGTTTTCATGAATATTCCTGGAGCCATGGGGCCCTCTCGCCCATGCCACAGAGGGGAGGGGCTAGAGGTCACTCTGCATTAGGGTCCCCATATTGGCCAAGGTACTTCAACTCCTCAGAGCCTCAACATCTCATCTTTAAAATGAGGATAGTAATGTCACCTATCTCGAAGATTGACGTGACTTATTATAATAGATCATTATTATTAACACTAACATTACTTACTCTGTATCCAGGCATGATATTACTTGCTTAACGTACATTATCTCAACCCCAGGCTTAGAAAAACTCGGTACCTTATCGAAGATTACACAGCGGATAAACTAAGGAGACAAGAGATGAACATGACCCGTCTTTTAACCACTGTGTTACGTGCGGGCTCAACCCCGATGCTCAATATTCTCATGAATGGCTAACATTTACATGAAGCTGGGCCAAGCCAAGGCCAGCCAGAAGGTCTAGGCTGTAGTCCAAGGATCAGGAAAGGTATTATGAGCTGCAAGAGAAAACACCAGCAAAAACAACTACCATGTGTCAAGCATCATGCTAGGCAGATTACATACCTTTAATGGGATCCTTTTCATGTATTAAGTCAGCAAAATAAGCTTGAAAATAAAATAATAATATTCAATGCTGGCAATATTTTGCCAAGCTGCTACACTCATTTATTCATATTAAGTATGTAAATTGCTACACTCTTGGAAAGCAATTTGACGATATATAACGAGATCCATGAAGATATTCATAGCCTTTGACACATTAATCCCACTACTAAGAATGTATCCTAAAGAAATCTTTGAAAGGGAGCAAAAGATCTATTTACACAAAGATACTCACTACAATGTTATCTGTGATACTGAAATTCTGGAAGCCTCTGAAATGTTCAAAGAGGGAAACTGATAGGTAAATGATAGCGCATCACCTTGATGGAATAACACGGGCTTACTAACATGATTCACAGGGTCTATGGGAGAACACAGACAAACACATCATCTGTGAAAAAGAACTCAACGGCCAGTTATATTATTTTTGCATCAATCAATCCTATTTGGGCCAACCTTTTGGTTGCTGGCAGGACCATTCAGATAATGCTGTTTCATTTCATTTAAGAACATTTTCCCGGCATCAATCCAAAGACATTTTGCAGAGTCGATAGTACCGTCCTTTCGTTCCAGATTGGGGGTAGAACAGGTTTAACGGCTGGCACCTAAAAGTCTCTAGCTAAGAATTCAATGGTCCAGCATCTCACATTTGTGTTGCAAATCACAAGCCCAAGTTAAGTCACTTCTTGTGGGAGGTATCTTCCCGGCTCTTGTTCTCTCCAGGGTACCTTTCCTGGCACTCTGGCCACCTACCCTATTCAGGGCCAAGAGAATGACAAACTCCTCAATTCTCCCTTTTGAGTTGCCAGCAAAAGGAGAAAATATCATTTTCCTGCCCAGCTACCCCTGACTTGCACCACGGTGGGTACAGGAACCACCTGGGGCTGGCTCTGAAGCCACCCAAGAACACCACCACTCTAAGCTGACCACCCCCCCCCCCAAACCCAGAACCTCATCTCTTCTCTGTCTTGCCCCCTCCAGGGTCCCCAAAGCTAGTGATGGAGTGAAGCCTTTGAGCAGAAAAGACCTTCCCTGGTTGCTGCCTAGCACACTCCAGTCATCTTTAAGGACCAACTTAAACATCACCCTATAGCAGTGTTTCTCAACCTTGGCCCTCTTGACATCTGGGCCCAGATCATTCTTTCTTGCACTGTCCTGAGCATTGCAGGATGCTTAGCAACATCCCTGGCCTCTACCTACTAGTTGCCAGTAGCCCCTCCCCATCCAATTCTGACAATCAAAAATGTCTCCAGACGTTGCCACATGTCTCCCAAAGGACAAACCACTCCACTGCCTCCTCTACCCCACTGCAGAAGGATCTCCTCTTCCATCTGTATATTCCTATTATGTATATATGCCTATACATAATATATACCTATACCTAACATACATTATATATTATATAAATATATACCTATATTCCTGTATTTATATATATATATGATATCTCCCTTTGTCTTTGTCATTTCATTCTGTGGTTAATTCTCTACCTGTCTCTCTCCTCTGGCAGACCTCAGTTTCCCCAAGGCAGAGGCTGTATCCTGAATGGCATTATATCCCCAGCACCTAGCACAGGGCACGGCACACAGCAGGTGCCCATCAAGTCCTACAGAGTTCAGCGATGGCTTAGTGGATCCCTGGACCTTACAGAGACAAATAGAAATGACCCCAACCTAGGGCTGTAACACTTTATTCTCTCCTAAGTTGGGGTAGGAAGGAGAACTGGACAGTATGTGCATTTATTAGTGGGGGGGAAAATAAACTAAACTTTATTCTTTCTGCTGACAGAGATGTTCAAGAAAGTTTGGAGTCGTGTTGGGGATTACTTTCAATAAATTTCTAGTGTGAGAGCTTGCTAAACCACACCCATGGGGACTAAACTGCATAATTCCAAGAGAAAATGCAAGAAGGAATATTCCCAAAGGTCCAAGGCATTGATTTATAGTTGGCGACATTTTCCCTAAATCTCATCTGACACTACTTACAATAAGATGTCCTGTGAGTCCCCAAAGGATAGACCAAGAAGTAAAATCGTGCTTACCCTGGGACGTGAGGGATTTGGATGAGCCTTGAGTTAGAAGCCACTGTAATCAGGGACGTGAGGCACTGGAACACAGAGCCAGATTCCAAAAGGATAGATGCTGAGTTGTCTCAAATGCTCCTGAGGAGAAAAGAAAAAGGCACGAGAAACGTGGATTTACTTTCTGTTGGATAAGCAATACCCTTCCCTCCAGCAAAATCTATGTAAATAACCTTGATATTAAACACCTCTGACGGGCTTCTCTGGTGGCGCAGTGGTTGGGGGTCCGCCTGCCGATGCAGGGGACATGGGTTCGTGCCCCGGCCTGGGAAGATCCCACATGCCGCAGAGTGGCTGGGCCCGTGAGCCATGGCCGCTGGGCCTGCGCGTCCGGAGCCTGTGCTCCGCAACGGGAGAGGCCACAGCAGTGAGAAGCCCGCGTACTGAAAAAAACAAAAATCTCTGAAAGAAACTGACCTTCTAACAGATAAACGGAGCCTTTAAGGAATTTTCTTAAGACTTTTAAAGGAGCTTGGAGAGTCCGTACAAAGGCTCTCTGCTCCACCCTCGCTGGATTAAGGAGTGCGCATGCGTGCGGACGTGCACGCGCACGCGCACGCGCACGCGCACATGGACCTCACCCCCTTCTTCAGTGGTTGACTGGGTTGCCCCGCCTTTGTGTTGAGGACTCAGGGACGAGGAGCGGAGGGATTCAGGAGGACCAGAACCGGCGGTGAGGTTCAAGACTTAAGCTTCCGCGACTGCCCTCCGCCCCCTTGCAGGCCTCCAACCCCGTTGCGTTAAGCTCTTTGGCGGCTGAATAGCCCAGGCCCAGCCCCCTGCCACTCTGGCCTGGCAAAAGTGTCCACAGACCTTTCAGCCCCAAAGCTCCTTGGATCCTTTCTCCAGTAGAGCTGAAAACAGCCTTCATTTGGAGAGTGGGAGTTAGAGGGGCTGGGATCTGGGTTGTGTCCAAGAACTCCCAAGAGACCCCCTTAAGTTCAACCTGCATATAATGGTAAGAGGACGTGTGGTCCCCAAGGGCCCTCAGCCCCCAATTAAATACCTTCCCGCAGTCCACTGAGTCTGGAAATCCCCCATGCGAGCTAAGGCTCAGTAAGTACACCAGGGGGATGTGATAAATCACCGTCAAAACATTCTCTGTAGGGCTTACCTAGTGGCGCAGTGGTTGAGAGTCCGCCTGCCGATGCAGGGGATACGGGTTCATGACCCGGTCCGGAAAGATCCCACATGCCGCGGAGCGGCTGGGCCCGTGAGCCATGGCCGCTGGGCCTGCGCGTCCGAAGCCTGTGCTCCGCAGCGAGAGAGGCCCCAGCAGTGAGAGGCCCGCGTACCGCATAAAAAAAAAAAAAAATTCTCTGTAAAGTACAAACCACTCCTCTCTGAGGTCATTGGCCCCTTTCCCTCACCCCTTGACCTCCCTTTCTCAACGATCCTTCAGGCCAGAGGTTAAATGCCACCCCTCCGAGAGGCCTTCCTTGTCCACTCTAAGCCCCTCCTGCGAATGTGATGGTGGCTCGCTGTGCATGCCCTACATGACCCCCCTCTGTGCTGGGGTCAAGACTCTGGTGTGAGTATCACCCCATTCAACTCTAAGCTCCCTGAGAAAGGAGATCATACCCATCTTGCTCACCTGAACTGTGACCATACCCAGCAAAGTGCCTGGGGCATAACAGGCTCTTCATGAATATTGTTAAATTCATTTATTCATTCATTCATTAACCAATAAAGATTCTTCTCCAGAGAAGGTGTTGACCACTGGGTAGAAGGAGCTAGGACAGTGTGGTATGTTAACACCACCCATGCCAGGATCAATCCTCCTGTTTCATGGCCCAGAAGGTAAATGACCATGCCCACAAACCACACGTGTGATACTCACTCGTGATTTTCCCTGTGGCTAATGCAAGAATATGGCACTCTTAGCATGGTATGACCTTGTACCCAAAGCCATAATAAATCCCAGGTAATGTGGTTTGCTAAAGGCAGTTGTTGCAACCAAATAATAAGGCTACAATTTCAGAGGAAATTCTTTAAATTCTATAGAGTATGGATAGGAGCCCAGGAATCTGCAAAAGCCCAGTTTTAGGGCTTCTTCCAACTTGTAGGATCTCCACTTGGACAGGCTGGTAACCAGCATCAACATCTGAGTGCCTCTCTAATGTTGGGACCCAAGCTGATATCAGCTCGAATCTTTTGCTGAGACCTCTCTCCTCTAAGTGCAAGGCTGTAAAGTGTAATTCGCACCAGACACATCTAAGTGTCCATGCTTAAAGACAGACCTCGGTTAAACTAACCCAGAGGGAAGGGAAGAAGGAAAGAAAATAGGAAAGATGAAAGGGAAACAGCACCGATAGGTTGTTGAAAAGGTTAGACGACAAACTTGACTGAATTTGCCTGTTACCTTGGATGGGGCCTCTACCCCCTGCTGCCTGAGGAGCTAAGGGGCAAAAATAACTGGAATTCTCCATCCCACCCCCATTTCACTGCACCGCTCCAGTTTCCTGTGTCTTGCTTTTGTCCTCCACTTGGATTAATAAGCAGGAAGCCCGGTCTTCTAAAACATGTGTAAAACCACAGTGTAACCTAGAAATTGAAGAACAGAGCTCAGTAAATCACTCTGAGACAACCCCTAAGTCATGACTCATGTACCTAACTGAGTCCAAATACTCGATCTGCAGTGGCCCTTCCCCCTCAGAGGACATGTTAAATCAGCCAAACACAAACAGGCTTCTTAATTTATCAGGCAGTTAGAACACAGTAATAACCATGCCTCCAATGTGAGAACTATTCCAAATAAATCTTAAAGTATATTAAGTTTGGGCCTATCAAATATTAAAGCTCAACAGGCTTCATTAATTTCCTGAAGTGTACTTGTTTATACAAACTGAACGTAAATTCTGTTTGGGTGATAATCTCTTTGAATCCCTAAACCCCACTTTTCGTTTTCAATCTTGGACAGACAAAGGAAGAAAGCTAAATTACTCAACTTTGATCCCCAGACGTCTTTGCAACTTTGGGCTAACTGAAAGTTTCAGATGGGATTCTCATTTGTCTTCCTCCAAATCTCCAAGTTCCATGGAAGGTTTCTGGATGATCAACTAATATGGTACAAACTCCATGGAGCACAACTCAGTGGGGTCTTGGCCAAGTTTTAAAAACAGTAACATCAGACTCTTTTAAAGAATTTAAGGATTTTTTTTTCTTTTCTTCTACTTTTTTTCCTTAATGTGGCACTTGTATGCAACATTCCTCAGCTGGATCTAAGCAACTGCAAACAACTAAAAGGCATTTTAAACCTTATTAATAAAGCTGCATGTCTTACTGACAATACAAGCGAGTAACAGTGGCCTCCAAATTTAACCCATTAACATCTGAGCCATTCCAGCTTCAAATGTGTATGAAATGTCACAGAAATTATAAACAGGAAAACATCTAGGCAAAAACACAGGGAAACCAGTGAGGCAACTCCAGGGAGTTTTGTGGAAAATTTGTATTCTCTTCACCCAGACCTCAACACAAAACGCTTTTGACAAAGTAAAGTAACATTTTATTATTACTGAGACTTTGACCATAAATTCCACATGTGGACTGCACTATTCTCCTGAACTGATTAGACCTAAGTAACTTCCAATCAAAGCAGAATAAGGCTGATTCTCTCTGTCTCCCTATACAATCTTCAACCAAGGCTCAGATTTTAAATTTTTTTTACTTGAAATTTATTTTTTTATTATGTAAGTTTCAGGTATACAGCATTATTGTTCAACATCTGTATACACTAAAGAGTGATCACCACCACAAGTTTAGTTACCATCCATCACCATGCGGTCCACCCCCTTCCCCATTTCACCCACCCCACAACTCCCTTCCCTCTGGTAACCACTAAACTGTCCTCTTTATCTATGAGTTTGTTTTTGTTTTATTTTGCTTATTCTTTGGTTTGGGGATTTTTTTGGTGTTGGTTTGTTTTTTTTTTTTTAAAGATTCCATGTATAAGTGAAATCATATGATATTTGTCTTTCTCCATCTGACTTTCACTTAGTATAATACGCTCAAGGTCCATTCGTGTTGTCACAAAATGGTAGGATTTCATTCTTTTTATGGCTGAGTAGTATTCATTGTATATATGTACCACATCTTCTTTACCCATTCATCCACTGATGAACACTTAGGCTGTTTCTGTATCTTGGTTATCATAAATAATGCTGCAATGAAGACAGGGGTGCATATATCTTTTCAAATTAGTGTTTTCATTTTCTTTGGATAAATACCCAGAATTGGAATAGCTAGGTCATATGGTGGTTATCTTCTTAATTTTTTGAGGAATCTCCATACTGTGGCAGCACCAGTTTACATTCCCACCAACAGTGTACAAGAGTTCCCTTTTCTCCACATCCTCTCCATTTGTTATTCCTTATCTTTTCAATAGCCCTTCTAACAGGTGTGAGATGATACCTCATTATGGTTTTGATTTGCATTTCCCTGATAACTAGTGATGTTAAACATCTTTTCATGTGCCTTTTGGTCATCTATATGTCTTCTTTGGAAAAATGTCTATTCAGATCCTCTGCCTATTTTTTAATCAGGTTGTTTGTTTTTTTGTTGTTGAGTTGTATGAATATTTACATATTTTCAATATTAACCCCTTATCAGATATATGATTTGCAAATATCTTCTCCCATTCAGTAGGTTGCCTTTTCATTTGATGATAGTTTCCTTTGCTGTGCAGAAGCTTTTTCATCTGAAGTAGTCCCATTTGTTTGTTTTTGCTTTTATTTCCCTTGCCTTTGGAGGCAGATCCACAAAATCATCACTAAGACTGATGTCAGTGAAGTTACTGCCTATGTTTTCCTCCAGGAATTTTATGTTTTTAGGTCTTACATTCAAATCTTTCATCTATTTTGAGTTAATCTTTGTGTATGGTATAAGGTAGCGGTCTAGATTTATTCTTTTGCATGTGGCTATCTAGTTTTCCCAACACCATTTATTGAAGAGACTATCCTTTCTCCATTGTATGTTCTTTGTTCCTTTGTCATAGATTAATTGTCTATATTTCTGGGCTCTCAATTCTTTTCCATTGTCTATGTGTCTGTTTTTGTGCCAGTACCATAATATTTTGATCACTATAACTTTGTAGTATAGTTTGAAATCAAGGAGTGTGATACCTCCAGCTTTGTTCTTCTTTCTCAAGATTGTTTTAGCTATTCAGGGTCTTTTGTGTTTTCATACAAATTTCAGAATTTTTTGTTCTAGTTCTGTGAAATACGCCATTGGCATTTTGATATGGATTGAATCTGTAGATTGCTTTGTGTAGTATGGATATTTTAACAATATTAATTCTTCCAATCTATGAGCACAGAATATCTTCCCATTTTTTGGTATCTTCTTCAATTTCTTTCATCAGTGTCTTATAGTTTTCAGTGTACAGGTCTTTCACTTCCTTGGTTAAATTTATTCCTACGTGTTTTATTCTTTTTGATGCAATTGTAAATGGGATTATTTTCTTAATTTCTCTTTTTAATAATTCATTATTAGTGTATAAAAACACCACCAATTTCCATATATTGATTTTGTATTCTGCAAGTTTACAGAATTTATTCGCTCTAACAGTTTTTGGTGAAGACTTCAGGATTTTCTATATGTATCATGTCATCTGCAAATAGTGACAGTTTTATTCCTTCCTTTCTGACTTGGGTGCCTTTTTTTGCCTAATTACCGTGGCTGGAACTTCCAATAGTATGTTGAATAAAAGTGGTGAGAGTTAGCACCTTTGCCTTGTCCCTGATCGTAGAGGAAAGGCTTTCAGCTTTTTGCCATTGAGCATGATATTAGCTATGGTTTTGTCATATATGGCCTTTACTATGTTGAAGTACATTTCTTCTATGCAAACTTTATTGAGAGTTTTTATCATAAATGGATGTTGAATTTTGTCAAATTTTTTTTGTGCCTCTATTAAAATGATCATGTGATTTTTATTCTTCATTTTGTTAATGTGATGTATCACTGTGATTGATTTGAAGGTGTTGAACCATCCTTGCATCCCTGGAATAAATCCCACTTGATTGTGATGTATGATCCTTTTAATGTATTGTTGGATTCAGTTTGCTAATATTTTGTTGAGGATTTTTGCATTCATGATCATCAAGGATATTGGCCTGAAATTTTCTTTCTTTGTTGTGTCCTTGTCTAATTTTGGTGTCAAGGTAATGCTGGCTTTGTAAAATGCGTTTGGGAGTTTTCTCTCCTCTTCAATTTTTTGGAAGAATTTCAGAAAGATAGATATTAAATCTTCTTTGAATGTTTTGTAGAATTAACCAGTGAAGCTGTCTGGTCCTGGGCTTTTTTTTGTTGGGAGCTTTTTGATTACTGTTTCAATCTCCTTATTAGTACTTAGTCTATACAGATTTTCTAGCTCTTCATAATTCAGTTTTGGAAGATTGTATGTTTCTAGGAATTTATCCATTTCCTCTAGGTTGTCCAATTTGTTGGAATATAATTGTTCATAGTAGTCTCTTATGATTCTTTGTATTTCTGTTGTATCAATTGTAATTTCTCCTCTTTCATTTCTGATTTTATTTATTTGAGCCTTCTCTTTTTTTCTTATTTAGTCTAGCTAATGGCTTGTCAGTTTTGTTTAACTTTTCATAGAAGCAGCTTTTAGTTTCACTGATCTTTTCTATTCCTTTTTAGTCTCTATTTCTTATTTCCACTCGGATCTTTATTATTTCTTCCTTCTTCTAATTTTGGACTTTATTTGTTCTTCTTTTTCTAGTTCCTTTAGGTATAAAGTTAAATTTCTTATTTGGCATTTTTCTTGTTTCTTGAAGTAGCCCCATATTGCTGTGAACTTCCTTCACAGAACAGGTTTTGCTGCATCCTGTAGATTGTGGTATGTCATGTTTCTGTTCTCATTTATCTTTAGGTATTTTTTTATTTCTCCTTTGATTTCTTCAATAACCCATTGGTTATTAAGCATCATGTTGTTTAATCTCCACATTTTTGTGGGTTTTCCTGATTGTTTTCTTGTGATTAATTTCTAGATTCATACCATTGTGGTCAGGGAAAATGTTTGATATGATTTCAGTCTTCTTGAATTTATTGAGACTTGTGACCTGAAATATGATCAATCCTGGAGAATGTTCCACATGCACTTGAGAAGAATGTATGTTCTGCTGCTTTTGGATGGAATGTTCTGGATATATCTATTAAGTTCATCTAATATAACATGTTGTTTAAGTCCACTGTTTCTTTATTAATTTTCTGTTTGGTTGTAATTGGTAAAAGTGGGAGTGTTAAAGTCCCCTACTATTATTGTATTGCTTTCAATTTCTCCCTTTAAATTCATTAATATTTGCTTTATAAAGCTTGATGCTCCTATGTTGGGTGCATATACATTTATAAATATGTAAATGATAATTTACATATTATCACTATGTAATACACGTCTTTGTCTTTTATTACAGTCTTTGTCTTTTATTACAGTCTTTGTTTTAAAGTCTAGTTTGTCTGATATGAGTATAGCTACTCCACTATTTGTACTCTTCCCTGAGGCAGGGCAAACTCTGCAGGGTGATTTTTACACCAGGTCTCACTGCAGGTTAGGCTGAGGCTAGAACAGCACCTGAAATCTCACCCTGTCCTGCTTCCCCCCACTCCCTTACTTGTCTTCCCTGGGAGAACATCCCTAATAGTCACTTCACATGAAGACATGTGAAGGAACCCAACCTGAGATTTGAGGAAAGTGCCAATGATGGTTCCTGGTTTGATTTTAACCTAATTAGGCCTAAGTAATATCAAACCAAAGCAGCATAAGGCTGACACTGACTATCCCTCCTACCTCCACTCCCACCCCATACCTCAAAAAAAGCAAGACTCACATCTACCTCACTGCAGCAAGAACATCCAGAAGCATTGGCCCCAATCATGACACATTGAAAGAACTAGAATGGCTTTTCACAGTTAGTGTCCTCTTCACTCTGGAGCCCCATAGAACCTCAAGAGCCACAGAGGAGAGAGGCACCAGTTGCCTTAAGCAAGAGTAATTTTCAAAATATTTAACAACAGCATGGCATAGGTACCAACCAATTAGAATGGATGGCAGCTATAAACAATCAGTATCCCTTGGTTAGAGACCAAGAACTCTAACTCTTGGTCATAAAGAAGATAGCTCTCTATAACTGTAGACTATTAGAGCTCCGATACAACATTTTAAACTTCTTTATCACTTCCCCAGTGCCAGGTTAAAATAATCCCAGATTTGTCATTTACTATTTGGGTGCCCTCAGACAAGTTATTTAATCTTCTAAGCCTTTGTTTGTTCTTTTGTAAAATAGAATAATAATAGTACCCTTAATAGGGTTGTTATGAGGATTAAATGAGGTAATGCATATAAACATTAGTAGGGGTAAGCTAAAGGAATACAAATGTATTGTATTGAAACTATGCCTCAAATACAAAATATTTCTTGTTCACATGGTAGACTTAGGAATGTGAACCTGGTTGGCATTGATCTAATTCTACACGGTGATTCAGGAACCCAGACTCATCCGTCTTGTGGCTCTAGAGCCATGTTATCGTCTGCATCCAGCAGCAAAGGGAGAGGGTGATGAAGGTGCATACTCATTCTTCTAAAGGGCTCAGCCTGGAAGCAGCATGTGTCACGTACCCCCACAGTGCCATGGAGGGACATGATTATACTTCACTGCAAGGTCTGGGAAGTGTAATTTAAGCCACATGTCTGGTTACAGCCATATTACTGTAGGAGAAACAGGGACTGAATCCTGATAACCAGTTTGTGTTCTCTGCCCCAGAACTCAATAAACATAAGCTGTTGTTGTCGTTATTGTTCTTTGTGTTAGGTAAGCCAGTAGGTGTTTGCTGCTTGCTTGAATGATTCAGTAAAAATGAAGAATGAAGAAAGAAAATGGATGCTGCAGGGTAGAAATGAGAATAGAGATGAGTTGAGAGAGGAACGTGTCAAGGAATGGTACACAAAACGCAAGTGGGAGAGGGAGCAGCTCACGCCCACTGCATCAGGAGATGCTGCAACCAGACTCTCCCTGGTACTTTCTGCCAGGAGCCTGAAACACGCGTGCAACCAGGTCCTCCAATGGTGACGGCACCCAGCCAGTCTGATAGTCCCCTTATGAACATTACGCTCACAGAGTGGCAGAAAAACCCGCTCTTGCTTAAACTCCAGGTTGTTTTAAGTATTCAGTCTGAACTAATCTGCATTCTCAGTTTTGCATGGGTTAAGGGCCAGAGGAAAAAGTCTGCCACTCTAACTATACCCGAGGAGTGTGGTAAATTCTCCTGGATGGTAATTAGCATCCTGCTTCTTTACTCTGACCATACAGTATTTTCAAATCAATTGCTCAGCATTAGTGATTCTGCTGGGATTGATTTAAGAGTCTAATATGAAGTCTCAGCCCCTCTGTACAGGTTAATTACACGTGGTCTTATACATTCTAATTTAAAATACTGCCTTTGCAATTATCATCAGCACTAAAACGGAGCGCTAGTAATGAATCTAGGCTCGAATTTTTTTCCAGAAGTAATGAACTGAAAAACCAAAATGACTTTTAATTTCTTTGGTACTTACCATTTCAATCTCTCTTCTGTGGGAAATATAAATCAGGGTCTTTTCCTTATTTCAGATTGTTGCAAAAACAGGCAAGATCGCCTTAAAGAAAGCAGAAGCTTTTTTTTCCGGTATGCGGGCCTCTCACTGTTGTGGCCTCTCCCACTGCGGAGAACAGGCTCCGGACGCACAGGCTCAGCGGCCATAGCTCACGGGCCCAGCCGCTCCGCGGCATGTGGGATCCTCCCGGACCGGGGCACGAACCCATGTCCCCTGCATCGGTAGGCGGACTCTCAACCACTGCGCCACCAGGGAAGCCCCTCTTTGACCCATTTTTAAATTAGGTTGTTTGTTTTCTTATTGTTGAGTTTTGAGTTCTTTGTATATTTTGGATAACAGTCATTTATCAGATGTATCCTTTGCAAATAATTTCTCCCAATCTGTGGCTTGTCTTCTCATTTTCTTGACATTGTCTTTTGCAGAGCAGACATTTTAAATTCCAATGAAGTCCAGCTTATCAATTATTACTTTCATGGATCATGCTTTTGGTGTTTTATCTAAAAAGTTATCATCATACCCAAGGTCATCTGGGTTTTCTCCTATGTTATCTTCTAGGAGTTTTATAGTTTTGTGTTTTACATTTGGATCTGTGATCCATTTTGACTTAATTTTTGTGAAGGGTATAAGGTCTGTGTCTAGATTTTTTTTTACATGTGAATGACCAATTGTTCCAGCACCATTTGTTGAAAAAACACAAACTATCATTTTCAATGGAAGTCATCGCCTGGTCTGTTGGCTGTACCATACTTAAATAATACTAAAATGTATATTTAGAAATGGAGGATCTAGGGACTTCCCTGGCAGTCCAGTGATTAAGACTGCGCTCCCAATGCAGGGGGTTCGATCCCTGGTCGGGGAACTAAGATCCTGCATCCCGAACGGTGAGGCCAAAAAAAAAAAAAACAGAAACCAGAGGGTCTGCTTTTCATTTAGCTGGAATGGGATGCCACTTCTGTTAGCAGCAATGCCTCTGCTGCCTAGTGTCCGCCTTTGCTGGCTTGGTCGGCCCCCAGGCCTGCCCCTAAATCTTGGGGGCTTAGAATGCAACCTGTCCCCAGGGAGGGAGTGCCCAGAGCCATGGGCACCCCCAGAAACCTCCTGTAACCACACTCTCATCGGCCTGAGAAGAATTTCAGGTTCTCCCTTCCCACCTCTGCTTCTGGTTTCTCTTTTATCTGGTTTCTCCGATCTCTGTTCTCTGGTGCCATGTGTGTATTCTCCCACCCTACCTAATCACCTGCCCAGCTTTAACAAATTTGTGGAAGGCCCTCATTAGCATTTTAAAGTCATTTTTCATACAGGTTCTGCACGTTCCTTATTAGGTTTATCCTTAGTTTTGTTTTGACTTTTTTTTTTTTTTTTTGCAGTATGAGGGCCTCTCACTGTTGTGGCCTCTCCGGTTGCGGAGCACAGGCTCCGGACGCGCAGGCTCAGCGGCCATGGCTCACGGGCCCAGCCACTCCGCAGCATGTGGGATCTTCCCGGACCGGGGCACGAACCCGTGTCCCCTGCATCGGCGGGGGACTCCCAACCACTGCGCCACCAGGGAAGCCCAAGCAGAAGCTTTTGAGTTTAAAACAGCCAAGACTTGACTGGGTTTTATGTGTAAATGTATGTATTTGGCAAACACATATATGGTATTGTTCTAGAGCTTTATAAATATTAACAACCCTATAAGGTACTGTGTTAGTTATTTATTGGTTTAAAACAGCAAACATTTATTATCCCACAGATTCTGTGGGTCAGGATTTGGGGAGAAGCTTAGCTGGGTGGTCTGGCTCATGGTCTCTTATGAGGATCAAACTCTCGGCCAGAGCTGCAGTCACCTGGGGCTAGAGGATCCACTTCCAAGTTCACTCATGTGGTTGTTAACAGGCCTCTTTCTCCCCTCGTGAGCCTTTCAATAGACAGCCTGAGTGTCCTTTTTTCATGACATCTGGCGTCCCCTAGGCAAGCGTAAGAGAAGGAGAGGCAGAGAGAGAGAGAAATAGCAGAGACAGAGAAGAAATACAGGGAATAGTATCTTTGAAGCCACAGTATCTTTTATAACCTAATATTGAAGCAATATACCATCCCTTCTGCTGTATTCGGTCACACAGACAACTCTGGTACAACGTAGGAGGGCCTACACAAGAGTGTGAATACCAGTAAGTGGGGATCATTGGAGGCCTGATGGCTACCACAGGTAAGAAGTAGTATTGCCGATTTCTTAGATGAGGCAGTTGAGGCAAAAATAGATGAAGTCACTTGCCCAAGGTCACTGTTAATAAATGGAAGAGCCAAGATTGGAATCTGGCTGGAATTCTGTCTCCAGAATCCAAGCTCTGAACAACTACTCACATACAAAATATGTGAACCATTTAACATATGGTTCAAATGCAGCTTATAGGCCAGCCAGTAGTGTTTGTTCTAAATTAATAGGTGATAGAGAACTTTTGCTGAGGATGGAAGATCTAAACTACTCAGTGTCATCCAAAAATGCCCCTTCATGTTCCCAGCCTCTGTTGTGTGAGGGAAAATATTCCCATTTCCTGAGAATTCCTTACTTTCTTGGAAAATCAAGAGGACAGCCTTCACTATCACCATATTCTTTCTAAATATTGTACATCACACTGCACCACTAATACATTTCTTCCTATTCAAAACTCTGAGGAGACAGGGCCCCTCTAATCAGTCAGCTCTATGTAAGGACACTGCTTATGCTAACATCCGTTGTTAATCACACTCACCCTTGTCAACTGAAAAAAAATGCACAACATGAGAATTGTGAGTTAAGTTTTATTTGGGGCAAAATGAGGACTATAGCCGGGGAGAAAGCATTTCAGATAACTCTGAGAAACTGCTCCAAAGAGGCAGGGGGGAAGGTCAGTGTTAAACACGATTTTAGTGAAGGGGGTTCCGTGCAGTCAAGCGCACACTTTGGCAGAGGTTTGCTGCTAGTCACAAACCTTTGAGCAGACGTCACCATTAATGATTGGGTGCTCTTGTAGATATGAGGAGATGCAAGAATTGGGTTCATCAAATATTCTCCTGAATGGATTCACTTTGTTATAAAGCAGAAACTAACACACCGTTGTAAAGCAATTATACCCCAATAAAGATGTTAAAAAAATAATAATAAAATAAAATAAAATTCTCCTGAAAATATCTATCTGAAGGCCTGTTCTGCCAGCTTTTCCCAGAGCACAGAGTACCTCCTTCCTGATCTCCACCCTGAACTCCTTTCAGGGGGTGTTGAAGGTCAGCAGCTGCCGAGGCTCATGATTTAATCCTTGTAGAGGTAGATGGCAGTGCCAGTTTGTAGTTGGCACCCTTCACATCCAAGGGCCACACTGCCCAGTCCTCCAGGGGTCCCTGTCACCTGCCCTGGCTGCTATGCACATCTGAGCATCTGAGCACCTCTGATACTGTGGAGCGCACTGGGTCGCAGACATGGGTCCAACAAGGATTACACATCAGTGGGTCTCCCACTGGACTGTAAAAGGGATTTTGCTAGCCAGTATTCCAGGCACTTCACAGGTATTATCTCATTCAATTCTCCTATATCCTATAAATATAATAATGACAATCATAACTCAAAGCTGGAAGAGGTTGCCAGGCTCTGTGCTAAGTGCTTTATATACATTAATTTGTTTTATTCTCACAGAAACCTGAGAGGTCAATTTGATTATTGTTCCCATATTACAAATCAAGAATCGGAAGCTCAGAAAGGTTAAATGACTGGCCCAAAGTCACACAGAGCTGGGATTCAGAATTAAATATGTTTTACTCCAAGGTCCGTCTTCTTTCCATCTGGACAAGGAGGTACAGGGACTAGGGCCCGGTCCTCCATTTTCGTGCAGGGCAGCTGGGTGCTAACCCCACCTACGCTGGGGTCTCTCCTTTCACATCCAAATGGTCCATCAGAGGATTTTTCTAAACAAAGACAATTCCTTCTCTAGAAGAGACTCTGGGGCCAGGTGTGAAGATGCTTTTTTTTGAAACTTGTCTCCACTAGCAAACAAAACAATATATCAGGAGGTTAGCAAGCCTTCTTAAAGGATCAGATAATAAATATTTCCAGCTTTACTTCTGGGCCATATGGCCTCTCTCACAACTCCTCAACTCTGCCATTATAGCAAAAGCAGCCACGAAAATTCATCAATTAATAAGCATGGCTGTGTTCCATTAAAACTTTATTTATGGGGCGTCCCCGGTAGCGCAGTGGTTGAGAGTCCGCCTGCCGATGCAGGGGACGCGGGTTCGTGCCCCGGTCCGGGAGGATCCCACATGCCGCGGAGCGGCTGGGCCCGTGAGCCATGGCCGCTGAGCCTGCGCGTCCGGAGCCTGTGCTCCGCAACGGGAGAGGCCGCAACAGTGAGAGGCCCGCGTACCGCAAAAAAAAACAATAACAACAACAACAAAAAACTTTATTTATGGACACAGAAATTTGAATTTCATATGATTTTCTCAAGTCACAACATATTCTTTTTGCTTTCAACCACTTAAACACGTAAAATCCATTCTTAGCCCACAGGCCCCGCAAAAACAGAAGACCATGGTTTGCTGACCCCTGCAATATGCCGCAGAGGAAGTCAGAAGCTCTCCCAAGGAGGTGAGGGACTCACATTTTATCAAATCAACAAAAAGCCACTTCTTAGGAAACATACTGTCTAGAGGGATTGTTTTGAACATAAATGTGCAGGGATAAAATCAAATGGATGAAGTAATTCCTCACTTTTCACACTCTTCCTGAAAGACTGGCTGGGAAAAATCTATGAGGGTGCGAGGTGAACTCACCAAATCGTGCCTTTATGACAGAGGCTTGGATTTCCGCCTCTGTCCCCTGTTAGGTCAGAGAGGGGCTGAGCCCTACTCATCTGTGTGTCCCCACACCATCCACTAGGTCTTCTCCTTGAACCTGAAACACACCCAGGGACCATATTGTCCAAAGCCAGAGAGAGAAGCCCAAGGCCTGGTAAGGATCTGTTTTTCATCTGGTGGCCCTTTTATTTGAAAAGTTTAACAAGGTATAGAAATCAAATCACATTTAGTTGAATATTCGTAAAGAATCTTATTTTAAAAGAATAAAATTATATGAAATTGAGTCTATACTGGAAAATCCGGAACATAGAACCACCGTGAATATGCAGGTTTTCCAAAAATGTTAAATTAACAAAGAAAGAAGGAAAGAAGGGAAGGAGGAAGGGAGTGAGGGAGGGAATAGGGATGGAGGATGGAGGGAGGGGAGGAAGGACAGAAGGAAAAGGCAGAATAGAGACTATTTCCTATTAGGCTCTTTGCTAATGAATTCAATAATTTATTTAACAGAGAGCTGCTAGCTAATGCAGTAAAAGTCCATGATTCACTCCATGTCCCTTTTGAGTAATTTTCCAGAAATACCATCTTCACTTCCTGTTCAACTACCTTTTATAATAATAAGGGAAATTATTCATATTTACGTAGAAGTCTAGGAAAGCACCTTTTAGAATTTTAAGAAAATCAAGATTACGTTCAGTCTTTTCATTCAATGTGTTCAACTGCCCCTGGAACACAGGATAAGATAATGAGGCTTCACACAATACACAGTATAAGTGTCCGTGACAATGGGACCAACCCAACTAGACGCTGGGTTTTGGAGGGCAGGGACTGTCTTATTCGTTTTTGTACTCTGGGGACCTGGCACTAGAAGGCGTTTGATAAATGTTTGTTGAACAAATGAAAAGTAAATGAGGGAAATGTTTCACCTTAAAAGAATTAAAACCTGTTTCCTAACAGTGCAATAGCACTTGAACAAGGCAAGTGTTCCAGGGAGATAAGAGCCACCCGGGAGAACTGAGCAGCAAAACACCAAAGATGAGTGTTGCAAATGTCAGGGAACAAAGCCAGAGGGGTATTCCTATGCATAGAACAAATAAATGCTCCTCATAAGAGATGACTTGACGATAATGCAACTAAATTCACCTCTTTGCCTAATGTGAGAAAAGAAAACCTTAAATTGCCCCAGGCTTAAACAGGGCTGAGTTACAGTAGAAGGAGAAAAGCAAGGGAGTCAAAACACCACTGTCATATCAAATTTGGAGTTCCTATCAAAGATTCTGTTTTAATTTTGTAAAGAAAATTAGAGCAGGCCACCAACATTAAAAATGAGATGCCTGTTTCTGAGTTTGTGTCTAGGTTATTCCTCCAGCTAATAGTCAACTCATCTCAGCCAGAATGATCTGATGCTTTTCTGACCTCCTGACCTTCCCTGAGTCTCAGTCGGTGGCCACCAAATAAACACTGGTCAGAAATGGAAGAACCATTAGGTTCTCTGTGGTAGAAACCAGAGTGATTTTCCAATCAGGGCACCCACAGTGTGGGGAAGGTGAGTTTGGTCTTAAGGAAGAGACACACACTTTGTGCAGTTGTTGATCTGAGCTCCAAGTGAATCCTTACCTCCCTCAAGTCTGCCAAACCACCTTGGCAGATGGGAAGATGTTGCACGTGAGGCCATGGGGCCAGTGCTCTGGTCTCCCCTGGAGCCTGGCTTTGGGACAGGAGGCACAAATAGGGTTGTTACTTTTTGTATTACGCACTTCTATACAGCTTTTTTTTTTACAAGTGCAAGTTTCATTTATAAAGGTATAATTTACTTTCTAGCCATATGATCTGAGACAAATTATTTCCTTTTCCTCATGCTATGCTACGTACCCCACGGCTAATTAAGAGACATGGCGAGTCTGTTTGGCTAATCCCCAAATCCATTTCTTCTTCTTCCTAGGTGCATGGCTAGACTACAGTTCCCAGCGTCCTTTGAGTTAGGTGTGCCCATATGACTGAGGTCTAACCAATGGGAAGTGAGTGGAAGTGATATATGCCACTTGCAGATATAGCCAATAAAACCATTCACTGTGTTCCTCCGTGTTCTTCCCCCTCTACTATCTTCTTGCACACAAACACACTGACCTTGGAAGTAATGTATTGAAGATGACAGAGCCACAGGATAGGAAATCTCTAGGCTCCTGATGACTCCTTGCATGACAACCACCTACCTCAGACATTGTATCAGTTGACTAGGGCTGCTGTGACAACGTGTCACAAACTGGGTGGCTTAAACAACAGAAATTTATTGTCTCACAATTCTGGAGGCTAGAGGTCCAAGATCAGAGTAGCAGCAGAGTTGGCTTCTTCTGAGTCCTCTCTCCTTAGCTTGCAGACAGCCAGCTACTCTCTGAGTCTTTACATGGCCTTCCCCCTGTGCTTATCTGTGTCCTAATTGCCTCTTCTTATAAGGACACCAGTCATATTGTATTAGTGCCCACCCTAATGACCTCATTTTACTTATTAACCTCGTTAAAGACCTTCTCTCCAAATATAGTCACATTCTGAGGTACTGACGGTTAGGTCTCCAACATATGGATTTTGAGGGGACATAGTTCAGCCCATAACACGTGGCCAAGCCAACATCAATGGGACAGGGACGTAGACTCCACCACCATAGGATAGGTGGGAAAAGATGCAAGAACTGTGAGCAAAATAAGATAATCTTTCACTGGAGACAATGATGACGCATTGTGATAAGACGAAAATATAACACAACAGGGTAAAATCCAAAGGTATCTGGCATGGGAACCCTTCCAAAATCTGACCCCTGAGGACCTGTCTTTCCTCATCACAGCTTTCCTGGAGAATAGCACTGAACCCCTGTACAAAGGGGCAGTGACAAGAGCCATGTGATGTAGTAAAAACAGATATGCCTAGATCCCAAGACCTGTTACTTTCTACATGATACCCTGGTTTCTCATCCAGTGTGAACCAAAAACCATCTGTGTGATCCTGGGAAAATCATTTCCTCTCTCAGGATCTATAACCTGATTTCTAAGATGAGGAAACAGATTCTAAAGTCCCTAGGATTCTTTGACCAGATTTCTTTGAGATCTGTGTTCCACAGAACATTAGTCTCAAGAGATGCCATGCAAATAAATGTGTCCATGAGCAAATACACTTGGAAAATGCTGCATACAGTATCCCTTCCTTAGAATACCAAAGGTTATGAGAAGTCCTACAACTTAAAAAATGTTTACTTCACCTGTTTCACAGATGTATTTAGCTTAAGGGTTTCTCTTTCTGCCTCTTGTAACATGGCCCAGAACTGATGAACTAACTCCTTCAGTACATACAGACTTGGAGAATTAGATTTTTTAACAAATATGTCCTGTTTCTTCTCCCTGCACCCAGAGAATATGATGCTCTGTGGATTCTTCCACCTAAGCGCGAAAGTCCCACAGACCATGATGTGGTTACCTCACGCAGGCCCCCCACAAGTTACAACTCAATCTTCACCATCTTCTGAAAGCTCCACAATCAGGGCAGCAAAGGGCCAGGCATCACACACCCCCACTGGTGCGGGGGGATTCCCAATGCACGTAGTCCCAATGTTACTCAAAGGAGTTTTGCACCTCCTTCTGGGGGGTTCTCTGCAGACTCTGTAGCATGTTTTCAAAAATACCTTCAGGAATGGCATATCTTTGTCCTTTGTGGGAGAGATTTGAGTTTTGGAAACAATAAGTGTCTACTGGAGCCAGGTTTAGTGAATGACTTGGGCAACAAAGCTGAAAAATGATATTCTAAATCAAAAATGGAGAGTACAATTCACCTCATCCTTCAGTCGAGTCCTTTCTCATCTGGCTCCCAGGTCTCTGGAACAAGAATAGTCGTTCCCAATGAGATCTCTCATGCATTCCAGAATCTCCCCACACCATATGCTGAGTGGTCTGTGGCTCCCTTGAATGGCGAACAATTACGTCCACTTGTTTGTTTTGTTCCTTTATGTGGCCCCTTGTCTGAGCAGAGATGCATAATCCAGTGTTTCTTGCACTGGGAGTTCTCATGGGGCGTTCATGTTTCTGTTGCCAGCTATTGTTCTGAATTCAGAAGACTATCCCCAGAGTGCACATTCACATCTTTAATTGAGCCGTAGCCATTCTAATGCCTCCCTTTCTTCCCCTCTCCCCTTATCCCTTGCTCACGATCACTCTGCTTCTCTCTGGCTTTGATTGTTTTGTCTTTTAACACCATTCCTGTTATTCAGTAGTCAGTGTGCAAACTTTTTCTTTCCTTCAAATAACATTTAATTGCCTTAACATAACTTTTTCAAGGAGGCAAAGGAGTGTTCTTTGCAGATCCAAATTATCCTCAAAGCTTGTCTCAACGTTGCTGAGATTTGTTCTGACTTTTAATAACCAGAACATGAAACAAAAGAAAGAAGTTTTATACCACCTTCTCCGAGAGCATTTTAACTGTGGCAGTATAACCAAAGATTGTCAGAGCTAGAAGGTAATGTAGAGGTCATAGATGCTTAGTGGGTTCCAAACTTCTTTAGCTATGGAACTCATTGCAGACAGAAGCTCTCAAAATCCAAAATACTAAGCAAAAGCAATGAGGGTTTCTCAGGACAGCTCAAATCTTCTGATTGCCTTTAAATGTTTTATTGTTCACAGATCTGAAATAGCTGAAGCTCCCTGCTTGTGGATTTTGATCACAGCTTAAAAACACAGTTATTTTACTGACAAAAGTGAGGCCCAGAGAGACTCAACTAGCACCTGACAGAGCAAGAACTAGAAACTTCACCTCCTGGTTTCCACACCAGGCATAGCCCTAAATCCTGCTGTGCATCTGAAACACTGGAGGGCTGGTTAGAAAACGATGTGGGGACTGCAGGCTCTGAGGATTCTGATTCAGTAGGTTTGGAGTGAGAACTTGGAATCAGCATTTTTAAAAATTCCCTGGGAGTCTGATGGAGATCCAGGTTTAGGAATCACTGATCTGTACCATCCGAACCTCCATGCTCAGGCACCAAAGGGCAACTGATTATTCTTAGAAAAACAAACCCAGAGAAGAGCCTACATTTGCTCGTGATGTGAGCATCACTGCAAATGATAAAGTAGGATGAACTGAGACTGTTTTAATCAGGTCCAAAAATTAATTAGTGGGTTAAATGAATTATTTACAAAGTTCCACTCAGAAAGAATGTGACCAATGTTCTGTGTCCCTGGATAATTGCTTGGCATTTTATGGGCATAATCCCTGAACAATATTTTAAGATTTGTCATGCTTTGCCTTTTACAAAGTGGCTTTCTATGCATTATCTTTTTTTTTAATTTATTTAATTTATTTATTTTTGGCTGCATTGGGTCTTCGTTGCTGCGTGTGGGCTTTCTCTAGTTGTGGAGAGCAGGGGCTACTCTTCCATGCGGTGCTCAGGCTTCTCATTACGGTGGCTTCTCTTGTTGCGGAGCACAGGCTCAGTAGTTGTGGCACATGGGTTCAGTAGTTGTGGCTCACGGGCTCTAGAGCGCAGGCTCAGTAGTTGTGGCGCATGGGCTTAGTTGCTCCGCAGCATGTGGGGTCTTCCCGGACCAGTTCGAACCCGTGTTCCCTGCATTGGCAGGTGGATTCTTAACCACTGCGCCACCAGGGAAGCCCGCATTATGTTTTTGAGTCCATTCAAGTCCAACCCAAACTATATGGGTAAAGCAGGTCTTATTTTCCCTTTTTTATAGACACTACAACTGAGATTCACAGAAGAGAAATTGCATACTGAGGAAACATAACTAGTAGGGCTGTATCTAACACCAGACGCTTAAATTCTGAATCCAATGTGCCTCCTTAATACATCAAAAAATAATCCATATTACCAGATCTTCCTCTTTTCTGCTCACTCCAGCATCACCACAAATGGTTGTACAAAATGGGAAACTCAATAACTCTAATAGCTATTTAAAAAGCACTATTGATGCTCTCAGCCAGGACCTCATGATGTTTATTCTAATGTCCTCATTTACTACTACACTATCATTGTAAAATGAAAACCGTTCAACAGAATTGTATCCTTTGACTTTCTAAAATCAATTTCTGCTCAGGCTAGGAAGTACAGTAGCAGGTTAAAACTCAAAAATGGGAAGACGCTACCTCACAAATTATACATCAACAACAACAATAAAAAGTCAATATTTATTTGAATTTTAAGAGGAAATAGAACTTGCTAGGAATCAAACTAAAAGGAAAAGCTGCTTAAGCAATCTGAGCTTTCATACTTGGGTTACATTCAGGGAACCAGTATAGTCCTTGCCTGAGTAACTGGATGATTTTTCTTCTCATCATGATCAGCTTTGCATGAATGGACTACACTGAGGATGTTGCAATTCAGTTGATTATTACTCTGGCTAAAGTCCTTGCTCCATGCCAGGGACTTATCATTTCAGTCACAAGGATGTTGCTGTTGTCACCGATTTCTTTTTAGACAAGAGAGGGAAGCAGCTTGCTTTGACAGAACTTTAGGATGCCCCAGGTTTCCTGTATGTGCAGTCAGCATGGCTCCCTCCCCGGAAGTTGGGAAAATGCACTGGGCACCAAAATCTTTACAATCAGCAGGGAGTTTCTTAGCCCTTCCAGTAAATCCCTCCCGGTTCCCCCCACCCCTTTCTTCTGATCTTTATCCTGTATCTCTGTATAACTGGTCCCCTTAAAAATAGTTCTAAGGGTCTTGCCCTGCCCAATATTAAAATGTACTGTAAAGCTGCAATAAGTAAAACAATGTGGTAGAGGTTCAGGAATAAACAAATAGATCTTAGTATCCACTTGTTAGCACACTGTTTCTCTCCCTCTCCCTCTCTCCCTAAATTGTTCTGTAGGAATATTAGATCTCTTTGTCTCCCTTCTGAATACCTAAACTTAGAACAGGGCTGGATCTGGGTAGTACTTCATGACTACTTGTTGAATGATTGAAGGACAGGTAGGCACCCAGGTTCCAAATGGAAGAGGAAACATTCTCTGCATAATCAGGGAAGTAAAGGAGACTAAAGGGAGAAGGAATGGGGAAACCAGAGAAGAGGAATCAGAAGGAAAATGGCTAATAGGAGTTGGTGATGTTGTTATTTTTTAATGGGAAGTTATCCTTCCTGGGTCTCACGGATCTTTAGTAAAACCTCAGCTTAAAAAACTCATGCAAATATGCCACACCAACTATGTGGAGGAGAGGGGCTGGGCTTGGAGGAGCATTTTCCTTGAATTTGTATAACAGAAAAATATTCATGTATTCGAGGTGGATATCTTTGACCCAGGGATTCTAAGATTCATTCTGTGAAAATAATCAGCCAAATTCTAAAAAGATGTAAAAATGATGTAAAACACCCACCCACTCCCAGTTACTTATAACAGTGAAAAATAGGAAACAACTTCAAGGAGCATCAATACAAGACAGGTTAAGTAAGTTAATGTGTATCCTTACAACTGCATTCTATGTAGCTATTTAAAACATAGGGTGTAGGGCTTCCCTGGTGGCATAGTGGTTGAGAGTCCACCTGCCAATGCAGGGGACACGGGTTCGTACCCCGGTCCGGGAGGATCCCACATGCCACGGAGCGGCTGGGCCCGTGAGCCATGGCTGCTGAGCCTGGGCATTCGGAGTCTGTGCAAACATAGGGTGTAGATTTTTACCTGTTGTTACAGAAACATATCCACAGAATATTGTTACGTGAAGAAAAGCAGCTCACAAGACTGTAGGGTGTGTAATATGAGATGACCTTTGAAAAATATAAAGATAAATGTATAGGAAAACGTCTAGAAGAATATTGACAGTGGTTAGTCCCAGGCAGTGGCATTTTTCCCCCAACTCCACCTCTTAACGGAATTATTTACTTTTATAGAAATTATGTTCTTTTCTCAGAACATACAACATTTCAGAAATACACTGAAATACATTTTTTGCAAAGAAAAATACAGTGACTTCTCCACCTAGCCATCCAACTTTCCACATACAGAATTTTATTTCTTCCCACCAACTCTAAAAAATGTGCTTCATCTATTACAGTGCTGACGTTATAGGAGGATTCAAATACAGGCTCAGATTCAGTCGATTTTAAGGCCAGAAATAATTGCCCCTTTCTGTTGAATGCAGCATGCCTAGAGACAGCCAAAAATGGTATTTTAAACATTTAGATTAAATATTTGCAAAGTAATTGATGGAGCAAGTCCCATTTTGGAAGACTGTAACAGCTAAGTCACTAACTTGGAAATAGCTAGTTTAAGTCAAGAAATTTACAACTTAACTGTATCCAACAGAGGAAAAGGCCTAGGAGAAAACAGAAAAGATGTTTCAGCTTTGTATCTCTTATCAGCCAAACCAGCTCCTCTACCACGGTTATTACAACATCACAGCCATCTCTTCTGCTTGTGAGTGGGCTGTAACCAGTGGAACAATTTCTCCCACCCACTCTCATCACCACCCCATAAAAGCATAGGGAGAATGGAAGATGGGAAGGGAATGTAGGTGTTTTCTTCCCTTTGTTCCCAGAACCAGCATCTCCAAGAAGAGAGAAGATTCCCAGAAAACACAAAGCCTTTTTCTGGTTAGATGCCTTGAGAAAGAGGAAGGGAAGAAAGAAGAGGGGGAGGGAGGAAGAAGATATCCATTCTTTCCCCAGAGACAACAGTATCATGGCTGAATCTGTGTCAAAAGCAGAAATTGGCCTCACAAACACTGCAGATTTGAAAATCAGAATCGTCATCAGCCCGTATGTTCCACCGATTTGATGTGGTTATAAAAGTAGAATAGCCTCCGAATAAAAACCTGGTTTCTGAGATCATGGGCCCTATGACAATAAAATTTCCCGTGAACAATTAAGACCCAGGTATATGGAAAACACTTCACTTGCGTAGTTTTTCCCGTGTATTAAAAGTTTTATTTCATCCACGATGAAGCTTGTTTTCTTCCATAAAGAGATATGAGAGGTTTAATAAGGAAGTGGCTTTGCAATAGTTTCTGACTCGGTTTATGGAGGCCAGTTTTTTCTGGCACCCTGGGACCAGGGACTCCTGCATTCATGGAGAAGGTCACCCTTCATGGGTTTCCCATGAATCATCCTAGAACTGAGACTAGGGACACCCTTGGCACAAATTTCTGACCCCAGAGCTAACCCCTTCCACACGCTGCCTGAACCAGAGGTTGGAAGGACACAGTAAGTTATGAAACCTAAGAGTTCTGGAAACGCCCATGCAACAGAGTATTGTTAAGCCTCCCCTCTGGGAGTACTTTATCTTATGCTAGGCACTCAGGACACTTTCTGCATCAAAAGTTCTTCTCTGGAAATAACCTCATGTCAGTCATTCACACTTTAGTGAGAATTCAAATATCTCCTCTTCCAAACACATGTTAATTTATAGCCCTTCTAATTGTGAGAAAGACCATTTTATTTCTTAGAGGAATCTCAAGCACATTTGATTAGACTCTTTTGCAAGTGGGAGTGAGAAGGACTTTTCCAACTCCTTGAAATGTCACCATTTTCTGAGTGGATACTTAAAACAAACATGGTCCCAAAAGTAAAAAGACCACAGAAGCAGAGTTATCCTTTGCAAAACTGCTTCATGTTTATATCAGAAAGAAACCCATTTCCAAGCCATCTCTTTAGACAGTTGCCTCTCGCACAGACCAGCCCCATCTCTGTTCCCTTATAACACGTCCCATTTCCCCCGTGTTGACTGAGCACCCAGCTGGAATGGACCCCATCCTCAAGGAAATCGGTCTCACCGGCTGGAGAATAGACACGGTATGGTACAATCACCTGTAGCTCTCAGTGATGGGTTGCATATTTACAATTATTTTAATTACACTTGAAAGGATAAAGATCAGGAACAGATGTCAGACATATAAATTAAAATTAATGATCATTTGCTAATGGAGTGAAGAACCATTCATCATTTTATTAAAACTAACTCTTAGGGCCATATGGAACCTTTTACAATGGAGCAAACCTTTACTCTCTTTAATATGTTAAGATTTTGATTAATAAAAC
The DNA here is from genome assembly GCF_005190385.1 of Monodon monoceros. Taxonomy (NCBI): domain Eukaryota; kingdom Metazoa; phylum Chordata; class Mammalia; order Artiodactyla; family Monodontidae; genus Monodon; species Monodon monoceros. The sequence goes on from NW_021703772.1 coordinate 18,183,152, forward strand.
GCAGGGAACAGTGTTGCCCAAATAAAATTTCCTCTTACTGAATGTTAGCAGTTATCAGTTAGTATGACAAACCAGATATGTTCCAGTAAAATAAGTGTATAAATGTTGACCAGAGTATGCTGTCCTTCCTTCCTTCATTTATTTATTTAACAAAAGTTTATTGAGTGCCAAGTACCATGCTAGGGGTAGAGACACAATAGTGAACAGAAACTGAGATGGCCCTGCCTTCCTGAGTCTAACTGTGTAAATGAAACAGATATTAATCAAATAATTACACTTGCAAATGTAAAAGCTCAGCTATAAAAGGTGATAAGCATGTGCAAAGGCCCTGTGACAGAGGGTATCCTGGAGCATGCAATGAAAGGACCAGAGAGCTAGAGCGACTGGAAAAACAAGCCTGAGGCAGGACATGGTGTGAGATGAGTTTGAAGAGGCAGGTGGGGTCCTATCAGCCACGACTGGAGTTTTATCTTTTCCTAAGAACAGTGGGAAGCCAACAAAGGATTTTAAGAAAAAGAGGGGCAGGGTCAGATTTGAATTTGGGGATCACTCTGGCTACCATGTGGAGTCTAAATGAGAGGGTGGGAAGCATCAACAATGTCCCCACCACACACAGCCTTCACCCAAGCTCGCTCTCTCCATCCCCTCACACACACACACACCACACACACACACACACACACACACACACACACACACACACACACGTTCATTTAGGGAGTTTAAGAGGGCACTGCCCCCACCTCCTCTCTCCTCAAAGCCTTGGCTCTCAACAGACGCCAAATGCCCCTCCCCACCCAACCTCTTCACCCCCATCCTCCTTCCTCCCCTTCCTGTGGTCTCACACACAACGAGGAAAATTTAAGATCTCCTCACACAAAGATGTGGGCCCTACTTTAGCAGATTGGGGGCGACCGTGTGGGAGAATCGCTCTGGGCTTAGGACCAGCCATTCCACAGAGCTGACAAAAAGCATCTGTTCCTTGTGGGTCCCCAGCCTCCGGGAACTATTCACCCCCAGGACACGGCACTGGGATTCTTTGGGGGGCCAATGACCTTCTCCTTGCCGTCACCCAGTCAGGAGTACCATTTGGAGAGCCGTTTGTGTGTTTCTCCCTTTTCAAATACAAGACGCAAAAGAGTTTCTCGAGATTGAGCCATTGCGCCCGCTAGAAGCATTCCTGGGAGTGAATACTCCAGGGCCTCAGCAATCAATCCCCCATTGCTGGGGCCAGGCCCGCCGTTAGCAGGCTGAAGTGTAATTTAGAGCTGTGCATATTACAGGCTCAGACCTTGTTCGATGCACTGGAGTGGAAAAAAGTTCCCTCTCTGCATGTGGTCGTGTCCTCTGTGTCTATCGTATCTTTAACAATGTAAACATCAGAAACAGATGGGGAAATCCAGGACGGTGCCAGGCCAAACAGCACTCACGGCAGACAATACGCCGTGGGATCAAGACAAATAGGCTCTGTGGATATCACTAATTTATAGCGCGCTGGAACCAAGCAAAACAAATAACAATTAAGGCCCAGAAATCTTAAAATGAATAACCTTCCTGTACACAAACTCAAAGCCACTATTAAAAGACCATCAACTGCAACGAATATATGAAACATAACAATGAAATCCTTCTTACGTGAATAATTACTGAATAATTAACAGGAAAGGGGGCATTTCTCTAGTTTGCAGAGTCTGTGGGTTTTGCGCCGAGTTTTGCTTTTGCACAGCGCACAGAAGCCTTCAGAATGCCTTAACAGACGTGTCACTGCAATGACACCAGAAAGAGTTGGTATGGCAAGCCTTCATGTCCCCACTTTCCAGATGGGACAACTATGGCATAGACCCACTGGGCGGGTCACAGTGCTCTACTGGGCAAAACAGGCTCTAAAATAACGTCTCCTCACTTTCAGTCTGGTGATCCTTCCGCCAGCTTGAACAGTTCCCCGCCTTCTCACGCCTGCAGCCCCCATGTCCCTCTCTCCCTATTATACCTGTTAACGAGGGAAACAGGTGCCAGAAACCTCTTAGACACAGAATGGGCAAAGCTGGTGGTACAGCAGGGATGCAGTCATTGCAAAGCCCAGGTATCATTCCAAGCCTTTGGCTGTCATCTCTCTTCACCAACAGAGGCGGGTGCCTTAACAGGGGGTGAAGATTACCTATGCAGCCACAAGCTATGAGCCAAGGGGCTTCAGATGAATGGCTTCACATTTCAACCAGGCATAAGCCCCGCTTAGGGATCATGGCTCAGGGCAGGGAGTGAAAATAATTCACCTGAAAACATAGCCAATTCACTCTCTCTGCCTGCAGCTCACCCACCCAATGGATCACTCGCTTGATCTGGGCACAGCCCAGCAACAGTACTGCCCATCTTGGGTGGGTCCATACCAGGGGATCTGACTCCCAGAGAAAAAGAATCCCAGAAATGCATATGCCACGTGGCTCTTGAGAACCAATGAAGCACAATAAAAGCCATTCTTTGCCCATCAGATTCACAGAACATTTAAAACACTGATTCTTTTAAATGTGGTGATGGCATAGGGAAATGGGTACAATCATAAACTTTTAGGAAGAGGGGAAATTAATACAATATGTTTAAAAGCAATTTGGTAATTTCAATTAAAATCTATTAGGCTGAACCATATGAAATTGCCCTTATTCAACTACCTTTGACCTATAAAAATTTTATATGGTTCAGCCAAATACAATACACACCCTTCAGCTTTGCAGATCCACTTCTTTGTAGTTGCCCTAGAGAAATGTTGGCACATTTGCACAAAGATCTTACACTAAGATGTTCACTGGAGCATACATGTGACAGTAGGAGTTTGAGGACCACTTAAATGCCCTTTAATAGAAGAATGGGAAAATACACCATGATGGATCCCTACTTAGAAAGAGTATGCAGCAAGTAAAAAGGTAGATCTTTTCAACAGATCCATTGCAAGGAGAGAGAGAGAGAGAGAAATGGAGGGGGAACTTATAGTGTAAGAGAGACTTAAGAGATACAGGATCTTACTAGGATCCTGATCCAAATAACTAATTTTTTAAACTAGACAAAGACTGATATCAAGGAACTGTTGATTTTTTACCATTGTGACAATGGTATTGTGTTTATATTTTTAATAGCCCTTATCTTTTAGAGATACATAATGAAATATTTATAGTTAGAATGCTGTAGTTGAGGTTTGCTTTAAAATAATAAAGGAAAGGAAAGTAAGTGGAGTTAGATTTTCCAGATTGAACGAGTTGATAATTGTTGAAGCTGGGTAGTGGGTATATAAGGATTCATTATATTATTCTGTCTACTTTTGCATGTATTTAAGTTTTTCCACAATAAAACACTAAAAATAATGTATCACCTCCTAAACGAAAGATATAAGTTCTATGCAAAGACATAGTTGTATGCATACTGCCAAGGAAAGAACTTACTAAGTAAACTATCAAGTTGTAGTATGATATTCCATTATGATGCCACTTATATAAGAAATAAAAGCACAAAACCACATGGACACACGCATGAAAATGTATCTTTCAAAGTTCAGAAGGTTATACTGTAGACTAAACTGTTAAAAGTAGTTACTACTAAGGAAGAAAATGGGACTGGAAAGTGGGCAGATGGTAATGATTGAGGAGAACTCTCCCTTTCCTCTGTTGTTTGTGTTTTTACAAGAATATATTAACGTACAACCTGTGTGATTCAAAGAAATATTAAGCATCATTAACCAAAAATTTGGAATGGCATTTGGGGAGTCCTCGAGTTCTTTGCAGCAGTGAAGGTGCTGCCCGTGGGGGCCAGTGACTGTGTATTGATTCATTTTGTGAGTCCCCAGCATCCAGGGGGATGGAGAGAGAGAAGAAATCGCCCTTTTACTAAGCACCTCCTAAGTGCCAAGCACAGTCACATCCATCACGTCCATAATCCTCATCATAACTGTGGACCAACCATTATAGCCCAAAGGTCAAGGACTTTCCCAAGTCCATTCAGCTAACAGTTGGTCAAATTGGAGCTAAAATCTAAGTCTGATGCCAGAGTCCACCACAACATGTTGCAGACAGTCAGGTTCTTCCCTGTTTGGGGCTTCTCCCGGGCCGAGCAGACCGGGGATGCCATCGGAGCAATAAGTGAAATGTGATAGAAGAGTTGCCACCTGTGCCACGAAAGGGGAGGCAGAGGACCCAGAACAGGCAGGAGGGGTACGGGAGGGACAGAGACGATGGCCACGGCTATTGGTGGCCTGGCCAGGTGACTGAACATCACTGTAGCCATGATGACAGGCACAGTGCTGATGCTGCTGCTGCGAGGCTGGTGGTGAAGAGCTTGATGGCCAGTACGTTGGGGGTGACAAGGGTTGATGGGGAGCAGAAGCCCCTTTCTCATCAGCACATCTGGGCACCTCTGAGGCCAGGGCTTGGAGGAGGCAACGGAAATGGCGCTGGTGGGCTCAGAGCTGCGGACAGTGAGGTGCCAGTCATGAGTGAAGGAGACAATGGGAGTGGATTTTTCAGCAGAGGAGAGAGTCCCCCCAACAAGGGAGGGGGGAGGGAAGGAAAGAGGCAAAGCATGAAAGAATCAGTGCCAAGCTCTTAAGAGCACCAGGCAAACAGCCCTCCTCCAGCTCTACGTAGAAATTTCATAAATAAAAAGGTATCAAGTCAGCTCCTCAGACCAGTCATTTTCTCAGACCTTCCCCAGTGCAGTTGTTCCTCTGCTTTAGAACATCCCCACCTCCACACTCAGGCAGGCTCCTCATCCTTCAGGCTCAGCTAAAATGCCACCCCCTCCAAGAAGCCATCCAGTCCTAGCTAAGGAGGTACCACCCCCGCCTCTCTCCCTCCTTCCTAGTTATTGCTTAGAGCAGGGATCACATTTTGTAATTATTTATTCCATTGCCCATTTGTAATTACCATCGCAGTGCATCTAAAGCTGCATGTTGAGGAGGAGGGGTTCACAGATCGAGTTGGTTTTGTTTATCACCATCCCCAGCACCCAGCAGCTCGTCAAGCACAAAGTCAGTGTTCAATGATTGTTTGAAGGGTGGATAGATGAAGAAAGAAGGAAGGGAGGGAGGGAGGAGTGGGGGGAAGGGGGGGAAGGTGGGAGGGAGGGAAGGAAGGAGGGAGTTATGACAATTCGCTTCAGTTCTCTGCCACCCAAGGGCAAAGTGTTACCTGGCAGGCAAAGAAACTTCCTTGAAAATGCCTTCCAGTAGCATCTATTCCAAAATAAGCGTCTCAGCTTGGCAACCTGGGCCGTTTCAAATCCCACCTCTGCTGTTTACTATGCTTACTATGTGGCAAGTGTGTTAGTTTCCTGTGGCTGCTATAACAAATCACCACAAACTTAGTGGATTTACACAACAGAAATTTATTCTCTTACAGTTCTGGAAGTAAGAAGTCCAAACTCAGTTTCACTGGCCAAAATCAAGACACAGTTTCACTGGCCAAAATCAAGGTGTCAACAGGGTCGTTCCTTCTGAAGGCTCTAGGGGGCCATTTCCTCATCTTTCCCAGCTTCTAGTGGTCAACTGTATTCCTTGGCTGTGGTCCCTTCCACCATCTTCAAAGAGCATCATTCCAATCTCTGCATCTGTCATCACATTACCTTCTCTGGCTCCAGCTCTCCAGCCTCCCTCTTATAAGGACCCTTGTGATGATGTTGGGCCCACCTGGATGATCCAGGATGATCCCCCCAGCTCAAGACCCTTAATTCAATCACATCTACAAAGTCTCTTTTGCCATATAAGGTACATTCACAGGTTCTAGGGACATGGACATATCTGGAGCCCATTGCAAGTGAATTAATTTCTCTGAGACTTGTTTTCCTCACCTGTAAAATGGAAATGATATCTACTGTGATGGTTATTTTTGTGTGTCAACTTGCCTAGGCCATGGTACTCAGATAGTTGGCCAAATACCAGTCTAAATGCCACTGTGAAGGTATTTTTTTCAATGAGATTAACATTTGAATCAGTAGACTCTGAGTAAAGCAGATTACCCTCCCTAATGTGGGTGGGCCTCATCCAATCAGTCAAAGGCCTGAGAGAAAAATGACTGACATCATCCGAGAAAGAATGAATTCTGCTTCTAGGTTACCTTTGGACTCTAACCATAGCATCAATAATTCCCTGGGTCTCTAGCCTTCCAGCCTGTCCTGAAGATTCTGGACTTATTAGCGCTACCATCACATGAGCCAATTAAAAATTTTTAATTAAAAAATAAAATATTACCAAATATAGATAGATAGATATAGGGGTGTGTGTGTGTGTGTGTGTGTGTGTATACACATCCTATTGGTTCTGTTTCTCTGGAGAACCCTGACAAATATACCTACCTTTAAAGCAGTTTAAATGAAATAAAACATACCCAGTGTCCAGCACAATGAGGTACGGTACATAAAGTTTAAGAAACATTATCAAAACCACAATGAGATACCACCTCACACCTGTCAGAATGGCTATTATCAAAAACACAAGAGGGCTTCCCTGGTGGCGCAGTGGTTGGGAGTCCGCCTGCCGATGAAGGGGACGCGGGTTCATGCCCTGGTCCGGGAGGATCCCGCATGCCGCGGAGCAGCTGGGCCCATGGGCCGTGGCCGCTGAGCCTGCGCGTCCGGAGCCTGTGCTCCGCGGCGGGAGAGGCCACAGCAGTGAGAGGCCCGTGTACCGCAAAAAAAAAAAAAAAAGACAAGAAACAAGTGTTGGCAAGGATGTGGAGAAAAGGGACCCCTCCTGCTCTTTTAGTGGGGAAGTAAATTGGTACAGCCACTATGGAGAATGGTATGGCGGTTCCCCAAAAAACCAAAAAAAGGATGGCCATGTAATCCAGCAGTGCCACTTCTGGGTATTCATCGGAAGAAAATGAAAACACTAATTTGAAAAGATATTTTAGCTCTATTTACAATAGACAAGATACGGAAGTAACGTAAGTGTCCACAGAAAGATGAATAAAGAAGAGGTGGTATCCATATACAGTGGGATACTACTTGGCCATAAAAAGAAGAATGAAATCTTGCCATTTGTAGCAACATGGATGGACCTAGAGGGTATTATGCTAAGTGAAATAAGTCAGACAGAGAAAGTCAAATACTGTATGTTATCATTTATATGTGGAATCTAAACAAACCAAAACAAACAGACTCATAGATACAGAAAACAAACTGGTGGTTGGCAGAGGGGAGGAGATTGAGCAAACAGACAAAATAGGTAAAGGTAATGACGAGGTACAAACTTCCAGCTGCAAAATAAATGTCCCAAGGATGCAATGTACACATAGGAACATAGTCAATAATATTGTAACAACTTGGTAGAGTGACAGGTGGTAACTAGACTTATTGTGGTGATTATTTCATAATGTATAAAAATATCAAATCATTAGTTGTACACCTGAAATAAAAGAAAAAAATTTAATAGACATTAACTGTGGTGGTTGTGTTTTTAGAACACAAAAAATATGCCTCTGAATATGAGTTATTATTAAGCCACAATGGACCGGGGGAAGAGTAGGACCAAGACCAGCTCTACCGGCTCTTTAGAAACTGCCCTACAACCTGCTATAGAAATTCCTCACGGCATTTCCTATGGTCCCCTATTTGCCCTAAATGAGGGTTGTGCCACATGGAGTTGTTTCCGACAAATAAAAGATGAGTTGAGAGCTTCGAACAAACCACCGCCTCTGAATGTGGCCTCAGCCTTCATCACTGTGGATGTAGCCATGGGAATGGAGGCAAGAAGCCAACAAACAAAGTCAGAGACGACTGCCTACGACTTCCCAGTCACGCCTTTCGGTCACAGGCTCAGGCAGGACTAACGTATCAAGCATGCCAGGCTCGGAGAGAAGGCAGAGCTCCCACGTGAGCAAGCTATTTCCTCACTGACCCAGTGAATGAGGCACAAGGAGGGAAGAGGGGGACCAGGAAAAAGAAAGAAAAATACAGCATCTGTGTCCCCTACCTAAAATGTGGTTGGCAATCCTTGCATCCCCAAGACACACTCAGAGCATCACACTACAAAACTGTTCAGAGTTGTCCTACGAGGACTGGCCTTTAAAGAGGAAACCTGCTCAAAGGTCAACAAGGAAACACCTTAGGACCAACCTCTGTTTGGTTGTCATATTTTAGCAGCTGCTCAAGTGTATTTATAGGAGCTCGTTGGAGTCAAGCATATGGGGCTGTTTAGGTGGTTCAGTATCTCAGCTCTGGAAGGTACCACACATCTCCGCTTCCGTGGGAGTCACAGAAGCTCAAGTTCATTGAGCTGCGGCAGGCAAAGGTGTCTTAAGTTCAAACGCTGTGGTAATTTGCATGGTAATTTACACTGCAACCCTTTGTCCCCAGGTCATCCCAAAGAAGCCCTCCCAAAAGTTGAGGGAAAGCAGCTCAAATGTTTACAGCCTGCTTGACACACTGTGATTTCATCCCTCTTCTTGCCAGACAGAAGGGGAGGGGGCAGAAGGTGTGGGTTTTATTGTGGCAACTGGTGTTCTTTGACATTGTTCGGCGGAGAGGCTGGAAGAAAGACAGGGTAAAGTCATCATTTGGCTGCATTGTCAGAAACATAATATCAGACACCATTTGTGATTAGCTGGAAGTTAACCTTTCAAGAAGTAAAAAAAAAAAAAAAAAAAAAGATTTCTTCCATTGGTATAATGCTCTTCACTTTTCAAAGTATTATTTCCATTTATTGTCTTTGGTGGGGAAAAGAAAGTTCTATATTAGAAGTGTTATGGACTGAATGTTTGTGTCCCCTACCCCCACCCAAACTTTATATGTTAAATATATGTGTTGGTGTTATATCAGTATTTAGAGGTGGAGCCTTTGGGAGGTGATTAGGTTTAGATGAGGTTATGAGGGTGGGGTCCTCATGGTGGGATTATTGCCCTTACAAGAAGAGACCAGAGCTCTCCCTCTCTCCCTCCCTCTTCCTCTCTCCCTCCCTCTTCCTCTCTCTCTCCCTCTCCCTCTCCCTCTCTCTCTCCCTCTCCTCTCTCCCTCTCCACCGCATGAGGATACAGCAGGAAGGCAGCCATCTGCAAGCCAAGAAGAGAGCCCTTACCAAGAGCTTGACCTTGCTGGCACCCTGATCTTGGACTTCCAGACAGTAGAACTGCAAGAAATTAATGTTTGTTGTTTAAGCCACCCAGTCTGTGATAGCTCAAAAGCCCACCAGTGCCAAACTCCAATTTTAACACATCAAATTGATTTATTTTGACCAAATAAGCAGATTTTTAGCCATTTAGAGCCTGCCTGCTTTGCATACCCAACATTTGCTAGCGATAGATGATAAGACCCCCCCGCCACTGCTGCCTTTGGGCTCTCTGACCCAGGCCACGCTGCTGAGCAACATCTAGACACCTAAACCCCTCTCAATCCACCTCTCTCCCAGGAGCTCCTTTGCCCCCCACCCTTTCTGAGTAGTGACCCCCATGGTACAGCCTCCAGACTGTCTCATGCTGAGAGGGACTTCCCCCACATGCAAACCTGTCAAAGCAACACCCAACTAAAGCCTGAGTGTGCTACTGCCACCTTGTGGTCGTATCTTTTTCCTTGATCCCTTGAAATCCCTACCTAGTGGCTAAAGAAGTGAAATCAGTACAGGTATGACTGAAACCCTCACAGTGACGTGAGTCTAAGAAGCAGAGAATTCCCAGAGTCCATCAGGAAGCAGCCACAAGGCTTAGAAAACTACTCCACAGTGGTTGGGGGGAGGCGGGGCTCACACTCTTCCTCAGAGGTACAGTAGCTACAGCCAAGGCTAGGGCAGAGCAGGAACCTGAGACCTGCTTCATTGACAGGCACTGCGACACATCAGGGACCTAGTGAGAGTCTTTGGGAGGCCAGGATGCTGCTGCTACTGATGGTAATGATGGTGATGGTGATGGTGATGGTGATAGTGATAATAATAATGATGATCTTAGCTCGGTGCTTTGTGACCACCTAGAGGGGTGCGATAGGGAGGGCGGGAGGGAGGGAGACGCAAGAGGGAAGAGATATGGGGACATATGTATATGCATAACAGATTCACTTTGTTATAAAGCAGAAACTAACACACCATTGTAAAGCAATTATACTCCAATAAAGATGTTAAAAAAAAAACAACAATGATGATCTTGATGATGCTGTTGACGGTCATGGTGAGGATTACAATGGCACTAATGTGATGGTGATGATGGTCATGATCATAAAGATGATGATAATGTTAACTAACATGTATTAAGCACTTATTAATCCTCAAAGCAACCCTATCAGGTTGTTCTTCCCTCACTTCACATATGAGAAAACTGAGTTTCGGAAAGGTTAAGAAACTTGTCCAAAGAAATGTTGGAATCAGAACTCAATCCCAGGCAGCGCTCCCAGTGCCATACTCTTGTTTCTTACTGTCATAGAGAAACAGTGACTCTATGACTGAAAAGGCAACGTTGGTTCCATGCCCCACTTCGAAAGTTTCCAAAACCACACAGTCCCCTAGGGAAGAAAAAGAAACATTGTACATACAACACATAAAGCTCCTTCTAATATCGAAGAGGCTGAAAGCTCAGAAGCTATATCTCCATGATCCCTGAACATCCAGGTGAAAAATGAAAACTTCAGCTAACTGTGAAGATGTTCAGGTTCTTGGAAGGCAGGGCTGCTGCTTCCACACTGTGGGCAACACCCCCACAGAAGAGGATTGTATAAAGAGCATGGCATCATTGCATATCAAAGAGGAGCATTAGGAATTAATCCACCCAGGGGTAACAGGCTAAAAACATGCATTTTGAAAAGGCACACACAGCCAGTGAAAGCACCAACCAACCTGTCAGAAGTACAAGCAGACAGAAAATTCTAGCTTTCCATTAATGGCAGGGTACTTTGTTTTACTTTCAAATATCTCAAGAAACAACCTGTTCAAGGTGGGTGGCAAGCTACCTTTCATACCCTGCAGGAAACTGTCACGTAAGACGCCCACGGCTTAATGGAGCAGTTCGCAGTGAGAGCCAGGGAAGAATGCACAGTCCAACAAAAGCCAGCTCTGAGCCACTGCTGCTCAGAGACTTGTGTCTCTCTCTACAATCTAGAAAGATAAAGGGAAACGCCTCCTTTCTAAAACGCCCGGTGCAATGACACCAAGTTGACATAAACCTGCTATGTGATTTAAGACACGCTTCTATTCATTCCTGTTACCATCCAATCATTTCCCCTTGTCCATCTTGTCTCCTCAACTAGATCAGAAAGCTCCCTGAAGCCAGGTAGTTCTACGATTCATTGCTCTAACTTCCCCTCACAGTGCAGAGGTAATACAGCATGGCCACCACTTGTTATAACGATGAAAATCAATTTTATGCCCACATTGGAGGCCCCTTACTTTACTTGGGATCAAGGATTATCATTATTGAATCAACCCATTTGTCCCATATTGGTGAGCAGGTAACTGCAAGCTGGATCATAATTTCTCTTAGTGACAATCTCACGATTGGGGGTTCTGGTGCTAATCAAGAGTTCAGCATCAAATCAATCATAAACATGATGACAATCATTTATAGTGAATCTACAATCATTTAAACGAGAGTAAAATCGTTCTCCAGGTAGAGATAAAATTCTTGCAAGGACCTGACTGGTGCTTTCGTCAATTTCCTTCACTCCACAAGAGCAGAAGCTGAGGCCCTGGGAAGGCGAGGCACCCACAGTCACCAAGGAGTGAGTGCAGAGCTGGGACTTGACCTCCAGCTTGTGGGGTTCTCTCCACGACACCCCACCACGCCCCTTTAGCAATCTTACAAAATTAACGTGAATATATCATCTTCATTCATTTTGGGGGAAGTCTCGAAGTACCCATTTCAAAAGTCCAACTCTACTGTGTCATAATCAGAATTCCCCAAAGTGGTTTTCCTAATATTCTTCCCACCAAACATTAGCAGATGCCAGAGACTTGCCCACCCATGTGCTTTTTGCTTTCACTCCCGTCCTTCTGTGCTGAATTACGGAGGAGCTGGGACCCTACAAAGTACATTTCCTCCTTGCCAAGGGGCTTCCAGTTAGATTCTGCCAATGTGAGGGAATGGCAGGTGACTTGAAGTTGGGAGGGTGTATTAGTTTTCTATTGCTGCCGTAATTTGCCACAAATTTAGTGGTTTAAAGCAACACTCACAGTTCTGTAGGTCAGAAATCCAGTGGACTTGGCTGGGTTCTCTGCTTAGGGTCTCATAAGGCTAAGATCAAGGTGTTGGCCAGCTTGAACTCTTCTCTGGAGGCTCTGTGGGAGAATCTACTTCCAGGCGAATCTGGGTTGTTAGCAGAATTCAGTTTTATGAGGTTTAGGGCTGAGATCCCTGAGGGTTCTGTGCTGGCTGTAGGCTGACGGTCGTTCTCAGCTTCCAGAGGCTGCCTGCATTCCTTGGCTCGTGGCCTCTTCCATGTTCAAAACCAGCGATGGCACGCTGAATGCTCTCATGCTTTGAATTTCTCTGACTTCCCATCCTGGCTTCCTCTTCTACTTTTAAAGGCCCCTGAGGTGACATTGGGTCCGTACCAGGTAATCCAGGATAAGCTCCCTGTCGTAAGGTCAGCTGATTAGTAAGCTTAATCACATAGGCAAAGTCCCTGTCACCATATTCGTGGACATGACACCCGGTGGCAGAGACCATCAGGACCAGAATTCTGCTTATTATAGAGGACAACACTTTCTCCAGGAAATAGCTGTGGACTCCAGGGTCCTTCCACAGATCCAGCACTCACAGCTCAGGCCGCTTCTGTCCTCCCAGAAACAGGGCTTTGCGTCTCCCCAGTAGTCTCACCACTTGCTGTGGGCCTCCAGGTTCTGTGTCCCCCTTGCTGGTCTCTGCACCCTCTGGGTTACCTCTCGTGTTGCAGAAACAAGAGTGTCCCATGTTCTGGGAACACCACACTCACCCTTTGGATTGCAGCCATTCCCTGCAGTTCGGAATCTCTGAGTCACAACATCTTGTGGCTCTTTCAGCTCTCCCAGCACTTTTTCAATGAGGTCTCAGTAACAAATGCTCTCTGGATTACCTAGCTGATTTCATTTTCCTGAGCAGAGACACTGACTGGCGGAGGTAGCATATGACAAAAGTGTCCCATGGCCTTGGGAGACACTGGGCCAATAAAAGTCAAGGAGTTTTCCTCCCTCCAGGCTTTCTCAGGGCATTGAATATGTTAATAGGCGTTGTAGCCTAGAAGGGGAGGCAGCATGCAACATCACTGTTTTCCAAACATTTCTGTCGAGGTTCCCTTGTTTTTTAAAGCATCTTGTGGACCTAGAACTCGTGGAACTTTAAGAAACCCCATCATAGTTGAAATCCTCTCAAGTTAGCTCTAATCAGCACTAAATACGTGATTGATAACAATTTTATCTCTACTTTCAGAGTTTACAATAGCATTTGGGAGTTGATTTTGATGACTAGTGAAGTTAAAACTGATAGCTTATGTTTGTTTTCTCAATCAGTTTCCTACAGCCACCTTTCCTCTGGGCATTGAAAGGCATCGCAGAATGGAAGTGACAAAGTCATTCTCGAAACTAGCCATTAGTGAAGGTCTGAAGGAGGTAGAGGCCAGGTTTCCCTCCAGCTCTCGCCTTCAGGAGCCTTAACTGCGAATGTGTGTAAAGTAGGCTTCTTGTAACTCACTCCACTTCTCCTGTCCACTCCATCAGCACTCCCTCCCTCACCTAGAGGATGGCAGAGGGACAGGATGCCAAGGGCAGCCCCGAAGGAGGAACAGAACACCATGGCAGGAGGTCCCACAACAGAACAAGGGTTAAGTAATCTCTACTCCCCTCTTGATGAATTCTTATACAGTCATCAAAAATGATAATTACAATGACTTTGCAGCAACATGGAAAAAATGCTTATGATATAATTAATGCTAAGTGGAAAAATGCAGAACACAAAATGATTGCTACCCTATGATTACGACTATTTCAATTATATGTCCATGGGGACAAAAACTGGAAGGGCACATGGAAAAAAAATAAAAATAGTTTAATTTGTTGGGGATGACAGTCCCATCATGGGTGCATTTTTTCTGTCTTTATATTCAGCTAGCGGTTCTGTAACGCTGAGCAAATTTTGAAAAACTAAAAGAAAAAACAGACTTAAGAATGTGTGGAAGTGGGAGAGGCTACTCAGTCATTCTCATTTGCCTGAGGGTGAGAAAGTCGGATCTCTATAGGATAGGAATCATCGACCTGGTTTTTATATCAAAATGCAACTTATTTTCTTGCTGCTTAAAAAACAGAGCCTCATGCTTCTAGGCAATTAACCAGGCCCTGCTTGGGAAAGCCACGCTTTATGTTACTAATGATTTGGGGCTGTCATCTAAAGGGTGATTCCATCCTCCCTAATTGGGCCTTGAAGGTCATTGAGGCAAGAAAACAACACGAAAAGAATAGAGCTTTCTGTTGGGTGTGGGTGGAGTCTGAGAGAAATGGGGAGAAAGGCAAGCAAGAAGGACCCTGAAAGGAGCCCCCTTTCCCACGGTCACATCCCGGAAGGTCATCTAAGAGGGATTTAGCAGGGAGATGCTGAGAGAAGGTCTGCACCAGCCACGGGCCCAGGGGATCTCACCGGCTGACCACCCCAGCTTGGTGTTGGGGGACACTTGTACACCTGCCCTCAGAGTGCCCACCTCTGGTGGTCCAGTGGTGGCCTGAGTACCACAGGGCCCTGCCTGAGCCTTGGGTCTTCCTGTGGACTAGCAAGGCACAGGGAGCTCCTAGGGCCACACTGAGCATGGAGACCTCTGGGAGCTGGGCAGAGGACAGCACAGGCTGGACAAGGTAGAAGAAGAATGACTCTTAGGGCACTTCCGGCTGGGGAGGCGAGGCGAACTTGTGACGGTGAGCGGGGATCCTCTAACTACACTCTGGAGAACAAAACCACCTGAAGGAACGCAGCCAGGAATCCATCCTGGGGAGTAGGAGTGTGACGTGCTCCAAGCCAGGCAGTGTGAAGGGAAAGAAAAGGAAGGAGGGCTTGTCTCAGGCCAGTGGGAGTCTGCCAGGGGGACAGACCCTAGGAAAACGAATTGTGTGACAGCCAGCAGAGCACGAAACGGCGAGACTCTGGAGCAACCAGGCACCATAGGGGTCAAGGAGAGAAGCTGAGGGACACCCAGACATCTGAGCATTCGCTGGGCAGTGTTCTTTCGTGCTCACCCACCGCCTGCAGCAGAGGCACTGCTCAGACGCTAAACTTGGTCCAAGGCAAGGATCCCAGCACTCAGATACCTGTCAGGTGTGCTGCATACTTGTCAGGTATCCCCAGAGCCTGAGCTACCAGCAGTGTCTGAGGTCAAAAGGGCAAGTCATGAACGTGGTACATGAGGCATGTGGTAAGCCTGAGTTAATGGCCTCCCAAAGATGTCCTCCCCCTAATCCCTGGAATCTGTGAATATGCCACCTTTCTTGGCCAGGGGGACTTCACAGAGATGATTAAAGTTATGGACATTGAAATGGGGAGATTATCCTGGATTATCTGGTGGGCCCAATGTCATCACAGGTGTCCTTATAAGAGTGAGGCACAGGGGTCAGGGGCAGAAGCAACGTGACAGCAAAAGCATAAGTCAGAGTGTTGCGAGGCCACAAGCCAAGGAACATGGGCAGCGTCTATAAGCTGGAGAAGGCAAAGAAATGGGTTCTGTCATAGAATCTTCCTTCTCCCATTCCAGAAGGAACGCAGCCCCATCAACGTATTGACTTTAGCACAGTGAAACAGATTTTGGACTTCTAACCTGCAGAACTATAAGATAAGTTTGTGTTATGTTAAAGCCACTCTGCTTGTGGTTATTTGTCACAGCGGCAATAGGAAACAAATACACAGTGGTTAAAAGCAAAAGCCCCCAGAGAAGCAGCACGTAGAAATCTTTAAACTCCAGCTGCTGCTGCTCCTTGGGGTGGAGGGATGGGGGACGCCTGATAGTGTTAGACAGTGATGTACACAGAGTAACAGGAGAAAGACTTCCAGGAAGCACTCGGCTTGTCAGGCATTCGTTCCTGCCTGACGGGACTTAAAAGGTATTGAGTGCTTATTATATATCAGAGCTTGCATATATGCCTGATGTATCCTACCTCATTTACTTCTAAGAACAACTCTGTGATGCAGGAACAGTTGGTATCACCATTTTACAGATGTGGAAACTGAGGCTCAGGGAGGTGAGGGTACATACGCAAGCAAGGGAGCTGGGATTTGAACCTGGGCAGCCTGACTCCAGGGCCTGAGCTCTGAAGGCACTATATTATGCTGTGTCATAAGAAGAAAAGAGCCCTGGCTCAGCTATCCCCACACACACAGGGGAGCGGGCAGCCCAGGGAGAGTGCGAGCAGAGGACATGTACCTGGTGCAGAGAGCTGCCCTCCTGAATGAACTACCTGCAGAAGTTTATACGGCAGCAAATGGGCACAGAAAGAGCTAGCTTTCTAGAACTACAAACCATGAACTTTGGACAACCTAGACAAGACCTTCTCCGGGCTTTGAAGAATAACTCTAATGATCTAAATGTCCAAGGATATAAGGGACTGATTGACTAAATCATGGTTCATCAATACAATAAAATACTAGGCAGCTTTTTAAAATGATGATGTAGATGATGTAAATCTGTATTTATCAACATGAAGAGATGTCCCTAATACATCGTTAGGTCTAAAAAGCAAGTCACTAAACAGTATACACAGCAAGAACACACAGACACAGGGAGAGAAAGAGGGGTGGGGGGGAGCCTAAAATACATATACAAAAAGCATTAACAGTGATTATCTCTGAGGCATAAGATTACAGGTGATTTACTTTTTTCTTCTGGCTTGCTTGCCCTTTTTATACATTTTCCACAATAAAAATAAATTGCCGGGATAACGTTTAAAGAGGGGGAAAGTGAACTTTAGTCATTGCAAGCAAGGACGTGCAGTGATAAAAGTGCTATGAAGTATCTACTACCTAGCAGACCAAGTACTGATAAATCTACATAAATTTAATCCTCACTCCCATCCAGTAAGGTAAGGACTACAGTCCCCACTGTTTCAGATTTTTTTTAATTCAGGCTCAGAGAGATTAAGTAATTTGTCCCCAAAACCACCCAAATTGAAGGCGTTAGGCTGGGATTTAATCCAGATCTGCCTAGCTCCAAAGCTGACATTCTCCACGACGTAAATCTGTAATATTTTAGTTCCAGTATCCCGAGGGTTCCAAGGAAGCAGGGATGCACAAGGAATCAAAGTGGACCACAGGATGTTGAGGGTAAAAAAGAAGAAGATGGGAAGGGCAAAACTGTGTTACCCCACTGCTCCGGGGTAAGGATTCACTGGTACTCTGTAGCAGGGTCTCAACTCGGCACTACTGATGTTTGGGCACAATAATTCTTTGTTGTAGGAGGAGGGGGGAGTGGTCTGTGCATTGTAGGATGGTTAAGAGCATCCCTGGCCTTTACCCACGAGATGTAGTAGCACCCTCGCAGCTGTGACAACAAAAATGTCTCCAGACATTGCCAAACATCCCCTGGAGGGCCAAATCACCCTTGGTTGAGAACCATCGCCCTAGAAAATTCTTACCACCAGGATGACACAAGGGTGGTCCTGGAACGTTGTTATTTACTGTATATATTCATGCTTCAGCCAACCATATAGTTCACTCCCCTCATCTGTTCTCCTCAACTAATCTCTTAGTCCTACTATATTCCAAGATAAAACGGTTCCTTCAGGCATCATTAAAGACAAATGTCCTAACTGGTGAGCCCCCAAATGACATTTGTGGCTATTACCCGGATCTCCAGAAAGAACAGAAAGTTAAGTTGCACCCCTTCAAGAATGGCCCCACTGGGCCTTTTGCCACCGTTTTGGGGGGGGGGTTCGTCCACACCCCCACATTCCCTGAATTAAAAGTTAAGGGAAGCTGTTTTTTTCTTGTAAATACCAAGCAGTGCAGTCATTACAAGCTTGCTTGGAGATAATCAGGGCTGACACTTGCTGTACATGCAGGGTTTATTGGAGACCACCCACAAAGTCGACTCAACGCAAAATGACACTAGTAAGTAATCTAATCCCCAAATGTAGATTTCATTCCAACAAATTACACACAAGTGGTCTCCTGCTGGTTTAACTGTTGCCTGGAAAGGCAAGCCCAACTGCATCAGTGGCAAGTGTGTCAGCACAAAGCATCCAAACTGTAAATAGCATGCAAATGCCATGTCTGGGACCATAAACCTTGAACGCCACAGAGAGAGAGGAACTCCTTTTATATTGAATTAAAATATGATGGGAAGATGGGGTTGAATACAACACCTTGGTCCTAACTCATTTTCCCTTTGAATCTAAGACCAAAAATAGAACAAAAAGGTGAAGAAATTAGTTATTTTCCCCTTTGCATCAAAGACTCCCACAGACTGTTTTCTGCAGGGCCATATGTTCTAAGACGAACCAAAATTCGAGTGAACCACCACCCAGAATTTATCCCCACTCAGTAGGTGTGTATCTACAGCTCCAAAACACATAGTCCCCAATCTCCAACAGAAAGAACATTTAGTTGACCACACACACCCCTAAAAAATCAAATATATAATAAAGACTTGATGAGAACTAAGATTTTTTTTTAAGTCTCAGAGGGTGAGGTTTGACCATAAGGTCAGTGTGAGCCGACAATTTTCCAAGGTTGCCTGAAAGGTTGATAGTGTCTTAGGGTGCATTAACAGAGTTTACTGCTTGGGTTAAAGGAGGTGACAGTCTTGGAGTCAGGTGATCTGACTACATGTGGAGAATAAGTGTGCTTAGACTGACATTATGATGGACATCTGTGACGTTTGGTCACTTGGCATCCATTTAACACTTTAGGTAGTAGTGCACCACAGTGTGGCACCATCTTTGAGTAGTAAAACCTGACCCAGGTGCTTGGTGAGGGAGGGGCCACTGACCTGCATCCTCACCAACTCTTCACCCTGAAGGCAGGAACTATGTCTCATCTCTCTTCTGTCTCCCCAACAGCACTGAAATTTGTGCTAAGCTCCGAGAGGATACTCAACAAACGCCTGGTGGACTTTCAGAGAAATCCCGGCCGCGGTTGTGTCTCTTCCTTAAGAAGCCAAGTAGGAAAAAAAAATGGTATGCCATTTAGATCAGTGATTTTTCAACCTCTGGGTCACAACCCATTACTAGTTTGTTAAGTCAGTTTAGTAAGTCTGTAACCAGTAATATTTTTTAATGAAAATAAAGAGAAATCCTCAGGGTGCCCCTCACCTGCTTTGTAGAGCTCCATTAGCAAACCCTGAAATCCACCTCTGTACTGTGCCCCTCAGCTAGAGAAAAGCATACAACCAACACTCACAGTCTTCATGTAATTCATCTTCATTACCTCCTCTGGGTCCTCCTGCTACCTGGCCATCACACTTCATTCCCTGGCCACTCACCTTACCACCCTTCTAGAGATGACCATCCTCTCTCCTCAGCCTCCAGCACCTCTTCTCCCATCTCTGCTCTCAGCTGCTAATCTTGCCTCCTGCCTCACTGAGAAAACCGAAGCTCTCAGAAAAGAACTGCCACAGCTGCCCACCTCCACTTCTACCCACCCACTGGCATCTGCTCCCATAGACTCTGCCTTCCCCGCCTTTCTATGGATGGACCATCCTTGTCCCTGTAGAAGACCAGCTTCTCCACCTGTACCCTGGATCCCACTCAAGGACATGGCTCCACCAGCTCTCCCCTCTCTCTCCTTTGTTATCAAAAGTCGCCTTCTCTACTGGTTTATTCCCACTGGCATGTTATTTCTCCCATCTTAAAAAATAAATAAATTTTAATTAAAAAATTAAATTAGGGGCTTCCCTGGTGGCGCAGTGTTTGAGAGTCCGTCTGCTGTTGCAGGGGACACGGGTTCGTGCCCCAGTCCGGGAGGATCCCACATGCCGCGGAGCGGCTGGGCCCGTGAGCCATGGCTGCTGAGCCTGCGCGTCCGGAGCTTGTGCTCCGCAACGGGAGAGGCCACAGCGGTGAGAGGCCCGCGTACCGCCAAAAAAAAAAATTAAATTTAATTTAATTTAATTTAAAAACCTTTCTTCACTCTACTTTCCCTCCACTGAACAAAACTCCTTGTAAGAGTTGTCGGTGCTCCTTTGTCAAATCCTCTCTCCTTTCTCTCATATACTCCTTCCAATCCAAGGATGACCCCATCACTCCACCAAAACTGCTCTTTTCCAAGTCACCAGTACCTCCACGCAGCTGAATCCGATCGTCAATGCTCAGCGCTCGTCCTGAGT
This sequence comes from Monodon monoceros, assembly GCF_005190385.1. Taxonomy (NCBI): domain Eukaryota; kingdom Metazoa; phylum Chordata; class Mammalia; order Artiodactyla; family Monodontidae; genus Monodon; species Monodon monoceros. The sequence goes on from NW_021703772.1 coordinate 18,203,375, forward strand.
ATTCCCAGCCATGGCTGCTCCCTTCCTCTCCTTAGAACACTTTGCTCACTTGGTTTCCAGGGCACCACACTCTTGCAGTTCTCCTCCAACCCTGTCGCCATTCCTTCTCATTTTTCTTCACGTGCTCCTCTCAATCTCCACCACCTTCTTCTGCTGGAGGTCCCAGGGCCCAGCATTTGTGTCACTTCTCTTCTCCACGTGCCCCACTCCCCTGGCAATCTCATCCAGTCCCAGCAGATCTCAGTCCTCCACTGATGATTCCCAAGTTTTTATCTCCAGCTAGAACCTGTCTCTGAACTCCAGACTCATGGAGCCAAATGCCTACTCACCCTCCCCATCTGGATGTCTAATAGACACACCAACACTGATATCCTGATACGCTCCCACCCCAAAATCTGTTCTTCCATAAAGTCTTTCCCATCCCAGTGGCTGGGAAACTCAGCTCTTCCTGTTGTTCAGACCAAAAACCTCCGAGGCATCCTTGACTCCCTTTCTTTCACACTATGACTCTACCTCCAAAATATACCCAGAATCCACCGGCTTCTCACCACTTGCAGCAAGACCCTCATCCTCCGAACCACCAACACTTTTTATCTTGGCTACTTTTCCTGCCCCCTTACTACCTAGCCCCAACACAGCAATCAGAGTGAGTCTATTAAAACATACGTCAGATCACGTGATTCCTCTGCTTAATTCCCCCCCACACCTCGCCCCGCCCAGTGACTCCCAGCTGACTCACTACTTCATGAAGACACCACCTTAACAGGATTCTCCTAAGTCTCATCAATCATGCCCCTTCCTGCATGATGCTACAGAGATGTCACTTGCTGGAGGCTCACTGAATACATGTCATTGATATGGACAATCTGTTTATTAGGAACTGTTACAACCAGCTAATCATTTCATTCATAAACAACCAACTAACCCTCAATCCTGGAATCCTTTTCACTAATTCAAGTCAAGTGTGATCCCATGACCTCCAGGTGAGCAGTGGGGTATCCAATTTGCCACCCCCAGAGCCATCCATCCCTCTGGCTTTAGAGTCCTGATGTTCCAGGGTATTCCCTCCCCTGACAAATCTCCAGTCACCCAGCTCCATGCAGGTGCACAGATTTGAATCTGTAGCTGCAGCAGCTCCTACTGGTATCGGCACAGCTGTTTCTTTTCATGAGCCTCTTTTGTGCAGTGGCATATCTGAAAAAAAGAAGGGGAGCATATTGAATTTCAGGAGATGAACCAGCTGGCGAAAGACAGAGGAGGAAGAACAAGATGACATGGTCAATGGGACACCTTTCATGAGAATGTAGTTCCAGAAATCCAGGTCTGTACGGGGTGCTGCACAGTGCTCATCCTGCCCCTAAGATATGGATTAAGGAGATTCTGCGTGTACAGATGCATGCTTTGCAAACATCCCTCCAAGTCTGGGATGCAGAGACAGCAATAGGAGCTCAGAATCTGAACACTGTCACGATAGCCCACTCTGGTTTCAAATTCACTTTGATTTCTTGTTGTATTTTTTTTATTTTTCTCAGGTGCCGAGATTGGTTAAGCGACCACAACGTACTCTTAACAACATCAGTGCCGACTGCTTGAGGACCCAGTTAGCTAAATTGGCGCTGGGACCGACATGCGACTTTTTGACCTTGTAATTGCAAATATGGGCCTGTTTGTTTTTTCAGAAATGTCTAAAACATGTGGGACAGGTATAACGTTTCCACATAAGCCAACATTTTTGGTTAGTTCTGATCTAAACAAACTGCTTCCCACAGCTGGGCCAAGAATATTCCTTCCACTCTCATCTTTTTGAGCAGTCCCTAGCTTGGAGATTTCCAAGATGGAATTTTGCCATGTCTCATATGTGGCAAAATCTTAAACCAACACTTCTCAATGCCAGAAAACTAGCAACCTAGCCCAGGAAGAAATCAGAGCTGCATTTCTATTAAACAAGATTATCAGCATTGTAGAACGAGGAGATCATTTTGTTAATGATCGAATACACAGGCTTCAGCCCATTAAAGCTTTGAAGCAAATAGCCATAGATAGACTCACTCACTGGAGCTAATCATTACAACAAATGACATCTGAAACCTTTTTTTTTTCCTAACTATAGGAATTGAAAGTTAAAACAAGTTGCCGGCACAGCATTTAATCTTCTGAGCTCAAAGTGCACTTGTTCCAAACTGCAGAGCCTTGAACTCAAACGGGGCAATACCTTCCTCTGCCCAAATTAACTAAACAGAATTTGCAGTGAAACTCCCTAATCTAATGTCTGTAGCAACAAAAACTGAGTACTGGCCAAGCTACAGGGAAGGGGGTCAGGTGCCGGAGTAAGCTCTCAACAACCAACCTCAGTTCTTCTCCTAGTTTCACCTGTCATTCCTTAGTCCAGTTTTCCCGGTTAGTTAACAACAACTAACACAGAGACCAAGGCCTCTGTGGACCAGCTAGTTCTGCTCAAGTTTTCAGTCCAGGATTGCACCTCTCACTTGGTCATCCTCCTTAAAATGCAAGCCTCTTCTCTTCATGGAGCAACCAGCCCATCAAAGGGAAGGAGGAAAACTCTCCGCCTTTGCTAAAACAGCTCAAATCAAAGTTTTCACTATTGATTGGGAGCCCAGCATCATCTAAGAGTGGAAGAAGAGAATGCTACTTTGGCTTCTATATTGGTGAGTAAAATATGGAGTGACGGGCTTCCCTGGTGGTGCAGTGGTTAAGAATCCGCCTGCCAATGCAGGGGACACAGGTTCGAGCCCTGGTCCAGGAAGATCCAGCAACTAAGCCCGTGCGCCACAACTACAGAGCCCATGTGCCGCAACTACTGAAGCCTGTGCGCCTAGAGCCCATGCTCTGCAGCAAGAGAAACCACCGCAATGAGAAGCCCACGCACCACAACAAATAGTGGCCCCCGCTTGCCACAACTAGAGAAAGCCCGCGCGCAGCAACGAAGGCCAACACAGCCAAAAATTTTAAAAATAAATAAAACAAATAAATTTTAAAAATACATATGGAGTGAAACCCAAAAAAATGCAAATGAACTTATTTACGAGACAGAAATAGACCCACAGACGTAGAAAACAAACTTATGGTTACCAAAGGGGAAAGGGGTTGGGGAGAGATAAATTCGGAGGTTGGGATTAACATATACACACTACTGTATATAAAATAGATAATCAACAAGGACCTACTGTATAGCACAGGGAACTCTACTCAGTATTCTGTAATAAACCATAAGGGAAAAGAATCTGAAAAAGAACAGATATATTCAGTGCTGAACACCTGAAACTAACACGACACTGTAAATCAACTATACTTCAATTAAAATCTATAGAGAGACAGACAGAGACACAGAGACAGAGAGAGAGAATATCCCATTCAAAAGGGGTCCCACTCTTCATATTTTAATGTGATAAATATGCATCTTGTACTTAGCAATTATTCACGTTTAATGTCATAATAATAAGCCCTTGCATTTTTATAGGGCTTTACAATTTATAAAATACTTTCACACATGTTAATATTTTTTTAATCTTATTAGGTGACAAGGCAGACATTATTATCCCCCTCTTACAGATTAAAAAAGAAGAAACTGAAGCTCAAAGAGATGGAATAATTTGCCCAGAGTCAAGCTATGAAGCAATTAGAGAACCACCAGGTCCAATCCCAGGTGCTTACCTCTACACACTACTTCCTAGATGAGTGGATCTTGACACTTGTTCCTGGAGAAATACCAGAAAGTTCAAATTTGCAACTCTGATCAATCTCATGTGCGCAGATGAAATGGAAGGAGAAGAAATAGTGATTTTTCCCTCCCTGTCCTCACCCCCCACCACAGCCAAACACAACTGTGTCCATATGACCACAACCAAAAGCATGAAATAGCCCAATGCCCTGGTCCTTCTCACCAGCCACTTAAGGATCACAGGCCCAGGAACTAAATAATTCTTGCTGTTCATCCTCCCCCACCCCCTGCCACATTACACCCTAGAGTAGAAGCCCCTGGCGTGCAAGGACTGGGTCATACTTGCCTTGGAATAGTCTTCCTAGTAGAATTCATTTCACTTACCAACTATTTACTAAATGTCTGCTCCTTATCAGTCTGGAAAGGTCAGAGTTTATCCTGGGGTAGAGCAAGAAGCATGGTGTGAACCACCTTGCTTCTTCACTAATCACCATCCACTAGACTCTCAGGCTCTAGACTCTCCTCTGAGAGAACATAAGAAACAGGGTCCATGGCCACAAGGAAGAAGACAGTGGCCTATATCCAAATACAGCCTCTAAGTTTTGAAACTACCTGTTACTTTCTATCTGGAGGATTTTATACATTCAATATCCTTTGCTACTGCACATAATAATGTATAAAGAAGACAACTTTTATACCACACCCCAGGGGGGGAATTGAAGGAGGCTGCTCATCTCTAAGGCAGTTCCATGACTCGGACCAGCAGCCCAGCACCTATTTAGAAGAGTGAAAGGGTATGGGTGGACAGCGCACATAGGTATAAGCTGCAGACCAGGTTAGATGGAATAAGGAACGTTAGGAGAGTCCATCAATTAAGGTAGGAATGGAAAATATGTAGCACCAGGCAGTCTCTTTGACCTGTCCACAGCAGATATCACCAACGGACACAGCACCCTCTGACCCAGCCAGTGATTCTAACCCTCCTAGATGCCACACTGCAAGTGGCTACCATCATTCAGTTGTAATCAGCCAGCAAAGTGTCACCTGTTTGCTACCCTTGAGTTTACAACCATTTCCTCTTGCTGGACATCACGTTTCACGTTAGGACTAAATCATGGTGCTTCCTCATACTTCTGTGGTTCCAAGATTCCTGATATCAGATCAGCAATCCAGTTCTGATCTCCTGGATTCTTGACCTCAGCTCTTCATCGCTATCCGCCTCTTCCCAGTACCCAATACCTACCCTCAGACCCTGACCTGGATTCTAACCAGGGCCTGGTGACCTGACCCAACTCCTGATTCCTGTTCTTTCTGGCAACCTTCTTATCGTTCCTCCACTGACTCAAATTTACCCATCTACCCACCGGGGCTCAGCACAAAGTACCTTGACCAGGTCAAGATTCCCTTCTACGGCTGTAAGACGACAGCACAAAATCCCTGAAGAACGGAGATAGGCGTGGCAGAGTGGGAGAATTCCAGACCAGCAAAGGAGAAAGGGAGAAGCTGGCCTATGGTTCGCAAAACCTCCCTCAGCTACGGAGTTTATCTGAATGTTGGGCCCAATCTTTATCCCTTCAGAGAAAGTGAAAGATTCCAGTTCTGGCTTTTGCTGCTTTACGGCAAACTTTCTGCCTTCAAGGTAAGGAGCAGATGTTTCCTAAGCTCCTAGAGATTTATCAGCCTTGTTCACACCTTCAATAGACAGTTCATTGTAGATTTTAATTTATACGGCTCTGTTTCACTGGTGGGGCAATAACTCTGGCTCCATCTTAAGTCACAAAATGGCGGTGTAAAAGAAAGCCAGGCTGCGCCTCGCCAGACCTAGCTCTGCGTCTCTGCCTGCACTCTTCCCTACATGCGACTCCCTTCCACTGCAGTTCATGCAGTCTCTGAAGGCAGACAATAAAGTCAATCTCAGCTGTGCAACGTGCTGCCAAGAGAGGCTCCGTGGCACAGCAGGGAGAACATCGACTGGGAAGCTGGGGGTCTGGGTTCAAAGCCTAGTTGTGCCATCAAATATGCTTCCCCTCTCTGGGCCTCAGTTTATTCACCTGTGACCTGAGAGCATTGAGCTTAATTATCTATATATGAGGTCCCTTCCAGCTCTGACATTCTATTAAACTGGAAGTTTTTGGTGAACGGAGGCTTTCGACCTCTTCTCAGGCTGTACCCTCCCAACTTCCCACAATGCCCCTCGGCTACTCTCCCTCGACTGAGGTTTAACCAGCAGAGGGAGAAACATTCCCAGCTGCCCGCAGCCTAATCCAGCTGCCATGTGGGGAGTTTTGTCACGCCTATTTCACAGTGGGTCATGTCAAGTCGACATGTATTTCCTAAGTGCATCTGACAAGCCCAGAAAGAGGGTGGAGCCCTCTGGGGTCTCAGTGACTCTTCATCTGTGAAATGAAAGGCTTCCGACGCTCGCTGGGCTTCTAAGGTGCCTCCCAGCTCCGAAGTCCTGAGATCCAGGATTCCCCCGGGGGAAGGGGGGCCCCAGCCTGGGGTGGCCAACTTCCAGCCCCACCCCTGATATGGCCCAGGTCCAGCTCCCTTCAAGTCTGTGCACCTGGGGTTACACGTGGGCAGGGTAACCTCCAATCCAGCTATAACCCACTGGGAGACTAGGGAGCGCGTGTGTGCGCGCACGCGTGTGTGACAAACATAGTCATATTTCTAACGCTTCACCACAGCTGAGTCTCAGCCCCCCCCTCTCCCCAGCCCCCAGTCTCTGGGCCACACTCTCCAGTGAGTCGGGGAGAAGCAGTTGCTTGTCTACAGACCTGCCTAAAGTCCTCATCATGAGCACTCGGTTTCTTTGCATTCAAGCATCTTGATTCCAGAAGTTTCCTGTTAAAGGCAAACGTGCACAAAAGGGTAGCGTGTACTCGGCCTTTGGGCTTCTTTTCCCAGTGCCACCTCCTCACCGCTAACATTCAGCAGATTTTGTTGCCACTCCCCAGGCCCTCACAAGAACTTCCCCCACCAGGAGAGAGGCGTGAAACCCAAATTTATGAAGGAAAAACTAAATAGGAATGAGGAGTAAACAGGCCTTCTGCCTGACTTCTACACTGATTTATTTTATGCCCTCCACGACTAGCAAAAGAAACAGGATTGGAGAAGGAGTTAGCTGGAGGAGAAGAAAAGGGTAAGGGATCACGTAAGAGTGATTTTCAAAACCACTGTGTTATTAGGGTTTTTAAGAAGTAAAAGTTCTCACTTAGAGGGGTCGTAAAACCCCATCACTGTTTGTTTGACTTGGACCCGTGTACCTCTCCTTAGATTACTGCACATGTTTATTATTTAAATTTGAATAAAAAAATAATTTTGAGTGGATAAGTTTTGAGGGATAAGCGTAGATACACAGATGGAAACCACAGATATAAAAATTAGGATTCACTTTCTGCCCTCCCCACAGAGGCCAGAAGAAAAACTGCCCTCGTCCTGCATCGAGCAGGATTTAGGCCTGTGGAAGAATTTCCTAAAGAGAGAGTTGTTAAATCTGAAAGAGGGGATTAAAGGAAACTGTGAGGATGCTTCTTTTTTCTGTAAATATTCTTAAAACAGAATCAATTCCCACTTGTTATGGACTGAATTGTGTCCCCCCCAAAATTCATAGGTTGAAGCCCTAATCCCTCAATGTGACTATATTTGGAGATAGGAGGTAATTAAGGTTAAATGAGGTTGTAAGGGTGAGGCCCCATCTTTTTTTTTTTTTTTTTTTGCAGTACACCGGCCTCTCACTGTTGTGGCCTCTCCCGTTGTGGAGCACGGGCTCCGGACGCGCCGGCTCAGCGGCCGTGGCTCACGGGCCCAGGTGCTCCACAGCATGTAGGATCTTCCTGGACCGGGGCACAAACCCGTGTCCCCTGAATCGGCAGGCGGACTCTCAACCACTGCGCCACCAGGGAAGCCCGTGGCCCCATCTTATGATGCCCTTATAAGAGGAAGAAACACCAGAGATTTTCTGTGCATGCACAGAAAAGAGGCCGTGTGAGGACACAGAGAGAAGGCTGCCCTCTACAAGCCAGGAAGAAAGGTCTCACCAGAAACCAATTTTCCAGAACTTTGATCTTAGACTTCTAGACTCCCAGAACTGTGAGAAAATATGTGTCAATTGTTTAAGCCACCTGGTCTGTGGTCCCTGGTTATGGCAGCTCAGGTAACTAATATGTTTCTGCCTGAGGGATTGGGACAAACTGGATCATTCAACAAATGGGGATTAACTCCTTCTCCAGGCACTGGGTTTATGGCAGTAAATATGACAGTGTTCCCAGCAGGGGCGGGGCAACCATCTCACAATACCTCTAGTTGGTAGGTTTTAGAATCCACATCCTTTTTCCTAACACGCCACCCCCAGACCTACACAGTGGTGCCTTCCTCAGAGCAGGGGGAAGCGGTGCTCGTCACCTGGGTGAGGGTGGCAGCAGAGTGAACGACTCTCCTCTCCCTCCCGCATGTTGCCTCAGCAGGTGCAATGCCATCGAGTGCAGATCTGATCTGTCAGGAAATAAGAGGGCGATGCTGTGGAGAAATAGGAAACAGCCATCGTCCCTCACAAACCCGAGGAGGCCGGGCAGCCCAGACGGGCCTGCAGACCTGGAATGGCTTCTTGAGCCAAAAAGGACCAGTGAAGAGTCTGACGCCTTGGGCTAGGGCCAGCGTCAGCACAGTGACCCTCAGGAAGCCACAGGGGGCAGAAAGAGGAAAGTGGGGGATTTTAAAAGGAAATTTGGGCTAGTGTGGGCTTAAAGAAAGGGATCAGACTGCCTGAAAGCTGGGACAACTTGCCTGTCCTTTGAACAAACTCTGGCTAAAATTAAGACCAGAAATCTGTACTTGATTAAAGAGAAAACTTTTGTTTCAAAGTTTTTGAAGGAGGAGAAGGAAGTCAGTCTATTTTTCTTTTCTTTCCTAGTAAACATTTGCATCAAAAAACTCCGAAGTGTTTCACTGTCAAAATTAGGTGATGTGTGTTTCCGTGGGTACTAAGAGGTCCATAGAAGTTGTGGAGTACTGATGAGCTGGTAGAAGGTAGAGCTTCATTTGTAGTGTTTGCCAATTTCTGTGTTGTAAATACTCCCACCAAGGCTGCCTTCAAGCTACCAATGGTTTAAAAATCAGCTTGCAGAATTCCTGCCTATTTATCCACGGTCTCCGGCAAGCCAGCACCAGTTGGCTCTAGTATATTTCAACTACAAGGCATGCCGGGAGGGCAGGTAGCAGGTGACCGGGCACAGAACCAGCCGGGAGGGCCAGAGGTCCAGTGAACAGGAAGAGGAGGACCCGGAGGATGATGTCAAGAACACAGGCCTAGTTTTCTCTGGGATGTGTCACCTCATGCGCACGGAGGTCCATTGTCATGGTCATTCGGCCACGCTTCTTTTCAGAAGGAGAAAGTGCACTTCCTCACCCCCTGGACGCTGCAAACATGCTACCCAGAGCCCAAGGGAAGAGCAGAAGCCACAGAGAAACCCCCAAACCCACAGCATTTTGGAACTTCCGAAACGCCAACAAGAACTTTTGTTGGCATTACAGAAAGAAAGAAAATATAAGGAAGGAAGGGAGGGAATTCAATTTAGGAAAGATCTTCACCAACACTGTGAAACCAATAAGCCCAACTTTCCCAGGGACCCCAAGAAAATGCCTATTTCCTCCATAAACGGAGGAAGAGAAAAGGAATTCCTGAAATCCATCTTTGGATTTGGCCAGACGTGTGCCGAGTGTGTTCCCATGTCCACCTCCCCTCCACCTCACCCCCACCCCCAGCCCAAGGCAACAGGACGGGAGAATTCCAATCCCATCACTCGCCTACCCCTGACCTTTTATAGATAATTCTTATTGACTGACCCATACTCTGGACACTCACAAGCAATCCACTTAGAATTTCATTCTATCGTCCAACGTTAGTCTTCAAATGAACTACAAACATGTGCTTTTGTTTCCCAAACAGAACCAACATCAGAAGCCAGGACTGGGATTTATTCCTCTCCAGCTCATCTTCCAGTACCTGGCACTGGGCTCCGTGCTTGATCAACGTTCAATACATCCTCATTCTATTTAATTCCTCCTCTTTCCGCCGAAGGAACTCACCAGGGGTTTCTTTCTGAGGGTTCGTGCCAGTTCACCTCTAGGGGTTTATGACAATCTACTCTTTGGTCCATGAGTCAGAGAACTGGGCAGAATTTGAGATGGCACCGGTAAGCACTGAATAATACTTAATGATATGGATTAACTAAAGATTATTATTATTATATATAACATAAAGGTTCTTATCGTACGAATGCAAGTTATCCATTTAAGAGTACAGGTAGATAGCATACTTAAAAGGTGCATACATAAGAAGATACAGCCAGTATGAATGACGCATATATTTCCACCAGCCCCTCTGGCTGTGCTTCCCGCTGAAAACTCCTGCATTTCCTTGAACTAAGGAATCACAGCTAAGAAGCCATTTATTGGGAACGATAAAGGAGAAATTGTGACCTCTGCTGGTGAAATGAGGCTTTTTAAATGGTCCTTTTCCCCAACTCTGCAAAGAAAAAAAGTGAGCAGAGAGTTGGGAGGAGGTAAGGGTGAGACACCATCCTCCCTGAACAAGAGATCATTTTTCTACTCTAGTCATGCTTACAATCTCTTCAGAAAAAGACCATGGTTTGTGTGGTTCAAGAACTCTTTAATGATGCATAGAAATGAGATTCAGCTAGGCTTTTATTGTGTTTAATAATTATTCTCTAGAAAAAAAACATTTGGAACTCAATAATTTGTTTTCTTTCTTTTTGTTTTATTTTTTTTAATATTTCATTAATGAAATGAAGACTTTGCAATCGATTTTGAAATGTAGGGACTAATTAGAATAAATGAAAGTGTAGTTCCCAAATGTCTCATTAAGGCTTATATTTATTTGTCAGATAAATGCACACTTTAGGAACTAAAAATTGAACATTTGCAAATAGCATCTACATTTTACAATTCAATGTTTTATGAAAAACTTGAAATATGTTACTTTGCTTTAAAATTCACCAATCCTCAAAACCAAATCATTTCCATGGCACCCTCATTATGCTACTTGCTTTTGCCCGTCTGCATATCTTTCATCAACTTTGACGAGCAAAAAGCCTGTGTTGTGCTACCAGCTTTCTAACAGTCTTCAATTCTTAGTCAGACTTCCCCTGATCATAGATGCCACTTTCGTCTTTAGCTTTGCCAAGTTTAAAGCAAAATAAAGTTTTCAAGTTTTTCAGAGAAAAGCTGGGCAGGAGCTTTTAAAACTCTTCATTTTTTAAATTGTCTAATGTTGCTGCATATGTCCTTATTATGTATGTGTACTCAGGCTTGTTGGAGGGAGGAAAAGAAAAGGGGACATACAGGAAAGACTCAGAATCCCATACAGAATTACATAAACTGGATTATATTTGGGGGGAATCATATACCTTTTGGGAACCATATCAATAAAAGACATCAGTATCCAGTATAAGGGAACACATGCTCTACCTTTACCAATACATTTTAATATTCAAATTAAATAAAGTGTTTATTTAAATACACGTTTATAGGCCTTACATAATCAAAAATTGGGTTTTTGTCAGATGTTTTTCTTAAGCCAGCATACATTCCTTCCCACTCCTCTCAGGCTGATGAGAGGCCAGACTATTTCATGGTCAGCACCTCTTTGGAAACCTCACAGACAGGAAGGACAGAGAAGGGGAAAGAGTAAACTTAATATTAATTACTTGGGCTGCTGTTCCCTCTGCTGTCCTGGGAACGGGCAAAAAGAATAGTGGTAGAAACAGTTCAGATGGGCTTCAGTCTCGGCCCCTCACCCCCTTGCTTTTTTTTTTTAACATCTTTATTGGAGTATAATTGCTTTGCAATGGTGTGTTAGTTTCTGCTTTATAAAAAGTGAATCAGTTATACATATACATATATCCCCATATCTCTCTTTTTTATATCATATAATAAATGTATTTGCTCTTTGCTAAGAATACCAACGAGATCTGAGATTCCTTGAAGGCAAGATTTTTTTGTTTTATTTTATGGGGGAAAAAAAATGTAGATACTGAATTAAGAAATCAGTAAGTACTAAATGTTAGCATTTATTTAAATGTCAATATGCATTCAAGATTTTTTAAAACAAACATAAGACTAGAAAATCAAGTATTTGGATTTAATAATAAGAAATGTTAATAATGGAAGAAATATATTCCCAAAACTATATATATATCTTTTTTCTTAACAAAAGAACCCTTTACAAGTGTAATCATTAATATGAGCATTCAATAGGCAACCATCAATTAATTAGACCTGTACAGGTGCTCAAGTCATTTCTCTCATTAGACTGATGTTTATTAATCACCTGCGGTATGTCACACACTGTGCTGGGCATTATGAAGACAGTGCCTAATAAAGTCAGACATCTTCCTGTCTTTCCGGAGCTTTACAGTATCATGTAGCAGCCAGACATCAATCAACTATTCATGCCTGTAAATATAAAAGTACAACAGTGATGAGTGCTACAACCTAGAGGTAGATGGTGCTAGTAAGGCACTGTTTGTCTTAAACTAAAGAATTCTGTTTTAAAACTCCATCTGCATAGCAGCCAAATCCAACATTGCTGCATTCTGGCCTAGGGCAGAGAAAGCTCAAATCAAAGAACCAAAATCAACATTTTACAGGTACAACATGACCAAGCAAACTCTGAGGTATTTGGTCAAAAGGTGCCTGATTCCATTGAAATACGTTTGTTCAGCATCTATGCTGTACATGGCAGTGCTTCTCAAACTTTAATATGCATGGGAATTACCTGAGGGGAATTGTTCAAACACAGATTTTGAATCTGTAGGTGCAAGGTGAGGCCTAAGATTCTGCATTTTCTAACAAGTCCCCAGGTGAGGCTGATACTTCCAGTCCATTGATCATACCCTGCGTAGCTCCAGTTCAGACCAAGATGCTGAAGTAGGATGAATGCGTCATCCTCACCTCCCTACTGCCCCATCCCCACCAACCCCACAAGAATAGAAAAGTAAAGAGGAGAACATCGTGAGAAACTTCTCAGTTTACTAAGGCTGTTTCGGACTGGTGTTTGTGGAGTAGTGGGCTTTGTCCTGGGGCAGGACACAGCCCAGCAAGGTTGAGGGAGGATAAAATAGAAGAATTGGTGGAATTCTGCTCCTGCTTCCCCCAAGCCTCCCCTCATCACCTTGTGGCAAACGGAGCCTGCACTCCTCCTGCTAAGACATAGGAATCCGGTGCAGATGTCCTCAGAAGAAGCAGAAAAACCAGGGGAAACAAAATGACCCTCAAAAGTTGTTTCCATATCCCTTCTCCTTCGAACACCCAGGGCTGGAGAATTACAATCTAGTTTTGATGAAGGACCTCAAACTTGGCTGCACGTTGAAATCACCTGGGGAGCTTTAAAAGCACTGCTACTTGGATTCTACCTCTAGGGATTCCAACAAAATTGGTCTGACGCATGGCCTGGACAGCAGGACATTTAAAAATTTCCCAGGTGATTTCGATGTACAGCCAAGATTCAGAACCATGGAATTCTGAGTCTCTTGTGAATGTGCTTCTCTCTTGGGAACAAAGAATGAAGACCTGACCAGAAGAATTGTTTTATGGGGTGAGTAGCAATCGGATGTAGTTTTCTGACGTCAGAGCTCTACACCCTGGAGCTCATCTACCCCGAATCCCCTGAGTTCACTGGGGGTCTGCCTTTCCCCATATGTACTGCCTGACAGAGTAGACAGTGTAGTAGAAAAAAAAAAAAAAAGAACACACAAAATAACAAGATACTTGAGGAGGACAGCCATTTCACAATGAAAATAACCTCCTGGATTACAGATTCCAACAGAAGCAGAAATATTAAGACATATATGCCAAGTATTTTTAATCAGCCTGATCAATAATGTATCCTATATCCTGTGTCCTGTAAAATATGCAAGGACGAATTAATAATATAAGCAAGAAAATGTAAAAAGAATCAAACAGAAATATTAGTAATAAAATATATAATAATAGAAATAAAGAGAGAGCAGAATTGATTCTGTCTAAAAATAAATTAGTGAATTGGGAGACCAGAGTGAAGAAATATCCCAGAAGGTAGAAGATAGAGCAAAAAAATAGATAACATAAAGGAAAGCTAAAAGATAAGGAAGACAGACATAGAGGTACAAACATCTAGGTAATAGGAACTCCACTAAAAGAGAAAAAAAGTGGAGAGGAAGAAATATTTGAAGACATAATGGAGATCAATTTTTCTGCATTAACAAAAATGTATATATATATATGTGTGTGTGTGTGTGTGTGTGTGTGTGTATTCCAGAAAACATATACCCATGTATATGTATATATATAAAATAAAATTTAAGAATTTTTTAAATTTCTAAAAGCTTATCCTAGAAAGAGCAGATCACATACAAAAGAACAAGAATCAGAATGACATCAGCAATATTAAATGCAAGGAAAAAAAAAGATGGAATAATGTTTTCACAGAATTGAAGGAATAGAATATAGAATCTAATATTTTATATTCAACCAAACCTAATATTTATATTCATATATTAGAGCCAAATAAAAATATTCTCAGGTGTACAAGATATGCTGCAGAAAGATGTGCATTATAAATAGTTTTTGTTGACGTACTATGGGAGAGAAAAATCCAGGAGATTTTTCTACAAGAGATTAGTAGAACAAGGATGTTCAAGTACCTTGATAAACTTTCTTATTGCTTAAAATAAGAAAAGCAAGCTAAGGCCAAAGAAAAAGATAAATTACATCTATAACAATCTAGAAATAAAGCCTAGGTTATATCAACATGATAGGGGTGGTTGGAGGAGACAGCAGGAAATTCTGAATTTTCACCTTAGACAAAATTAGGGAGATACAGATATATCAATATCATTAGAAATAAAAGTAAGGAAGGGAATTTCCTGGTGGTCCAATGATTAAGGCCCAGCACTTTCATTGCCGTGGCTCGAGTTCAATCCCTGGTCAGGGAACTAAGATCCTGCAAGCCATGAGGTGCAGCCGAAAAAAAAAAAAAAAGTAAGGAAGATAAGAAAGTCTTGTAAAAGTGTCACAAACTGAAAAATTGAGGATAAAAATAGGTCCATGTGTGTCACTTACTCTAACAAATGTAGATGGACTGAGCTCACCAGTTAAAGATAAGGGCTCACAGGGAGACCAGCTCGGTGCTTTGTGACCACCTAGAGGGGTGGGACAGGGAGGGTGGAAGGGAGACGCAAGAGGGAGGAGATATGGGGATATATGAATATGTATAGCTGATTCACTTTGTTATAAATCAGAAACTAACACACCATCGTAAAACAATTATACTCCAATAAAGATGTTTTAAAAAAATAAAAATAAAAAAATAAAGATAAGGGCTGACAGATTGGATTTACCTTTTAAATTCTGGTATGTGCTATTTACAGGAGACATACATCAAACATAAGAATATGCAAAGATTGAAAGCAAAAAATAGAAAAAGACATAGGCAAATATTAACCAGAAGAAAGTTGACTTAGCTATATTAATTCCAGAAAAGATAGTCTTAAGTAAAGAACAATATTAAGAATAGAGAGAGTTCCCTACAACGCAGCCATTCCACTCCCAGGTATAAACCAAGGGAAAACTGTACTCACGTGAAACAAGTGAGGTTGACAGGTTCTAAAGCGACCCCACTATCCCTGCCTCCTGGTACTCGTACCCCTGGGCAGTCTCTTCCCCTTGAGTGTGGGCAGGACCCACACTTGCTTCAAACCAAGAGAATATGGCAAAGGTGGTGGTATGTCTCTTTTGCAATTATGTTACATAAGACTGTAACATTTGTCATGCCAGCAGTCACTCTCCCTTGCTGGCTTTGCTGAAGTGACCCTGCTGGAGAGGGCTCAAGGGAGAAAGAGCTGACAGCCAGCAAGGCACTGAACCCCTCAGTCCAGCAACCTGCAAGGACCTGAATTCTGCCAGCAGCCAGAGGAGCTTGAAAGTGACTCCTTCTCCAGTCAAGCCCTAAGGTTAGCCCAGAGCCCTGGACAACACCTTGACTGCAGTCTTATGAGGACTTGAAGTGGAGGACCCAGCTAAGACATGCCTGGGCTCTCAACTCACAGAGACTATAAGATGACAAATGTGCGTTATTTTAAGCCACCAAGTTTTTGTTAACTAGTAGCAATTGATAACTAATACAAAAGACCTAATCAATAATGTCAGTAGTAAAGCAAAACAATTTAAAAATCTGGAAACAGCCAAATGCCCATCAGTAGAAGGAATGAATAAAGGATGGTATATTAACCTGATCGAATATTACATTTAGAGCCAGAGGTCAAAATATGGATAAATCTTAACAGTATGAAACTAAGTGAAAAAAAACAGAAACAAAAAAAAGATTACCTCAGCATTATACCCTTTTATAAAATTCTAAACAATTAAGTCAATTTATTTCAATTTAATTGTTTAAATCAAAAACAAATTAAAAACAAAGACATATATTATTTATAAAGTTAAACATATAAAGCTCTGATAAAATTAAAGTTCTTATAAAGTTATATGTAAACTTACCAGATGATCCAACAATACCACCCCTAGGTATTTATTCAAAAGAAATGAAAACACATATCCACACAAAAACCTATGTGTGAATGCTTATAGCAACTTTAACCATAATTGCCAAGAACTGGAAACAGCACCAATGTCCTCTAACTGGTGAATGGAGAAACAAATTGCAGTACATGCACACAGTGGAACACTACTCAGCAAACGGGTGGATTTTAAATGCATCACACACAGGGAAAGAAGCCCGATTCAAGAGATGACATACTGTCTGAGTCCATGTATATGGTTTTATGGAAGAGGCAGAATTATGGAGATAAGAAACTGATCGGTGGTTGCCAGGGACTGGAAGTAGAAAGAAGGAATTGACAAGGAAGAGACACGGGGACTTTTTGGAGTGAGGGATACATGTTGACTTGGTGGTACTAGTTATAAAACAGTATTCATTTGTCAAAAGTCATAAAATTATACACTAAAAAGGGTGAATTTTACTGTTTGTAAATTATTCCTCCAATATATAGATATGTATCAGTTGAGCGCCCCTTTTGACAATCCCCTGAAGCAGATCCTTCACCCTGCTGTGCCCTCCACCCCTCACTTCCTTACTCATAAGAAGAATAAAATGAGAACCTGTGTCACCAGAAATATTACGGTTAAAATTATGGTAGAGAATGACCTTGAAAGGGGACTGAGGGAAGAGGAGGGAGAGCTTCAACAATCAAAGTGATGTATATGAAAAGGAGGCAGGAGAATGAAGGAGTGAAATTTACTTTCTTTGCCTTGTTGATGGGGGATGTTTCTGACTCTTTTTTTACGATAGTAAACCTCATTTTGCTCAAAGCAGGGAGTTACTGAGTCTTTGCTCAACCGGCAGCAATACAGGGGACTCCTCCCCAAATCGGCAGCCATATTTGGTCCAGATTCTTTTTGCCTTGGAACGCCCCGATAAATGGCCCATTAGCAGCCCACAAAGAGATTAAGAAACAATTCTATTTGAGAGAATGCACAGTTTAACACAATGATCCTTGAATCAGAATGTTCTGCTTCTGCTATCTTTTCTGAACCAAAGGAGCAAGGGTTTTGAGGTCACAGTCAGCCTGACCATATCTTGTTCTTATCTTTCTATTTTCTACCGCATAGTGAAATTTAAATAGCTTGCTATCACTAAGTAAATACTTGGCGCCATGACAGCCTTCTGGAAGCTTTTAATTGTGTCAAACCAGCTCTTCAATTCTAAACATTCCTTACGACCAAATGATATTTAGAGCTTTGGGTGTCTTCTTAGCAGATGAGATAGGAACACAAAATGGGATAAGAAAGCTGAAACTCCCCATTAATCACAGTAGTGCTCCTTCATTCAAAGATCATAAAATGCCTAAAGTAATGCCTTTAACTTGGTGGGGGGAAGGAGGGGTCCAAATGAGAAGCAGAAAGTCTGGATTTTAGTCCCCTTTGGGCTCCTTCCCAGCTGCGTGATTTGGGACAGGCACTCAGGAACCTATTTGGACCTCATTTTCCTCCTGTGTACACCTGAATCTGTAGCCAGGGTGTCCCCTCCCCACTGTCCCAGGTCAGGTGCTCTAGTGGACAATAGGCTTACCTCAAAGTTCCAGAATGGGAACTCCCCATTCACCTCTACAGCTGTGTCTGGAGATCCCCTTTGGTCTTACTAGGGTTTTAGGGACATTGCAGAGTGTCCCCACAGGGTGGCCAAATTATGTGGCATTCAAGAAAGACTCAGGGCTACTGCTGCCAGTCCACTGTGACCCAAGATAAAGGGTTGCCCTAGACAAAAGTTTCCATGGGCAGGTACAATTGGAAACACCAGGTGAAACAGATTTCTTTACTGTGGGACTTCCCCGAGCCTTTATTTGTGCATGTGCTTGACCAAGGCATCTCTTTTTCAAAGATTAACACTCAGGGCCGGAAAGCCCAGGTCCAAATTTAGGATGCTGTCTGTTTATTTTTTACGCATTATCCTCTTATCGAGAGGTACTCAACCCTGGCTGCAGAGTAGCATCACGGGGCCTCATCCCTAGAGATCTGGCTTTAATTGGTCTGAGGGGTGGGACATGGGCACAGACAGTTGTTAATGTCAACTCCCCTAGTGATTCTAACATGCAGCGAAGGTGCCTCCTTTCTCATGCCTACTGTGGAGCATTACAGAGGGAGCACATCCCAACCCCTAGGTCAGTACTGGGGAGCAAACCCAGAGAAGGGTTCATCTCTCCACCTAGATCTAAACCACAGGATCCAGAGCCTCTGCCTGCTGGAAGAATCTCCTTGGAAAATTATGAAAGAGGAATGCAGCATTTCTTAGCCATCACTTACTCAATTGGGATTCTAGCCCTAATCAAAACCCTGTGGAGTTTTCCTTTCAAAATGGAAATAACTTTACTGATTTTCTGGTTGTAAATTTAATGTCTGCTCATTGGGGGCGGAGGGGACACATAAAAGTGTAAAGCAAAAGATAAACAATGGTTCTTAAACCTCCCCTGCCACCACTGTAAGCATTGTGTGTTTACTTCTGGACAGTTATATGTTTTTAATATTGTTTTGTAATCTGTTTTTTTTACTTATCAATATCTCTTCATATATATTTCCATCCCAATATATAGATTGAATATGTTCTTATTCACTGTCTCTTGAATGTCTTTTCATCCCAATATAAATAAAACTGCACCATTATTATTATTATTTTTTTTTTTTTGGCTTCATCACACAGGTTCTTAGTTCCCCTACCAGGGATTGAACCCGCGCCCTCGGCAGTGAAAGTGCAGAGTCCTAATCACTGGACTGCCAGGGAATTCCCTGCACCATCATTTTTAATGATCCTATCATATTTTAGGTATACCATAAATTAATAATTGATAATTTAATTGATAATTGATCCCTGTGTTTAGCAACTCTAGTGTTTACCGTCAGTGTAAGGTCTTTGCACGTGTATCTGATTGGCTCCTGAGAATAAATTCTTAGGGGTGGAATTGCTTCATCCAAGTCCCCAGACAGCTGAACCCACTCAGCTAGGCCTCCAGGTCCATTTACCCATCCAGGGGAGCTGCCTTCCCCTCTCATTTCCCCATCCCTACCCCCTTCCAGCCTTCTCCACTCTCTGACCTTGTTCATAAAGTGTTTTCTGTCTGCTATTGGTCCAAGTCCACCTTTTATCAAATCTCCTTCAAGCTTTATCTCTTAAAGCCAATATTTTACTTTAGAAAGCCTCCTTGGTTCTGTGCAAATCTCCCCTCTCTCCGTGGACCTGCCTAGCTCAGTTCAGGCTGGTGGTGTCATCCCCCAGCAGAGGTCACCAAATCCTCTTTTAAGGAACCAGCGAGGCGGCAACAAGCTGAGGGTGACCATCCTGGAGAGCCTCCTCCACGCACCCCCTCGGTCCCTCCTGTGCTCCCCTCAGTAGCGGCACTTGTCACTCTGTGTTATCGTCGTTTACACGTCAGTCTCCCCTCCGGACACTGAGTCGCCGTCTGTCCCCTTCCACCCTGTACCTGCTATGACTCCAGCACCATGCCTGGCAGGAAGGCACCTTCATGGCCTACTGAATGTCTGCTATTGAGAGGCCACATTTTTCCAGGAAAAACTCCAAGCTATATTGTTAATATTAAAAGTAGTAACTATGACCCACATCCCCCCTTTTGCCAGAAAAGACACAGCCTCAAGCCCACGCCTGGGCTGACTCACATGACCTTGCCACTAGAATATGGAGAGAGCACCCGGAGTCAGAAGGATTCCAGTGAAAAGCTCAGCTTTTCTTCCTGTTTCTCCACCCAGCACCCACACCTAGCCTGGCCTGGCCCTCTCCATGCCAGCCTGGCTCCTGGCAGTAAGTGGCTCCCTGTGATTTGTTCCTGCCAGCTCCACTTAGGGACTTGCCACAATTCACGACTTCATTTGTTCAACAAGCAACTGGGGCTGGCCACTCTGGTAAAGCAGACGGGCAGAGTCCCAGCCTTCAAGGAGGTTCCATTTTGGGGACACCCCAAACTAGTAAACTAACCAATAAAGTAATTTTGAATTTTGTTGGACACTTTGAAGGATCTAAAAAGGAGGCTAAAACAAAGAATAAGATCTGTATTATGAATCACCCTCAACAGGGGTGACCAGGACAGGCCTGCCAGAGGGGAAGACTTAAGCTGGAGGCATCAGCCAATGCCTGCAGTGGTGCTCAGAAGAACAGCCTTCCTGGACAGGGCACAGCACCCTTGGGCAACTCTCAAATGGGAAAGGGCAAAGGGCACAGAATATTTAAGGCCTGGAGCCTGGTGAATGAAGGGGAGAGAGACTGGAGGTGAATTTCGAGGGACAGGCAGGTGTGTAACAGGTATGGTTAGGTGCCTGCGTTCTAAATTATCTGTCAGAATTCAGAGTCCCATTGGTTACCATAGTAATCTGGATTCAAAATTACTAAATACCTCAGGGTTTTGTGGATGTTTTTTTTTATATCTCTCATCAACAGCCAAATTATTTTCTTGGACTCTTCAAAGTATCTCAAACCATGGTCATGTCAAGACAATCTACCAGGAGAGAATAAAGTTGGGACAATACATTGAAGAATTACATGAAAATTCTCTGAAACTCAAATTTTAATGTGCTTTCAATTTCTTTCCATTAAAGAAAGAAAGCATATCCACCCATGTCATTTCAGTATCTTTTCTTGCTAGTTTCAACTTTTTATTAAAAGATCTTCACGGGCTTCCCTGGTGGCTCAGTGGTTGAGAGTCCGCCTGCCGATGCAGGAGACACGGGTTCGTGCCCCGGTCCGGGAAGATCCCACATGCCGCGGAGAGGCTAGGCCCGTGAGCCATGGCCACTGAGCCTGTGCGTCCGGAGCCTGTGCTCCGCAACGGGAGAGGCCACAACAGTGAGAGGCCCGCGTACCGCAAAAAAAAGAAAAGATCTTCACAAATTCCTCAGCCATGGGGGAAGGAGGCAGCGGGGAGTTAGACAGGGAAGAGCCATTTTATACAATTTTCGAAACAGGCAGTGGATCCTCCTTTTGCCCCCTAAACAGTGCTGCTTAAGCCTCCCACTCTCACTTCCCCACACCTATTTCTGTTCTGATGGGGGAGCGGGGAGGACCCACTTCCCTCCGCTACTTCTCTCGATGGAGGTATTTTTGCCTCCGTGCTCAAGTTTATTTGTCTGGCCCCAAAGTTAGAGCCGACCCAGGCAAGTGTCGGTGTAAACAGGGTCTGGGGTGAAAGGAATGCATGAATGGGGAGCTGTTTTCTGCTGGAGAGAAGGGAGGGTCACACTGGCTAATTCAAGCACAGTTACTGGGAAGTATGACAACATCTTCCCGCACAAAGTCTTCCTTATTCGGGGCTGTTTGTGAATAAAACACACATTGAAGCGTTCTGAGTGCTGCTTTTAATACCCTGCCTCCAGGTAAGAACACCTCCAAGTACTGGTCTTCAGGGAGCCGTCTGTGTGGATTTCCAAAAGTAACTCAAATCCGAACACGTGAGCAGAGGAGGGGGAAAGAAGGCCCAGTTCTATCACGAATTGCCAGGATTCACATCGCTCAGCCGGCTTTTTTATTCTTATCCTGACAAATAATTCCACAAACAAGTCTTTTTGAAACAATCCATTTTGCAAATGCATAACGGGGTCTCAGGAGCTTTGCATCGTTGCCAGGAATCGTGAGAAAACAAAGAGAAGCAAGACATAATAAATGGCCTCCAAAAATGTTAACTGAGTAAAGGTTTATTGAAAGGTTCTTATCAACTAATGTGGGAGGGCGGTAGATGAGAGGGATCTCGGTGGGAAGCCTGTCAAGAATCGCTACACAGCTCCCTAGGAGAGATACAAAATGCCGGGGAATTAAAGGAGGAAAATATTGCACCCGCGTGTGAAGATCAGGCACATAGCTTCACAGAGGAATTGTCTCTAAATTCTGTTCTGTTTCTCATGTCTCAGTACTGAGGAAGTTTCTGAGAGAGGCTGGGCTTTGCCAGGGTCGACTTTTCTTGCCACTTAAATAACAAGGAAATATCACTGAGTTTGTACAGTACAAGAATGTCAGGATTCTGAAATCTTAAAAAGAAAGGCTGGCACTCTCAAATCTCAAGATGAGCAGGCCAAGCAATTGAACCCAAATAAGGTACAGAAGACTTTTAACTCTGCTTTCTGCCATGGCCTCTACTAAGGATTCCTTTGTGGCACTGGGTGTCATATGTGTGCAGGGGAGAAACATCTCAAAGCCTCAGTGAGGTTTCTCCAATTCCTCCCATATCTAATCTGGAGATCCAGAGGCAAGATTCCTTGTTTAGTAATGTCAACTGGACACACACACACACACACACACAAAGACGTAAGAGCTGAGAGTTGAATTTTATTCAGTGTCTTGCTGAAGACTATAGCCTGGGAAATAACCTCTCAGAGAGCTCTGAGGAACTGCTCCAAACAGGTAGGGGAGAGGCAAGTATATATATATGAATTTTTTTGGTTGGGAAATACATGTACAAGCACACATCTTAGTAAAAGATTACTGCTAATCACACACACACACACACAAATCTCAAGTTAATGACTTTAGTGCTTATCTATGTAGGGGAAGATGCAAGAATCCGGGGTCATTGAAATTCTTCCTTAGATATGCATCTTAACCATCTAGGGGTTCATATATCTAAAACACAGAATGCTTCATCCTGAATTCCTTTCAGGGGGTACTGTAGGTCAGCAACTGCAGCGGCTCATGACTTGATCCTTGTAGAACTGGAATGATGAGCAACATTTTTTTGTTTGTAGTAAGAAAGCACATAGAGTAGACCAGCACTTATGGCCAATGGGGAAATGTGTTCTTTCCAACAAAACAGGGCCCCTGGGAGTTACTTTTAGGCCAGGAGCATCACGAATGTTGCATACACACCTGGATAACTTCCCCATTCCATACCCCAAGCAAACATCACAAATCAATCATGACACTCATTCTCACCAAGCCCAAATGCTGCCCCAGAATCCCTCTCAACGTAGGAATCCAGGAACTCACTACCAATCAACAGGAATTGTCACAATAGATTAAATCTAAGGGTCATCTCTATCCTTAGCTTTGCAACAGTTCACTGTAGGGGGGATTTGTCTTCCTATGAAAAGAACAATGGGACAGGTAGTGACTCGAGTCTTGGGTCCTGCAAAAAGCCTTACAGAGACTTGAGGTGAATCACTAAGATGGCCACATCTTAAACAAAATGAATTTGTTAGGTACACTCTTCCAAGGCTTGTTGAATAAATAATGCTCTTAAATTTTGGTTGACTAGGGTTTGAGTTTTAAAGCAGATACAAATACAGTTGACCCTTGAACAACGTGGTGGTTAGGGGTGCCGACTCTCCGCAAGGTTGAAAATTTGAGTATAACTTATAGTCGGTCCTCCATACAAGCAGTTCCTCCAGATCTGAGGTTCTACACCCAAGGATTCAACTAACAATGGATTGTGTAGTACTGTCATATTTACTATTGAAAAAAATCCACGTATAAGTGGACCAACGCAGCTCAAACCTGTGTTGTTCAAAGGTCAACTATATACCGAGGTTTCAACTTTCAGAGCAGTTAATCTGGAGGGTGTTGGGTCAGTTTACAAAAAGGTTTGCCAAAGTTTTCTTACAGTGCCAAGTTCCTCATCACCAAATGTGTTCAAGACCCTTAACTACCTGAAAGAAAAGGAAGAAAATGGCTGGATAAACATAAATCCCATCTGTGAGACCCCACAGCCATTTGAAAATGAATCCCAAGCAACCATGAAGCAGCTATGAGAAAATGTGATTCTGTTTATACAAGTCTTATCTCTACATACTTCTTCAAAAATGACTTAATCCTTTGAAACAATCTCACACTGGGCTTGTCAAACAGCTCCTTGTTGCTGAATACCTGTCAAGTATGAACCATAGGCCAAGGATGGAATAACCTCATGGAGAGACAGGAAAAAAACTGGTCATTTATTAGTGAAGGCATGCATTAGGACACATCCAAAAAGTCCAAGCCAACTGCTGTGAAGTAATCCTGAGGTTTTCACCCAATCTCAGAATAGTCATTCTCATTCAGTGGTTACTAAGGTCAGTTGGACCATGATCAGTTTAATTTAGAGCAGTGGTTGTCAAACTCCCTTCCCTGGAGATGCCTTCGGGCTGCCCACCTGGGAGCAGGAGGTGGAGTAGACAGGCAGACAGGACTCTAATACCCCCCCACAAATAAACACGTGCTTCAATCAGAACAGCCCCTCTCTCATCTCTTCTATAGCTTGATGTTCCACATAAGATTTCATTTCCAAAGAAAAGGCTTCACTACAAAAAAAAAAAAAAGGTGGGGGGGTGGTCTTAATTACTGATATTTTCTATTCTAACAAGTGGTCAGACTTCACCATGGTCCCCAGAACCAAAACAGAATAGTAGGGAGGTAAGTGTTCCTCCATTAAAGCAGGATATGCAAGATTAAATTCTTAACCTTCTATTTGGAAATAACTTTAAACTTAGAGAAAAGGTATGACAGTAAAAATAGTAAAAGAATGCCTGATTTTCTTTTACCTGGATTCACCTATTGCTGACAGTTTACCCATGTGCTTTATTATTTGCTTGCTTTACTATTTCCTCTCTCTCTCTCTCTCTCTCTCTCTCACATGTAATATTTTCCCTTGATTTTTTTAAAGGAAATTACATAGATCATGGCCACTTATCCCTAAATACATTAATTGTATTTCCTCTGAATAGAGACATTCTCTTACATACATATAGTATGGTTATCATCCTCAGTAAATTCAACGTTGGAACAATACCTTAATCTAATCTACTGTCCATATCCCATTTTTGTCAATGGATCTAATAATGTCCTTACAGCATTTTCATCCCAGTAAAGAATCCAGCCTGGGGTCAAGGATTGCATTTAGCTGTCATGTCTCTTTATCCTTCTTTAATCTGGAACACTTCCAGAGTCTTTCCTGGTCATCCATGATGACATTTTTTTTTAGTATAGAGCTCCCCTCTCCCCCATTTTCAATAAAATATTTCTCATTTGGAGTTTGTCTAATGTTTCCTCATGATTCAGGTTTCACAATCTTGGCCCAGGTACTACATAGGTGTTGTTCTATCTTTCTCAGGGTATCACATCTAGAAGCATGTGATGTCCATCTGCTCTCATCACTGATGCAAATTTTGACCAGTCAAGATGTCAAATTTCTCCACTGTGTAATAGCTAATTTTTCCCCTTGGAACTAGTAATCAGTCTGTGCAAGATACTTTAAGACCATACAAATATCCTGTTCCTCATCTAAATTTCCCCCTAAATTTAGCATGTATTGATAATTCTTGCTTGGTCTAATCTTTTCCATAATGGTTGCAAAATGCTAACTTTCCAACTCTAGTACCTTCTCCCAATTTACCAGTTCACATTCAGCATTTAATTGTATGCAACAGCCCTCCCTCCTCCCCATATATTATTAGTATATTCATTTGTTATTGGTAAGGACTTGTGAATTCCTATTTTTAATGGTTTATGAGTCATCATTTTATTTAATTTTTTTGGTATTCAAATTGTCCCAGATTTAACTAGTAGGAATCCTTTTAAGCTGGCTCCTGTGTCCTTGTGACATGCTTCTATCTTTTTTTCTAGCACTTTCTTAATTTCTAGCATAACTAAATGTTCTAGACTCATCTCATACCTACCCTGCCCCAGCCCTGGAATCAGCTGTTTCTCCCAGGAGCCCTACTTTCAGTGGGGAATGGTATTAGAGACCAAGACCTGGGCACTAGGTGTGCTCAGTGTAAATGAGGTGTTATTGCTTCTTGGCCCCTTCAGCAGACAAAGCTAGATAATGTACACATGTATATACATTCATATGTATAAATATACATATATGTGTGTATATACATGTATAAACACATACTATATATGTTTTAGAAATATGGTACACACTGATACCTCCAATTTCAATCCATCCCAGGAGGGTTCTTTTTGCCTTCCCACATTCCATATTATGGTCCTTCTTCCCTAGGAAGAACCCTGGCTCCCAAGAACAACAATATATTTACAGTTGACCCCTGAACAACACGGGGAGGTTAGGGGTGCCAACCCCCCACACATAGTTGAAAATCCTCATGTAACTTCATAGTTATCCCTCTATATCTGCAGTTTGACATCCACAGATTCAACCAATCTCAGATTGCATAGTACTGTAGTATTTATTTTAAAAATATCTGTATATAAGTGGATCCATGCAGTTCAAACCTGTGTTGTTTTAGCCACCTGTACTCCTTTGTTTAATCCTATAATACATACAAAATTTTTTCAGAACTGCTTTTCCCTAACCATACAAAAAACAAGCCCACTAAAAAGAGTTCAGGATTTGTGTGCAATTCCCCACTACCCCATGTTCCCACCCAAGACTGAGGTGCTCATAAGTAACCTGAATTCGTCATTTCTTTCTTTCTCTCTCTCTTCCATTATGTTGTTATTCATTTGAAGTATGATTGGGTGGTTTGGCTCAGTTTGCTTTCAGTTTTAGAGACTTTTCCCCTTCCCATCCTTATTCATTTTTTTTTCTTTTTTTTTTTTTATTCATTTTATTTTTAAATCTGCAGAATATTAACACACTTCTTAAGGTCAGAACTATGCAAAAAGATATACACTCAGAGAAGTATTACTCCCACCATATCTCCTCTGCCCTATTCCCCCCCACCTCTTGTAGGTAACCTACTTTAGTGTTTCCTGATTTACCCTTCTTGTGTTTCTTTTGTAAAGATAAGCAAATATATATGTTTTCTGACTTTCCTTCTTTCTTACACAAAAGGTAGCATACTATATATGTTCTTTTGCACTTTGCTTTTTTCACTTAACAATATCTCTTAGAAATCACTCCATGTCAGTTCACAGAGCTCGTCCTCATTCTTGTTTATAACCACATAGCACTCCATTGTGTGTGAGTACCATAATTTTTTCAATCAATTTCCTATGTTTGGACATTGAAGTGGTTTCCAATGTTTTAGTGATTACAAATAACACTACCTTGTGATATTTGTACTTTGTGTAATATTTGTAATATTTAAATATAATAACATTCAACATTAAATGTATCAATAGTAAACTTGTGTATTTGTATTTTCATATTGTTGGAAGTATATCAGGATAAATTCCTAGAAGTCAGATTGCTGGATCAGAGGATAAATGCACATATAGTTTTGTTAGATATTACCAAATTTCGTTCCATAGGAATTGTACCATTTTTCATTCCCATCAACAATGTATGAGAATACCAGCTTCCCTACAGCCTTGCCAACAAATGTATTATCAAGCTTTCAAATTTTTCAAATCTGATGAGACAAGGTTGGATTTTAAAGAAAGGAACACAGTTACACAAATTAAAATTGTTTTAATTAATTTTTATTGGAGTATAGTTGCTTTACAATGTTGTGTTAGTTTCTTCCGTACAGCAAAGTGGATCAGCTATACATATACATACGTCCCCTCCTTTTTGGATTTCCTTCCCATTTAGGTCACCACAGAGCATTGAGTAGAGTACTCTGAATGATACAGTAGGTTCCCATTAGTTATCTATTTTATACATAGTATCAATAGTGTATATATGTCAATCCCAATCTCCCAATTCATCCCACCCACCCCCACATTAAAGCTTTTTTTTTGAATTTTATTTTCTTTATTTTTATATATATATACACATTAAAGAGTTATAATGGAAAAACTAAACAACACATAGAGAGGTCACGGGAGAGAATGGGGGTGGCAGGAATGACCCAATGCGTTTTTGCATTGTAAATACATAAATTAGGAATTAAGAAGTACAATGAGATGAAAGAAGGAAGAGGCTGACTAATAAAGACCCAAATTCCTTCTTAATCTCTGAAATTAAAAGGATTGTTAAATTAACATGATACGCAAGCAAGGAGAGTCAGTTTCACTGAGTGATGACTGAGTTCTGGGGTTGCGTATTTAGATGGGGATAAGGCCAGGATGCATTTTCCTCCTGTTAAAATGCCAAGATGCATTTGCTCCTTCCTATTGAAATGCCACCTCTGTACCCTGTATATATTTATTTAATGGCATTTGTCTCACCATATTACAATTATTTATTTTCAAGTTTGTCTTCTCTCCCAGACGGTGAGCTTACTGAGGACGGAGCTACATCTCATTCCTGTCTGCATCTTTAGAACAAGATAATTACAGATGAGTTTGGTCTCTTGCAATTAAATCTTGTTTGAAAGAAAGGAAGGAGGCGTGGAATGGGAGACGGACATATTCAGTAACAACCTAGAATGGAGGCACTGTATGTCAAAACATCGAGGCTCGTTCCAGTGTGAGACTTTTGTTCAAGGAAAGCCCTTTTCCCACAAGTCGACAAACTGCAGCTTTTCCACAAGATATTCTCTAAATATATATTTAAATACAAATTCCCATCAGAATAAAAAGAAGGTGTCAAATCCCAGGGATGATAACTAATGCTCAGTAAACAGAAAAAAAAATAGAAACTTCATGAATTTTGTCAAGATTAATCTTTTGGTGCCTAAGTAAATCTCCAAGCTTTGATTACAGGAGCCAGGGCAGAACAGCACCTTGGTGAGAAATGGAAGACAGTGAATTCGACGAAGCATGAAATTTAAGCACCAAATCATTTACTAGCAGGCATTAATGACTCATAAGGCGTCGTTATCACTAAGTAATTGATGACTAAACTTGAGAGCTTGTCAGCACTTTCACATGCCAATGCTTTGGATCCTCGCAGTCTCAGGAAATAAGGTTTTCTGTGATAATCTTTTTACAGAAAGGGAAACCAGGTCTTACTTACTTTATCCAAGATCCCTGGACCCTGATTTTCTGAACTCTGTGGCTGTGCATTTCAGGCCAAAGGAGCTGGGTTAAAACCTAACAAGTGATAAGAATTGACTACAGAAATCAGAACCCAACTCTAATTAAGGAATTTGCTAATTGCCCTTCTCTCTGCAGACATTACTCCATTCTTGGTCTTTAGCCCTGGTACAGACTTGACCTCAATCATGCTTTCTGCAAAACAGCAATGGGCAGACAGAGAATGTTGTTTTCAAGCATTTGGCCACGAAAAGAATCTCTTCTGTCCTTTCCAAAGCTACATCCCCAAGCCCTTTGAGCACAGAGCTGCCCACTATCCCCAGAAACCATACCAAGAGCTCCCTGTTTTGAATCTGTCCAGAGCCCACCTTCCTAACTCCCCATCCAGACTTTCCCGGGCCTGAGCTACCCAAACTCTGGGCCCTACCGTTTCTTTCTTGGCTTTTCATTCCTTTCTTGCCCCATTTGGACCTGGAAACATGGGTTCTGGGCAGTCTAGCTCCATACTGATTGGGAAATCTCCTGAGATGCAGCCCCCAGAACCACCCTCAGGCCCCCCAAGGCATTGCCAGGGGTCAGTCCCCACTCAGGCCAAAGCTCAAAATTGTCAATGACCAAAACAAGGGACAGGTTGTCAGCACTTCCGGTGCTCTTCCAAGCCCACGTGCAAACATCAGCTCAAAAAGTTGTCTTTACCATCTACCACTGAGCACTACCAAAGAGAAAAGTACTCAAGGGAATGGGGGAATATTGTGAAGAAAAGACATGGTGTGAGCATAGGAATCTAGGTATTCCTGAGTCTCCTCTCTCTATTCTTTGCCACCACAGCATATTGATTAAGGGCACAGGCTCTGGAACCAGCTGCCTGGGTTCAAATTCTGGTTCTGCTACTGACTGAATCACTTTGGGCAAGCAAATTACCCTCCCCAGGCCCCATTTTCTTCATCTGCAAAATAGAGATAATAATACTAGGACCTATTATTTTACTAGGAATATGTGTCATATAAATTTGAATTATGTGATTTTGAAAGAGTGTGATGGGAAATATATATTTTGTTTTAAATAATAATACTAGGACCTATCTCATAGGGTTGTTATGAGGACTCAATGTAAAAATCCACGTGAAAGCACTTAGAATAGTGCCTGACACATAATAACTATCGTTTCCACCACTTCACTTTACCCAGGCTCCAAACCTCTCCTATTTTCATGCCATTTCTAAACAGTTGTCAAGTCCAGTTACTACGTCACTGAATGTCTCATATATTCTGCACTTCCTCTCCTTTCTCTTTGTCACTACTTGAATTAATTGATAGGCTCTGAGACAGAGTCTACAAATTAACTGCCTTCCCCTACATGCCTTCTCCCCTTTCTCCTTAATCAAAGAACCCTCAGTTTTAGCCAGCCACACGGCCACCCAGCCAAAAGACTCCATTTCCCAGACTCCCCTTCAATCAGGTGTAGCCACATGACAATTTCTAGCCAATGAGAAGTAAGTAAAAGTATCCCATGGCACTTCTGGGCAGTTTCTCTTAAACAAACATGCTTTTCTACACCTTTCCTCTATTTTGCTGCTGGATCAATGTTAACTAAAATGGCAGCTCCTTAGGGACGGCAAAGCAAAGAGCTATAGAAGACTAAATCCCTGATAACAATGGAGCTTACATATTGCTCACCCCCACTTCTTTTACATGAAAGAGAAACTTGTAACTTGTGGAAGTTACTGATACAGGCAGAGGAAATTAATCCTGAATGATACAGACCCTATTACCTTAACCCCTCCTATATTACAGCAATGGCTTCCTGACCTCTCTCCCCCTCCAACCTCTCTCTCCACCCTGCTGCCAGATTAATCTCCCTAAAGTACAGCTCTACACCCTCACAGAGCCTCCAGTGACCCTCCCCCACTGCCCAATCTCCTTAGCTGCCACCATCTGGCCCCTACCTACCTTTCCACCCTTATGCCCACCCCTTCCCTTCTTGCCAACCAAACTCGATGACTTCCTGTTTCACACCCTCACCCCATTCTTTTCTACCTTTCTGTCTTACACATATTCTCTTCCTTTAAACTGGGAAGCACCTGGATCTAGATTGTCTTTCAGGGTTCCAGTGACATTCAGTCTCCTCCATGGAGCCAACCTGCCTTGATCCCCCAAGCCAAGAGCAATTCTCTCTCCTCAGAACCTCTCTGGCACTCATTCCTGCTTGTGCCAGGGACCCCAGAAGCCTTCCTATGCCAATACCAGGTCACTTTCCTGCCCATCTGGCCCCAGGACTTGCTTGCTCATCTTCTCTCTTGCTCCTGTTCTGACCCAGCAGATCCCCACTCTTCTCCCTTGTCTGGCCCAATCTCCTCAGGCCCTGCCTTCCTTCCTGCCCCAAGAAAGAGGGGCATTGAGCCCATTCACCTAGGGCTTTACCCTCAATCTTTAAATCCCTAGGGGGTAACACTGGGGAGGGGGAGGTAACAGACATAATAAATGTGAGACAAGTCACCAGTTTAAGGAAGCTCACAAGCCTCTTCTGACTCTGGTCCCTGCTTGCTGGTTCTTACACCTTCTTGAGGTGGAAGCCATCCACAGCACTGGATGTCTGCCTTTCACTTTCATTCCTACCGGTAGGGCTCACTAAATCCCCACCCCATTTTAAACCTGCTATCCACATCTTCCGTGAAGGTCCTCTTTCCAGCAACTAGGAAATAAATAGAAATAAAAATCCAAAGCAGATTTCGTCTGGCTCAAGTGAACATTGTGTACCTCAAAGAACCTTCAAACTAGAGAGAACCTTTTCAGAGGTTCTCTGCCCCTCAGGGGAGGGAGTCCTTTGGGGCGTTTCCTCACATCTTCTTTCATTACATTGTATTACTTTCTACCTTAAGACACCATGGAGGGAACTTCCCTCGTGGCGCAGTGGTTAAGAATCCACCTGCCAATGCAGGAGACACGGGTTCGATCCCTGGTCCAGGAAAATCCCACATGCTGCAGAGCAATTAAGCCCACAAGCCACAACTACTGAGCCCGCATGCCACAACTGCTGAAGCCTGCGCGCCTAGAGCCCGTGCTCCACAACAAGAGAAGCCACCACAATGAGAAGCCTGTGCAACAAAATAAAGAGTTAGCCCCACTCACTGCAACTAGAGAAAGCCTGCACACAGCAACAAAGACCCAACACAGCCAAAAATTAATTAATTAATTTTTAAAAAGACACCATAGAGTAACAGCTTGCATATTTGTATCCTTCCCCATCCCCAGCTATACTTGACTTCTCTCCTTGTGGACTGTAACCTCTTCAGGGTAGGATCTAAATTTGGGTCATCTTTGCAACCCCACAAAGTACATCTAGGTCAATAACTTGCATGAGTAGCTAGTCATTCCAATATTAGATTAAAATGGATAACATTTAATTAATTAATTAATTCAATGAAGACCAGACTTGGTAGAAAGAATCTATGGAGAAGATATGGCCCCAAACCATCATACAAAGGCTGGATAGGACTTAGACTTGCTAAGGAGCGAGAGATAGTATGAGCAGCTAAGGGGGAAGGGGGTGGGTACTAGAACACTAGACCAAAGTTCTAAAATAAATATCCCTCTGCCTCACTCACAAGCACATACTGTTCCTCCAGACCTCATTTAGAGGAGCCTTCAGCTCTCAGCAGCCTTCTCAGGAGCTCAAAAACTTCTGGAGTAAGGTAAGTTAGGACCCTTCCGTTCCAGGTACATTCAGAAAAACTGGCCTTCTGGAAAAACAGAGACAGTTTTCAGGGAGACCTCAGCCCCAGGCCCTGTAGGTTGCTCCGTTGTCCAATTCCCACAACCTCCATCCAGGTTTGGAATTTTAAAATAGTAGTAATAATAAAGGGTGTGGGGGGGTGTTGAAGAAATGGAGGGGAAGATTGAGATGAAACTTGCTGAATATGTAGTGTTCCATATCCTCCAATCTGCAAAATTCATCCTCAGTAGGAAGAGAGTAGAATCATTTCAGATTCATCTCTGATGGAGTCTTTTAAGGGAAATTGTTTGGACTTGCAACCAAGGCAAGAAATTCTACCTCTGGAAGGATAACATTTTTTTTATAAGATGGGCATTCAATCCCAAAATAATTAATGGTGGTTAAGGAAGGATTCAAACCAATTAGGTTTTCTCTTCAAGAAATTATTATCAAGTTGATTAAATCCCATTTTTCAATGCCCCTGTGAGGTCTTTATGCAATCCAGGGCGAGTCCCCCCACCCCCCGCAACCGCAGGAGGTCACAGATGAGGAGGCCAGACTGACCCAGGCTTCATGCAGAGCAGATGTCCCTGCTTCATGCCAGTTAGGAGCCAGGAACTGTGCTCTCTGGCTCTGGCCTCTGATTATCTGTTTATGTGGAGTTATATGTAACTGGAACCTCTTTGAAAGCTGAGCCATGTGGAAGCCATTTAAAATTATTTCACTTCTAATTATAAGCCAGAGAGAGCTGTTTTCATGCAAGGGGAGGAACACTTCTGAGACTGTCAAGGTTCAGAACATTCCGTGGGTGACAGGTGGTCTGAATATTTGAAGAACTTTCTGTGTCCAAGTTAACCTTGACTGGAGGAGTGAGCAGGGGAATTTTAAAGGAAATGTAAACTTTGCATACAAACTTGGAACACATAAAACACTTACCTGGATCTCATTTTAGAAGATGCATTGGCCAGGTGGAACAATTGAGTTTCCTTGGGAGGCCACACAGTGGCAAAGTTGGACTGTGGGCTTTGGTGCTGGGCAGAGCTAGGCTAAGTAAACTTGGGAAAGTTACTAAGTCACTCAGGGCCTCAAGTTATTTATCCATAAGAGGTGAGAAATAATTCCTACTTACAGGGTTGTTATTCTAAAAATTAAATGAAATAATGTATGTGAAACCACTAGCCCTGGGTTTGGTACATGGCCATTGCTCTACTACATGACAGCTATTACCCTACTTATTATTATTATTTTAAGTAATAATTATATGTTTGGAATAGTAGATCTGGACAGGTCTACAACATAGGACTGACTTTGCTTGACAAGAATAGTTTACAACAGCTCAGGAAAATTAGACGAGAAGTGCAATCTCCAACTTTACTGCCCTTACCTAAATCCCAAAGCGTTTTACCTTTTCCCATCTTCCTCCCAATTCTCAGCCCTTCTAGGCAGAGTAGCAAGTCTCAGAAATTCAATGTAGGGTACAACATTCAGAACCAAGGACTCCAGGGGGGAGCAAGGGGTCAACTTTCATCCTCTTGAAGCCAAGCAGCACCCTTCAGGACTCTCTCTGGAATACGACCCCCACCCCACCCCATATCCCCTGTCTCTTGAAGTAAAAGTCTTTGCTATAGGCCTCTTCTGAGTCTCAGAAGGTTGGCTCAAGGGTTAATGATTAGGAAAATGTGAACACATAGTAACAAAGAATAGCTGTTCAGCCAGGAAACTGGTAACAATTTAAACAATAGATCAGCCATATAGCAGAGTCAGAAAACCTTTAGTTCCTCCCTGAAGGACATAGTTAAAAATGTCTGATGAACATTCCTAAGTAGTTTTTACAGAAACCAGACTTCCACCAAATGGAAACTACTGACCACAGGCATGTAAACCCCAGACCAGTTGGGACCAGAAGGTTGTTGATGTTAACTCCTATCACCACCAACCAGTCAAAAAAATGTCCATGAGCTGACCAAGCATCCTGCAACCCACACCCCTAATGCTGCCCTTAAAAACCCTTCCCTGAGGAACTTCCCTGGTGGTCCAGTAGTAAAGAACCTACCTTCCAATTGATCCCTGGTCAGAGAACTAAGATCCCACATGCTGCAGGGCAACTAAGCCTACGTGCCATAACTACTGAGCCCGCGAGCCTCAACTAGAGAGCTCACCGTGCCACAGACTACAGAGCCCGCATGCTCTGGAGCCCACATGCCACAACTAGAGAGAGAAAAACTGCATATCACAACTAGAGAGAAGCCCGCACACCAAAACTAGAGAGAAGCCCACGCGCCCCAACAAAGAGCTCACGCACCACAACAAAAGATCCTGCATGCTGCAGTGAAGACCCGGCACAGCCAAAAATAATTAATTAATTAATTTTTAAAAACCTTCCCTGAAAGCCATAGGGGAGTTTGGGTCTTTTGAGCACTAGCTGCCCATTCTCCTTGCTTGGCACCCAGCAATAAATGCTATTCTTTCCTTCACCACAACCTGGTGTCAATAGATTGTCTTTGCTGTGCGTTGGGCAAAGGGACCCAAATCCAGTTTCGGTAACACTCTTATACAAAAGCACGTGTCTACATGGAAAACCTAGCAAGCTGACCCATCACAGAGTCATGGAAGCCAGGATATGGTTGGACCAGATGAGCATGTGCACTACTCTGGACCCGAGGGAGACACCATCACAAGTAAGGGTTGTTACTGGCCTATGGAACCAGGTATGGCCAACCCTGGTTTGGAATTCTGCCCATTGGAAGTTTACTGAACTGTAAGTAAAACAATTATTTCAACAGTACCCAGTTGTCTCATCTGATGGATGAAGCCCTTGAGGGAGCTCCTCATAAATCCATTTCACTTCATCAGTTACCCATAAATTTTAGATTTGTCAGTTGGCACTTATTTTCAAGGCTGGACAAGATATCTTGGCTTATAGCTTGGTAATCCAACCGATACGTGAAAAAGGTAGAGAGATAAGTCAGAGGCAATATTCAAACTATTTTGACAGCAGGTATGACACAGATACAAACCAATCGGGCATGGGTCCTGCATCAGAAAGGACACTGTCCTTTTCTACAGACATTGGTCCAACAGGGTAAGCACATGTTAGCTGACTACCCTGAATGGAATTAATTTTTCTTCACACTAGCGGTCAGAATGTTCATTAACCAGCCAGCACCGGCTTTATACAAAAGACCTGAATGCCAAGTTTAATCCTGTGTGATTGAAAAAAGCTGAATTCCACATCCCCCAGACTGGGCTTAAATGCAGAACTCAACAGGCTTGTAATTACATGCAATATCACAATCGAGCATGACTATAATACCATTTTACTACACAAAGGAGAACTATTGAGTTCTATTCATAAGAAAAAGTGCTACGAAGATTCCCCTCTCAGTAGGATAAAAAGAGATACATCACAGCACATATTTTTCCAGTAATTTATTATTATGAAACCAAGCATAAAGGATAATGCACCTGATTTCCATATTTTTTAATACGCCCTGGGGAGTTGGAGCAAACCAGGAGAAGCAGGAACAGTGATGGCACCCATCCCAATTTCAGGAGATGAGCAGATAATCCCAGGGTGGGAAGTGAACTTGTTTCAGTATCCTTGACTGCCCTTCTTCCCCCATCCCCCTGCACACATCCACTGTGCCCTCTTCCCCACCAGGCAAGACCACACAAAATCCGTCCCAAACAGATGAGACTTTCCTAGGTCAAAGGCCCCTAGGAAAGTACACGTAGTCTTTATCTCAATGACTAATTCCCCTCATTGTCAGAAAACCCTGCCTCACAATTAAACCTTATGTAAGGGAGATGGCTAGTCTTTCAGACTCACTCATATTTCCCCTGGGGGCACTTTCATGCTTCATCCTCTCTCCAAAGTATGGGCACTTGAGCCACACTCCCTGAGTTCGTGGGTATCACTGTCTGCAGGGACCCCTGAGAGAGCTCTGGGAGTACAGCCCAAGCAGGCAGGAAGGAGAAGCCAAGAACATGGTGCCAGGTGGCAGGGTGCCCATCATCAGAGCACTCCATTTGCTCTCATCCTCGACTACTTCCTCAACTGAAAGCCAGCCCTAGATTTCAGGAAAGAGGTGAGCTCAGTTTTCACCACCTCATGGACCCAGAGCCCCAGACACCTTCTTTTCTTCCTGGGAAGCCTCCTCCCAGGACAGTCTTCATTTCTCCTCCCAGATGCTGGTCCCAAATGTCTAGTCACACCCCTTTTTCTGGGAAATGGAACTAACACCTTGCTTAGTATGTCTACAGGGGTCCCAGATCTCTTCATGGGGATGGCGTAGGAGGTATTTTCAGTGATTCAAAGATGTATTCTTTTTCTTTTTTTGATGGTTTTATCTCAGATTTTATTGCAATGTGTGGGAGAATGTCTCTGTAGGAAATAACACACTACAATATTTGGGAAGAATGGGACATCACGTCAGCACTTAGTCTCAAATGGTTCAGGAGAAATACATATTTTGTATAGTACTTACAACTTTTCTGAAAGTTTGAGATAATTTTTAAAATATAAACATCATACTTGAAAAGTTTTCAAAATGAAAAGAGCAATTACTCTTACCCTTCCTTTCCTTCAATCCTCTCCCTACTCCATCCCATCACTAAAATGGTAAGTGTTGCATCTTAGCTTCTTGATAGGAAACAGGTTTTAATCACCTAAGTATGAGTAAACTTTAAGACTTGGAATCAATTTCCTTTACTTTCTCGTTTTTAAGTGTTATAAACCACAATGGTATTTTTACATGGTCTCTTGAAGCTCTTAGAAAAATGTTTGAAAAAAACAGAAATCACTGAAACAGAATATAGTACAGAGCTTCACGGTACAAAATGTGTGCCAGTGGAATAGTATGCTTTTATTGACGTTGCAAATAGAAATTCATCATAATTGACCTTCCTGCAATCTTTTTTTGGTAATGGTTATATTTATTTCATACATTCATGATATAGTTTTATCACATTCTGCATTCCATCCAGGAATACCCTGACCTCCAAATAGGTATTTTTAAATTTGTGTACAGTAAGGTTCACTCTTTATGTTTAAAGTTCTATTCATGTTGACAAATGTGTGCTATCATACGTCTGCCATTATAGTATCCTACAGAAAATTATACCCTCTTAAAAAGGTGCTTAACGTGTTCAAACGTCACCTAACACCCTCCCTGCCTCAGACTCCTGGAAACCATTGATCTTTTTACCATTGCTATAGTTTTGACTTTTCCAGAATGTCATATAATTGGTGTTTTCTTTCTTTATAAGCATAATTATTAGCTTACATTTATTAAGTATTCACCAGAGGTGGCTGTCCCTATGTTATGTGCTCTTCAGGTACCATCTTTTTTTCTTTTTTCATCATCGACACAGTATACTTTTTATTAGAGTACTTACACCGGAAAATGACAGAGGAAATGACATTGCACTCTGTGTATATGCATTTCTGTCAAGTTACATATTTTGTTCCTGAGATAAGATGTATTCTTCTTAAGACATACAAGGTATCTTTCTCACCCTCTCTTGCTAGAACAGAGGGAAAACACAGATTTGATCTCCAGTAGAGCATACTGTTTCATATATGGTGTGCATTTTCAAAAATTCTCTGTATAGTGGATGCAGAGTAAAACTGGTGAAACTTCTCCATGCAATCCTTGAAAATTATTGTAGAAAACCTCCCTGTTATTCTTTTTTTCTCAGCTTAGAACCTAGTTCCTTTTCTTCACATGCCAGACTATTCTGGTAAGACCCCACTAGAGCACATACAATTAAGTAAATGTTCTACATAAAGCAATTTGTTTTCCATTACAAAATGCAAATTTGAAAACAGTAAATTTTTACTTCAGTAGCTTTATATTCATGCCAACTATGGACACATTTGTCTCACTTAAAATTGGTAGCAACTTACTAATTAATTAATTGCAATAAGGAGATTACAGTGTTACTCACTGCTGTGCCTGATAATTATTGGTCTTTCATGCAGAGTATTTGAACATAAAAAATACACTGGTACTTAAAGGATGTGTGTTTGCACCAAATAAATTCAATCCAATCCAACAAAGAGGGGTTCTTTTCAGTGCAGAGAATATCGAATTCGGTGCAAAACCCTAAAACTTAGATATCACCTTTGTTTCCCCATGTCACTCCATCTCCCTTTTCTCCCTACTAAAAATTTCTTTGACAGGCTGTGGACTTTAACACTGAGATTCTAAATGGGAAATATGATACCCAAGAGGTAGCTATAAACGGGTAAGATCTGCCGCCAGTTCTCTTAATTTGGATCCAGAAACCAAAGTCTCTTTTTCTAATTTGCAATTGTCCTTCACACCTGACCTTGGCCTCTACTTTTCTCCTTGGAAGCTGAACCTCGTGCATAGTTGAGCCCATCTTGCTAAAGGCAAGCATAGAGCCTGACACACAGCTTAGAGAAGCCAAACTGTGGGTATAAGCTGTATTATGTTCATCAGTGGATCATCTCAGACCTACTGAAACAGAATCGCTGGGAGCAAAACCCCAGCAATCCACGTTTAAGAGGCAGCTCAGGCTGAAGTGTGAGCACACCGAGGGACAGGACAGGAGACCATCATGCCATGGTTGAAAGGTCTCCTGCAAATGTCGATGCAGGAGGTCATTGGGCAATTGTGTTCTGATTAGATTGCCTTGTCTGACCACAGTGTGAAGCCACACTGCTGTGAGTGGCCGTGTAGGGTCTACTTTAAAGGACAAACCCTTCACAAAGCCCATGATCCTACAACAGAGCATTCAAACTCGGTAGGTAGGCTTGAGATAAGAAGCAGAGACCGCCTTCCTCTTGGTGGACCTGAGATAAGAAGCAGGGACCGCCTTCCTCTTGGTGGACCTGAGTTAAGAAGC